>NC_136729.1:46824465-47016965 GCF_936440315.1 Barbus barbus
GCCGCTTTTCGTCTCGCCTGAACCAAGCAAAACCAGATCCGAGCGTGGAATGAGCAGATGCAGGATCTGGCAGTCACACAGGTGTGTGTGTGTGTGTGTGTGTGTGTGTTCCCTGCACCTGGCGAATGGTTTCTGCTCTTCTATCTCATATATTGATTGGTGTTTTTCCTGTGGTAAGGGAAGGACGTAGCTCAGCAGAAACACACCTCCCTCATTGTCCTTGTGTGTAGAGAGTGTCTCAGGCTGGCATTGTTTGCTGGCCAAGTGCTGGAAACCTTGTTTAACAGAAACTTTAGACCATTAACAAGCCAAACCCGCAGCTATACTGTTTTCTTCCGGTCCTGACAGACTTCAGTCTCTTTCCCCCCAAAAGACTCATCCGATTACAAGCTAACAAAAAAGGCAGATCATCTAAAGCAGGTTTGGTTGTGATTCAAAAATGAGTGGCATGTCTCTTCTGGAAAAAATGCAAAAAGTACAATTCAACTAACCATGTAATCTTAAAATAGCAGGATCCTTATCAAGATTTAAAAGGCAGAAGCAAAATGCCTTCCATAGCCTCTTTACACTTTGTTTTTTGATGCACATTCATCTCCTTTTTAGTAAAATCTAACCACCACTCTTAAAAATAAAAGGTGCTTAGTAGGCAATGCCATAGAAGAACCATATTAGGTTCCACAAAGAACCATTCAGTCAAAGGTTATTTAAAGAATCAAGTCTTTCTTACCTTTTTATAATCTGAAGAACCTTCTTTCACCACAAATAACCTTTTGTGAAACAGAAAGGTCCTTCAGATGTTAAAGGGTTCTTCTATGGCATCGTGAAGCACCTTTATTTTTAAGAGTGAAATTAAGCAGGTTTTTCTGGTATGATGAACAATTTTGGTTCTGTTTTGAGAACCATTGATCTAAACTGCAGGTGTTTTTTTATCCTGTTTTTTGTATTCTTCCAACATTTTTCATCTTCGCTGCTGTCTCTGGTTATTCAGTGCTTTTTCTTGATATCTGACAGGAACGCCTGAGGCGTTTGCTCTCGTCTGGTCTTCACCTCACTATCTAGACTATTACGCTGAAGTTTTTTAAAAGACTGTCATCGCTGCTTTTGTCCCTGTAAGTTGTGGTCGCCTATCTCTGGACGTGTTGTATATTATTGGCGTAATGCTGAATGACACGGGCTGGCAAACAAAAGCGTTTGATGAGGAGTGTTCCAGTGCCATGCGAGTCTCTCTTGAGTACTGTTACATAAGGTCCATTTGGGGTTTCAGGTTTGCCGTGGATGTGTGTGTGTGTGTGTGTGTGTTTGGTAAATCTTCATCGTGCTGTTCAGTCATCTCCTGAGTGATATAATGACCGTGCAATTTTACGTCCGCTCCGGTCTCACTCACAAGGTCGAGCTGAATCTATCCTCTGTTCGGTTTCATTTAGAGCAGACAAAGGTTCACAGCAGCTCTGGACTGTAGTAGCAATGCTTTTTATACCTGACTGATTAAAAACAAGCGTTCTTGCAGTTGCTCTGAATAGTGTTCATCCCTGTTTGGACGGGATTAGTTTTATGAGGTGGTGGTGTAATGTATTAATTACCAAAGCCTGTCTGTGATTTTAATCCCATTTGAATCGGCCATGCTAGTAATTTGACAGGATTTTTCACAGACTGGACATTCCTAAAGATTCTAGCATCCTTTAACTTCAAATGTCCTGAAGAAATAACCATGACCCATAAATAACACCGAAATAACACTTAAAAGGAATATATATATATAAAAAATAAAAAATAAAATCACGCAGTCTCGCAAATCCTGTCGCTCCGCTTATGAAACATTTCTGGTGTAAGTTGGCACCATGTGGAGGACGGAACCTCTTCGGAGCCGTACCGTGCCGTAGACGCGTACAGTATAAATCAGGAGTAAGCGTCCTGTGCGAAAGCACAATGAGTCCGTGCTGCTTCTGCACCGCATCGGCTACACATACTGTATACGCTCTGCAGACGGAGTACGTGTGAACGTGTGATGGTTTAACAGGCACTACTTTCATCAGACTACTAGGAGAGGGTTGAGGTAAGAGCAACATAGGCTCATTAGAAATCTAAATACATTTCTGCAAAACTGAATTTGCTGCAGTTTCCAGTTGAAATGAACACTAGAGGCAGTAAAACTCTGACAACTTTTATTCCTTTTCACACAAAGTATGATTTGCAGGTCCACAGTTTTGATTACTGAAGTCTAATATTCACACAATTACTTGAGGATTATTATGTTATGAATTAAAAAAAATTTAACATGACATTTGAAAATGGATACTTTTTAAAGTTAGCATCACATATCCGGCTTCATATGTAGGGGTTATTATTATGTTCAGAAGGTTTGTTCGGTAGCTCACGCAGTGTGGAGTTTGACAGGAGAGGTGAAGAGCTTGGGTACGAATCCTGTGCAACTACGGTTGCACAAAACAGTTCAAACCTGCATATGAGGAAGTTCAAATGACATGGCTGCATCAACAAATCCATTTTATACCAGTTTAGCATTTGTTAACACTATCAGGTAGGTTTAGGGTTGGGTTTGATGTAGGGGATATTTCCAACACGATAGAGCATTAACTTTTAGCGACACTCCCGTATATTTGAATTATGAATCACCGCATTACATACCTGAAACAACATAATAAAAACACAGCAATACATGCCTATATCAACGTTACAAATATGTGTCAGGCTAACATGTTTTAACACCACTCACTGGACGTTTCATTCTGAAACAGCCTCGGATCGTGCAGTGAGGTATGTAATAACTATGTTGCAGAAATGTATTTAGCGGCACATATTTCTAGTGATCTTGGCTGGGTAAGAGGATCCTGAAGTCTGACGTCAAAGCCTTGAGTTTAATGTACTCGGCCACTGGTAGCCATCTCTGTGAATTGACTATAAACTTTACAGATGTCTGCAGTAACAATGATTTACAGACTTATGTCCAGAAAACTAAACCCATCTTCACTTGGCTTTTACCCGATGTGTGCTTTGTTAAGATAGGAATATGTCAGTTTAGAATATCTTTAGGTTAAAGGTTTAAGATGCTTTGATGGCAAACGCATCAAAGGATTATTAAAAAAATTAATACATAAAATGTGGACCAACAGCTGCTGAGTGGCCAAGCAATCTGCCCTCTGCAGTTTCTCTCACATACACATACTGAGACGCTCACAGGTACACACTCACACACACACACACACACACACACACACACAGCACCTCTCATAATTCACTCCCTCTTCAGCCAAATGAAATGTCTCGCTGGGAATAATTGGATTTGATAAGACCTGATTCACTTCAGACTTCTGCACTCACATTGTGGTGTTACTGAGAGCATCTGCCAAGGACTGAAGCGCAGTGTGTGTGTGTGTGTGTGTGTGTGTGTGTGTGTTTGAGCGATGGTGGGTGTTGGAGTGGGAGTTATTAAGTAAAGGCAACATGATGCACTGCCCGCCGTTTTATTTGGAAACAAATATATATATATATATATATATATATATATATATATATATATATATATATATATATAAGCGTCTTTTTATCTGCTTATAGAATAGTGGGATCTGATCGTTTTGTTGATTTGTTTAAAGCACAATCTTTCCATTTGGTTATTTACAGAATACTGAATTGATCTTTCCACAAATTTATTTACAGAATACCATGGAGGGATCTTCCACTTGTCTGTTTATAAAATATGAATCTGTCTGTTGGTTTATGGAATACAGTGTCCTAGTGTTTTTGTCTGCCGGTTCTCTTTTTTTCCCCATTGAAAACTTAAAAAATAATTAATCTAGTAAAAAAAAAATAAAAAAAAATATAAAGACATTAAAAAAAAATACATGCATCATACATACATGCATAATTACGAACACACACACACACACACAAATTGGAATTAAACAAATGAATAAAGCAATAGTAATTCCACTAAACCTTTTGGACATCAAATTCAGCTAATTCTCTTTTTTTTAACAAACCACTATTTCAACCAAAGTGTTCTTTTTTAATTTATTAATTTTGCTTCAAACTTGTATCACCCACTTTCTTTCTTTTATGACATTCCTTCCTTCTTATTTTTCTCACATAAAAGAAGAAGAAAAAAAGTATGAATACAGGTACATCTAAAAAAAATTGAATATCATGAAAAAGGTCAATATTTTTTGTCACTCATTTCAGAAAGTGAAACCCATATATTATATAGATTCATTACACATAGAGTGAAATATTTCAAGCCTTTATTTCTTGAAATTTTGATGATTATGGCTTTCAGATAATGAAAACCCAAAATTCAGTGTCTCAGAAAATTAGAATATTACATAAAATCAATAAAAAAAGGATATTTTAAACAGAAATGTCAGGCTTCTGAAAAGTATGTTCATTTGTATGCACTCAATACTTGGTTGGGCCTCCTTTTGCATGAATTACTGCATCAATGTGGCGTGGCATGGAGGCGATCAGCCTGTGGCACTGCTCAGGTGTAATAGAAGCCCAGGCTGCTTTGATAGCGGCCTTCAGGTCATCTGCATTGTTGGGTCTGGTGTCTCTCATCTTCCTCTTGACAATAGTTCAGGTCAGGCGAGTTTGCTGGCCAGTCAAGCACAGTAACACCATGGTCATTGAACCAGCTTTTGGTACCTTTGGCAGTGTGGGCAGGTGCCAAGTCCTGCTGGAAAATGAAATCAGCATCTCCATAAAGCTTGTCAGCAGAAGGAAGCATGAAGTGCTCTAAAATTTCCTGGTAGATGGCTGCGTTGACTGTGGACTTCAGAAAACACAGTGGACCAACACCAGCAGATGACATGGCAGCCCAAATCATCACTGACTGTGGAAACTTCACACTGGACTTCAAGCAACATGGATTCTGTGCCTCTCCACTCTTCCTCCAGACTCTAGGACCTTGATTTCCAAATGAAATGCAAAATTTACTTTCATCAGAAAAGAGGACTTTGGAGCACTGAGCAACAGTCCAGTTCTTTTTCTCCACAGCTCAGGTAAGACGCTTCTGACGTTGTCTCTGGTTCAGAAGTGGCTTGGTAGCCCTTTTCCTGAAGACGTCTGAGCGTGGTGACTCTTGATGCACTGACTCCAGCTTCAGTCCACTCCTTGTGAAGCTCTCACAAGTGTTTGAATCAGCTTTGCTTGACAGTATTCTCAAGCTTGCGGTCATCCCTGTTGCTTGTGCACCTTTTCCTACCCAAATTCTTCCTTCCAGTCAACTTTGCATTTAATATGCTTTGATACAGCACTCTGTGAACAGCCACAGCTTTCAGTAATGACCCTCTGTGACTTACCCTCTTTGTGGAGGGCGTCAGTGTTCGTCTTCTGGATCATTGCCAAGTCAGCAGTCTTCCCCATTATTGTAGTTTCAAAGAACAAGAGATACCCATAATTTATACTGTAGGGATGGTCATTTATTGCAACTCAAATGTAAATATTCAAATATTTTTCAGATACTGATCTTTGACTTTCATGAGCTGTAAGCTCTAATCATCAAAATTAAAACTAAAATGTTTTACTTTACATGTAATAAATCTAAAAATATATGAAAGTTTCACTTTTTGAAATAAGTTACAAGAAAAAAGGAACTTTTTCACAATATTCAATTTTTTTTAGATGCACCTGCATGTTTTTTATACAAACAATGCCAGTCAGTGGGGTCCAAAACAACACTGGACCCCATTGACTTTCTGTTGTGTTCCACACAAATATTCATTTTTTTATGTGAACTATCCTTTTAGGCTTTGATCAATTGACCCAAGACTCTGGTAGCGTTACTCACAGCAGCTTTCATTTTCACAACACGGCTGCTGCGTTCGGCTGAAGAGGATGGGGTTGTCATGGCAACGACTTTCCTATACCTCAGTGCTGTCATGTTCTGATGATGTGCGGATGAATTGATCGTTAGTCTGAAGACACTCAGCGTCTCTTTGATTCTGACTTAGAATGACTTTTAAAGGCATTGATCCACAAATACTGCCTTGTTTTGATGTACTCCTCATAGGAGTCCATAAAGGAAGGAACCATGGATGTAAAATGTATTAAAATAATTATAAATCAAGAATCGTAAATGATGGTAATAGTTTTCAGAACAAATGTACACTCTAAATAGAAACGAAAGCACTGATGGACAGTGACAAAAATAAGCACAGAAGTGAACTGTAAGATTATGAATGACACACTGATGCTGTGTGTGTGTGTAGATTGAAGCGTAATGACTGTGGCTGTCCTGACACACACTCGCTGTGATGTCTAACCTATCAGCATGACATCTCACCCACTGATATCTCAGCATGGTCCCTGAGGTGTGTGAAACCATCAGCCTACAAACCATCTGACTGAACGGTACACCACTCCCACGCAAACTACGTTACCCACAATCCCCCAGTGTGGAGCTGAGTCACAGAGGGCCATCAGGACACGCAGTCGTGTGCTCCACGGGATCTGGCCTGCACTCATTCAGATTTACACTTCACTCTGGCACGGTTACGCTCTAACACATAAACAGTTGGAGATGCATAAGGCATGTTATGATTTATGATGCTGGCTTGAGAAAACCATCATAATGTTCTTTCATTTCAACTTATTATCATTATTAAAGGGGTCATGAACTGCCATTGTTTTTGTTTTTATTTTGTACTGTTCTCGGAGGTCCACTTATAATGTTATCAAGGTCTTGACATCAAGAAACATCATAATTTAGAATAGGCTATTTGCTGTCCTGTTTTTAACCCCCTCATCAGGACCCTCTGTTTGAATAGGTGTGGAGGATTGTAGACTCAGAAGTAAACACCACTGCTGTGATTGGCTAATAGTTGTGTATGTTTGACAGCGTTCATTCCTCACAGATAGATGCTGCTGTGATTCAGGTCAAAAATGCATAACTCAATACATGTCAAAATACTCTATATAGATCTGTAAGAAGACACAAAGCAATGAGCACGCAATGAACACAGTTACCCACAAAAGAGTCTATTCACTCTTTCCTAACGATGGGATCAGAAGGAAGGCAATGCAAACACTGTTTTTCCACAACTTGGCTCAGCGTCTTGTTGTCTACAGAGCCATCTTTATCGTTAGGTTTCTGCATAGACCTGCACGGTCACCTCTCTCTTAAACACTACATGCGTGAATCGGTGGGTGGGGCTAAACAGGCAGTGATGTAGAAGCAGGTGTTGATGTTCTTCTGTTGAGGCGGTACTTATCCACATTGTTACATCATAGAGTCATACATTCCACTGTCAGCTGCTGTTTTGGCAGACTGGCTTCAGTATAAGCCATTTAAATAAATAAATAAAATGAAATCAGTAAATTAATTTTAAAAATCAGACTCTAACTCCACTAAGAGTTTTCAAGTTAAAACAATCAAACTCGCAACATGCCAAAATATGTAAAGTGGCATGCTACAAAATGCTAAAATGTGCTAGAAACATGCTAGTGATGTGTTAGACCATGACGACAACCTGTTAAATCATGCAAGAAACATAATTAAACATTCCAAATGCTAGCAGTGTAATAAAATGTTAACGACATGTTAAATCATGTTGGCGACTAGAAACAAGCTAGCAACATGCTAGTGCTGCATTAAAACAATGTGTTGAATCATTCTAGAATTGTGCTAAAACATGCTAGCAATGTACTAAAACGTGTTAACAGTTTGTATAAATCTTCTATAATGTGCCATAAACATGGCAAAACATGGTAGCTACATGCTAGTGATGCGATAAAACATGTTAATATGTGCTGGCAATGTGCTAAAACATGCTAGTAACATACTTAAACATTATAAAAAAAACATGTTAGCATGCTAGCATGTTAACAGCTTGCTAAAATGCGCAAGAACAAGCTAGTAACATGTTAAATAATGCTGGCTACATGCTAAAATGTGCAAAAAAAACAAGCAAAAAGAGTAAATTATCTAGATTTCACACAGATTGTTAGACAATGATGCAAGGCTTTATATCCGTACATGGTATTAAATATACAGTATTCTTTGCCTTTAAGAATAGGAATCAATAATAAATTCAGTTTCTGATTCTAAATGTGATTTAATTTAAGCTCATTGAAACTAAATTAATCTCAGTCAAATAAACAAGCTGATTTATGTCTTATGAGCCCTAAGCAGATATTGCTGTGTGCAGCCAGGCTTTGGCACAATTATGGACTTGAAAACTTGCTCGCAGTGCCTTAGATCACTGTTTGCGGTTTGTGTGCTCTGTAACTCTGTGGGCCGTGGGTAGGTGTGATTGGCTGCATAAACGATATGGACCATCAGATGAAATGCAGCAGCATCCTAATGAGGGAAAAAATCAATCATAAAATTGACTTCTGTACGTGTGCGGGTGTGTGTGGGAGTGTGTGTGTGTAAGAATACAACAAAACTCCAAAACAGTCTCCAAAATATCTGCTGCCAGTGTGGAGGAGGGACAGAGGGAAAGAGATTGAGAAATGAACAGAAGATGAAGGTCCAGACTGAAGAAACAGCAGAGATGAGAGAAAAAATGCCTTTAAAGTTTCAACAATTATGGCTGTTTGGAAATACTAAGCTATTATTAAAATCCAAACAGAGCTAGTGTATTGTGTAATGTTTGACCTCTGACCTCCGTGAGTCACGACTGGCTGATTATGGACAGTGTTTTAACCTAAAATCAAAGGCTTGAAATGAAACAATGTTAAGCTCTGACACAGCTCAGTCTTTGCAGTAGGCTATTTGCGTCATTCATTAACACCTGTGTTCAAACGTGTCAAAACACAATCGCTGTACCTGATAAAACCATCTCGATCACACTTACTAGTCAACCTATCAATTCAGGGAGTGTGTTTTCATCTTTCAGGCATTTTAGAGCGTTTCTCATCATCTGCACTACATCACAAACACATACCTGTTGAATGTTAGAAAAATAGCATTTGCCATTTATGATTTAAATACACATTTGGACACGTTATTGAATGGTAACTGCAATTATGTAAACACTTATTATAATGTAAGTTTAGATTACAGTGATTTTTGACCCACTTAAGTCTATTGTCTATTAACTATGTATCTTAACAAATATATTAAATAAACATAATATCGAATAACAATTGAAATGATAATCAAGCTCTGGTTACACTTTATTTTAAGTTGTCCTTGTTACAGTGTAATCATACATTTAAGCACTTAGTAATATTAATTAATTACGTGTACTTATTATTGTAACGGTACATGGTTGTAGAAATAAGCGCCCAACGCAGGAGTAAACGAAAGGAGTTTTTAATACACATCAACACACGGATTTCCATTTAAACAATATCAATCCAAGACAAAGACAAGGGGAGAACTGAGGACTTATAAAGATCAGGAAACAAAGGAGCAAACGAGATGATTAATTAACAAAATCAGGGAACACAGGAAAATGACCAAAAAAGGGCAAACAGGAAACTCAACAGGAACGTATATGTAACAACTATATGGGTCGAGTTAGGATTAGGGTTCAGTTTAGGCTTACTTGCATGCAATTATGCATAATTTATTGTTATTATAATAGGTACATGTAACATGTGTAACAAGGACTCCTTAAAATCAAGTGTTACCCAAGTTCTTAACATGTGATTTAGTATGTTAGTTAACACATCAAAATAAGAGTACTTCTGTAAAGCATGGCAAAATATTTAAACATAATAATTTATAATGTACTTTAAAGTAAAACATTTAATTTTAATTAAAACTTTTAATTGCGAAGATCACTTTTTAAAAGTGGACTTAAGAGTGTTTTGAAACAGTTATGAAAGTGTCTCTCTTTGAGTCACTTAAGTGGCATTTTATTTCATTATATACG
This sequence comes from Barbus barbus, assembly GCF_936440315.1. NCBI lineage: Eukaryota > Metazoa > Chordata > Actinopteri > Cypriniformes > Cyprinidae > Barbus > Barbus barbus. The sequence goes on from NC_136729.1 coordinate 46,834,302, forward strand.
GTGAGAGCTCAATGTGCTGCAACTTCAGAAAACACATGCAAATAGAAAAAGCACCAGCAAATCAAGAAAACTTCTTTATCAATTTGACAGCAGGTGCTGAAAATGCTCACAACACAAACAAATAAAGAAATGTATTTGCACCACGTTTCTTGTGTTGTGAGCATTTGCAGTGCATGCATTGTAAAATCGAGGAAGTTGTTTTCTTAATTTGCAGGTGTTTTTTTGTCTATTTGCAGCGTGCTGAGCACTCTCAGCCACCGTAATTACAGTCATGGCCAAAAATATCAGCACCCTTGCAATTCTGTCAGAAGATGCAACGCTTCTCTCAGGAAATTGTTCCAATTGCAAATGTTTTGGTATTCTCGTGCTTATTGTTTTTGTTTGCACTGCAACAACACAAAAAACACAGAGAAGAAAAGTCAAACTTGATACAATGTTCACACAATTTTCAAACTCAAAAATGGACTGGACAATGTTATTGGCACCTTGTCAAAATTGTAAGAAATAATTGCTTTTCAAGCATGCGATATCATCAAGAGGCTTACAGCCCTGTAAGTTAACCTCCCTGGACGTGGACGGAAGAGCAAATTAATGAAAAATTACAATGAACGATTGTTCGAATGGTGGCTAAAGAACCCCGATTAACTTCCAAACAAATTCAAGCTGACCTGCAGACACAGGGTACAGCAGTGTCAGCTCAAACTATCCGGCGCCATCTGAATGAAAAGGGACGCTATGGTAGGAGACCCAGGAGGACACCACTGCTGACACAAAGGCATAGAAAAACAAGACTGGACTTTGCCAAAACTTATGTGACAAAACCACAATCCTTTGGGAGAGCATACTGTGGACAAATGAGACAAAAATATAGCTTTTTGGTAAAGGACATCATGGCACTGTTTACAGAAAAAGAAATATGTTTTGGGGTTGCTTTGCTGCTTCTGGCACCGGATGCCTTGACTGTGTGAACGGTATCAGGAAATCTGATGATTACCAAATAATTTTGGGGCGCAACGTAGTGGCCAGTGTCAGAAAGCTGCGTCTCCATCAGAGGTCATGGGTCTTCCAGCAGGACAATGACCTGAAACACACTTCAAAAAGCACTCGGAAATGGTTACAAACAAAGCGCTGGAGAGTTCTGAAAGAGTCCAGATCTGAATCCCATAGAACACCTGTGGGGAGATCTCAAAACAGCAGTTGGGGGAAGGCATCCTTCAAATCTGAATGACCTGGAGCAGTTTTCAGAAGAAGAGTGGTCCAAAAATTCCAGTAGAGAGGTGTAAGAAACTCATTCATGGTTACAGGAAGCAATTGATTTCAGTTATTTTTACCAAAGGGGCTACCAAATATTAAGTTAAGGGTGCCAATAATTCTGTCCAGTGCTTTTTTATTGGGTTCTGTGTGGAATTTAATTAGATTTTATTTTCTTCTCTGTTTTTTTTTTTTTTGTCGTTCCAATGCAAACAAAAAATAAATAAATAAATATGTGAGTACCAAAACATTTGCAACTGCAAAATTTTTCTGAAAGAACTGCAAGGGTGCCGATATTGTTGGCCATGACTGTATATTATATTATATTATATGCAAGTATTTTTAATATACTTTGATTTAAAGTACACTGGAAGTGCACATTCACTACAATTAAGTACACTTCATTTTCACAAGGTTTGTTCACAATGACTAGTCTGTGTTAAGGAAGCCATGCTCCGTTTCTGCCAGACTCTGATCTGTCATGTTTCTTGTAAACAAACAAAATAATACAAACTATTTGTCCCGTTGGTCATTGGACAACTGGTCGACCATCTTAACCTATCTCTACGTACTGTCTCCACTGAGATGTGTTTTAGTCTCTTTCTAAGCCACATGCAGACAGAAGACAGACGAGCGAGACCGATGTGACGAGATCTTCATGCTCACCTGAGGTGTCCCATCTCCACACACACACACACCTTCACTCATTCTCGTTTCTTTCTTTGTCTTTGTTCTCTCTTTCTCTCTCTCTCACACACACACCGAGCGCGAGCGCCTGTCTCGTTCTCCCTGAGGCGCTGTGTTATTTTCAGCGTTAATGAAGTAAAAGCTTTCTCCTCGAATATGCTGTATCGCTCTCCGTGTCACACGGACAGAAATGACTCTATGAATTCAAGCCATTTATACTTTACAATATATCACAAAACATCAGTAATGACAGTCATAAAACAGCCACAGCTAGGGATAATATGGTAAGTTTATTTAATTCGGCTTTCCTTATAAAGCCCAGATGCCACAATTCACATTTCCGGAAAATGACGTGTAAAGCATGAAGACATCTGTTCAGTGACTCATCAGAAGCAGAGGTCTGAGTGAGAACAGACACTGACGTTATGTTGGAGATGCTTGTGATCTGAGCGAGGTCTTTCTCAAGGCAACGCGACTGATATTTGCCCTTCAAAACCTCACCAGGACAACGATATGGTTCACCAAGCCAGCTTCTTTTCTTAATTTAGTGAATGCGCACTTGTAGTGTACTTCAAATCTTAAAAAGCCTTATGTTTACTTTATTATTACTTAAGTGACCCTTTTTCATGACTGTTTCTAAACATAGTTAAGTACAGTTTTAAAAACTGACCTATGCAATAATGACAAAATACAAGTTTTACATCAGATTTGATTTTAAATCATAATGTTTTGTCATGTTTTAAAGAAGTACACTTATTCTCATGTGTTGACTAACATACTAAAGCTCATGAAATGTATTACATATTTACAAACTTATTTAATATTACACTTGAAGTTAATTTCTTTGAAATGTATTAAATTGCAGCTTCATAGCGGATATATTTAAATACATGTCATACAAGTTTCAATAAAAATGACATTAAAGTATATTTTAGTTTATCCTAAATGCTTGTCATTACATTCAGCAGTACTTTATATGCATCTTTATCAAATTTAAACATTACTTCTAATGTATATGTAATATGGTTACTTTAAGTCCTACTTAAGTGGGTCAAAAACACTCTAAAGTTCAGCTAATTGCATTTAATTCGAACTATACTACATTTTTACATTTAATTGTAATTAACATGAAATCGAGCGTCTCAGTCTGGATTCCAAGGCCCCGCATTGTTTACAATGATATACAAAGGCCGCATGACTTTTTCCAATTGTTTGTTATTTTCTGAAAAAGGAGGACTTAAGGACTTTTAAACATATTTTTAGTCAATTAAATAAAACTAGAAAAATGGTAAATTCAATGTACAAAGTCCCATGGAGTCTTAAAGGGCACCTATTATGCAAAATCCCCTTTTACATGTTGTTTGAACATAAGTGTTGGCAGTGTATGAGCAAAACCACCCTACAAATGATACAAATCTACCCACTCCTCATTTCTAAATCCCCTTTAAACCAAGTCAGTCTCATCACATTGTATAGGCCCCGACCCATGGGAGGTTGTTTGACAGCCCTGCAATGCTATAGTTTCCACCCTCAGCGGTTGTGTGCTGTCCTTCATTTTATCCGCGCTCAAGCAGCTGTAACGTCAACAATGTCTCGCAAGCAATCCCTGTGCTCGGTGTTTGGATGTAAGACTGAATATAAGAGTCTTCATTTTCTCCCAGCATCCGAGCTGCTGAGGACGCTGTGGATTACTTTCTTTTTTCAAGGTAAAGCGCCTCAAAAATCGACCTAAATACTTGAATCACTCCAGACTCCTTTACGAATGTCATGTCGTTATAGTTCTTAGCTATTTAACCATATTTGTGTGCATGCATTAAGTATTTTTTAACTGATCAGCGCCACGCTTTTGAGATCAGTTTGCAAACTCTGTAACATTGCGCTGTTTCATCCCACTTTCAGTGTATTTGACTTCCCATATGTACGGCTGAACACTGGTTCTCTCACTCGCAGGTATGGTGCTTCTACCGACTATTTATTGCTGTAGATATGTAATGCAGAGAGACGTATACGTGACACCTCTTCTGGAGACGGGGTGGGAATATGCAGCTCATTTGCATTTAAAGCCACACACTCCAAATCAGCTCTTTTTAGACACACCTCAAAAATGACATTTTCCAGCTGTTGTAATAAATGATCTGTGGGGTATTTGGGGCTGAAACTTCAGAGACACATTCTGGGGACACCCAAAGACCAATATTGCAACTTGTAAAAAGGGGCATAATATTATATGCCCTTTAATATTTTGTTATTTTATGGCTTTTCTAGGTCTAGAAATTGCTCAAAATTAGGCTACCCCATTTATCCAGGCTATTATAAAAAGTAATAAACTAAGAAATATTTCAAATTACCTTCTTTTAAAAACCTTTCATTAAATATGTTTTAAAATAACCATTTTTCCTTAATTTGATTTATTCCGTGATGATGTCTGCAATTGTACTCGGAGCCGTTTCCATCCATAGTTTGAAATTATTTTTGTTTCCGTGGCAGCGATCGTACTTCTAAAAGGGATTCATGTGCAACTTTGCTGAAGAAACAAAACGAACATACAAAGAAACAAACAAAACCTAAATCAACTGACTTTAAGTAAAATAAAACACATTTAGCAACTCTGAATCAACTTGAATACATTAATTTCTACAAATAAAAGCATTTGTATGGGGTGACAGCTGCAGGTTACACTGTTACAGAGTAGCTGTCTGCTTAACTACTTTTAACTGTTGAAGTCTGACCTTTTGGTTTTTGACAAAGACGTGAATGTTTTCTCCAAGTTGTAAACTCAGCAGTGACGTGAACACAAAACATCATTCTGACCCTATAAAACCTGCAAGTCATTGGTTTGTCTTTTGTCTGACACACACACACACACAAACGGACATAAATTCACTGACTGTCCTCTTAGAACAGCCTGTCACTGCCATCACACACACACACACACACACACACACACACACACACAGCCTGCTTTTGTCTGCTGTTTTTGTGTATGTGTGAAACAGAGGCCGTCTATGCATTGAGTGTGATCCCATGTGTGTCTGGCCAGATTCTTCACATTGTGTGTGTGTGTGTGTGTGTGTGTGTTTTGTCTCCTTTTCCCGTGACTAAACTCTTAACACCCCTCCCCCTCCACAGGGCCCCAATCCACACACACACACAAACACACACACACACACACACACACACACACTCGCAGTACATGCCAGTGACTTCTATGGTTTTTATACAACACTAAATGTTGGACACTGAATGAGTGTGTCAAACTGACACATTCCCACAGTCTAGATCGTTATGTTTGCAGCCGCCTGTCACGTATCGTCATGGCGACTGCATCTTCAGACTCTGATGCGTTCCTCAAGGACAGAGAGCCGTGAGAGTGTGTGTGTGTGTGTGTGCGCGTCAACATCCAAACTTCATTCACCGTCCACATGGCTGATGTCACCATAACAACTCTTGCCTTTCGGCCTGCAGACTGTAACCTAGCAACAAGCAGGAGTGTGCGTGTGTGTGTGTGTGTGTGTGTGAACGTGAACCCAGGCTGATGGTGCGAGAGAGACGCTCCACCAATCGGAGTGCTTCCACACCACAATCGTCTCTCTTAGACACCAGCAGGACTGAATGGAGAGCAACTGGAGTCTGATTCTCAGATGTTTCTCTTGAGAGAAAACAAAGCCAGGATTCTCACATGTAGAGTTTCAGAGGACAATGCATGAATAAAAAATAGTATGCTGGTTAGAATTTATTATATTGTCAGATTCTAACACTTACTTTATAATTACTGTTGAAGTAAAATTATATATTTCTTTCAGTGTCATCATTAGTCATGAATTATTCTACAACGGTTTACTGCCTTTGAAAGATCATAAAACAGTGCATCATTTAATTTTAAGCAGTTAATTTCAGTATCATTTAGACAATTTTCTTCTTTGGAGTTTGAAATCAATAGTAAGTTAAAGGGGTTATATGATGTTGCTAATTATTTGGTGTAATGCAATGTGTTTACGCGAATTAAGCAAAAAAACAAAAACAAACACATTATTTTCCACACACTGTACATTATTTTAGTTCCTCTCTGCCCGCCTTTCTGCGATGTGTTGCGTAAACATTTGGGTGGTGTTATGCAAATCATCCAACACAGTGACGTAGATTTTTGGGGGCTTGTTTGAATGAGGCATTTTAGGAAGGCGTGAACGAGTCTTAACTTTGACATTACGTATATGATATATGCACAAACAGCTTGTAACACTCCAAAGAGAAAGGGAAACTTGACATCGCATCATATATAAGGGGTAATCAATGGTTTGCCATGCATTAAAGGATTAAAGGATGCCAAGAACCCCTTTAACATATGACACACACTACCATTCAAGTAGGAAAACTCACTTTCATCCAGGAGGGATGCATTAAATTGATCAAAAGTGACAGTAAAGACATTTATAATGTTACAAAAGATTTATATTTCAAATAAATGCTGTTCTTTTGGACTTTCTATTCATCTGTGAATAATGAAAAAAAAATAATGTATCAGTTTCCACAAAAATATTGTGCAGTACAACTGTATTCAACATTGATAATAATCATAAATGTTTGTTGAGCAGTAAATCAGTATATTATTATGATTTCTGAAGATCATGTGACACTGAAGACTGGAGTAATGATGCTGAAAATACAGCTGCAGATCACAGAAATACATTACAGTTTAACACATATTCACATAGAAAACAGCTGTTTTAGATTGTAATAATATTTCACAATTTTGCTGTATTTTTGATCAAATAAATGCAGTCTTGATGAGCAGAAGAGACTCTTTAAAACATTTAAAAGTCTTACTGACCCCAGACGTTTGAACGTTTGCATGGAGTACAATCCCAGAAGAGTTGCTCATCTTTTGCCACGATATGCTGAGATCTGCAGGCTTTTAGAAGCACTGATGACGCGTCTCTAGTGTTTTTGTGCGACATGCAGCTTTTACATGAGTTTATAGAGGGACATGAACAAATGCATTCTTTCTCTCAATTCTGAATCAATCCACTGATTTATAATCAGAATTTTAAATGAATGCAAAACAAAAGCGGTTCAGATCAGGGCTAGTATTTATATCACAAAAGCCTTTCAAAGGGGAAATATAAGCTAATGACTCTGTTTGCATAAAACACTCGTCTCACAGGAATTATAACATATAACTAAAAACTCACCCACAGAAAATATTTACAGCCCCGCCTCAAACGGATGATTATGACGGATCAAATAATAAACTATTTTTTTAATAAATATAATATAATGTAAAATATGATTTTCTAAGTTGTCAATAAAGATTAAGAAAACTATATTCTTTTTAATTCAATGTGTAATTTGCAATTTATTTTTGTATTTGTGAAGTTTACTTGTAATTCTTGAGTTTAACTTTCAAAATAAATCCTCCAACACCCCCCCGCCCAGTTTATGAGCGTCACATTTCTGAATTTAGACCCTCCACTCATACGGTTTTCATTTGGAAGTGAATCACTGTAAAAGCATTGTTTTTGGCCGTCTGAGGGCAGAAGTGATGTTGTGTGTAACTGAACGCTGCTGAAGTTGTGCTTGTGTTGTTTTCACATTCAGAGCTCTTGATGTGGAATAATGAAACTGGTTTGTGGATGAAGCCAGATTGGAGTTACAAGGTGACCATAGCAACCCAGTGACCATGGTAACCTAGTGACTGATCGGAATTTAGGAGATCTGTGATGTAGCACACACACACACACACACACACACACATGAATGCACACAACTCTCAGATTATAAAAAAAGAAATGCTCTCGTACGAATCCCACTTGCTTCTATTTTTGCGTGTCTTTTCCTGTTACACACATATGCATGCATAGTTACACACACACACACACACACACACACACACACACACACACACAGACATGCAATAAACACAAGCTTTTTCATTCAAACTCAGAAAATGTCAGTGGGTCACTTCCTGTCAGGATCAAGTTAAATGCTCCATTAGACGATGAACAGCCAAAATGTGTTCTCACTCACACACACACACACACACACGCATTTATTTGTTTGTTTTTTTGTTGTTTTTTTCAGCAGAGAAACCACATTAAGACTCCATGTACACACAGGTTTTGCCATACATTTCATCACTAGTCAAAATATCCTCAACAATGATGTCACATCAAATATATTTTAACAAATTTCAGTTAGTTTCGTATGCAGAGCCACTAAAATTCAAAATGTCATGTCCATCCGTCCCCAAATTCCATTTTTTTCTAGATTCCGTTTTAATGGTTAAATTACATTTCAGTAATCAAACTTAAAGGAAAAAAATCTAATAAAAAATAAATAAATATATATATATTTTTTTTTCCCTATAAGTTTATATATATAAATGCAGTCTGCACGGATCTGAAACTGAGCAGACATTCAGTGCTATTTATTGTTTGAATAATTAATTAATAGCACACACCAGAGTAACAAAACACACCTGTCAGTCACATGGGTGGGTTCAAACAAAAGGTGCTATCTTCTAAGTTGTGTATCAGATTCAGATGAAAATACCTGTAAATAAAAGCTGAAATGTTCATCTCTCATCTCATATTCATCTTTTGATGTCAAACCCAAATGTTTACAGTCTACAGCAAAAATAAAGGAATTGGCCTTAATGTTACAATAATTTTGGAGGGCACTGTATATATATATAATTTAAATGTCTGTTTATTTATAATTTTTTTCCTGGATTTGATTTAATGCAAATTTAGTATCAAAACAGTGGTAATTAGTTACCTTGAGAAGTTCAATCTGCTGAACAATAGTAATAGTTTTCTATTAAGTAATTTCTTCCTATTAAACCAAACTTTAATTTTGGTGGTTTGTCGTGAAGACATCTGGTAAAGTGACTTAGAGCAGCTCTGGAGATGACGTTTGTGTGTTCAAACTTGTCTTTATATCATAATCCAGTCTTAAAAATTTAATTTACAGTATAACGTTTCTTTTGAATAAAACTAACATCATATCATATACAAACATAAACTTAAAGGTCTTCACAGTAACCTGTCGAAATAAAAATTCTGTTTAACTTGAAGAAACCTTTAACAGAAATATCACTTAATATAATGATAGTGATACTAATTCATTTATTATTATTAAAACATTTTTTTTTAATTGAATATTTACCAGAAAAAAATATTTACCAGAATTTATTTAGCAGAAAAATGTTAATAAAAATCACAGTATTTAAAAAAAAATAAAAAGAGAAATAAATAAAATAATACATTATTATTTTTATATACCATTAATTAACTAGAGATGTTTTTGATTATTAATATTCAATGAAACCATTAAAATAGAATCCAGAAAATCAGCGGAAAAAAATTATTTGGTGAAAACAAAACTGAATTTGAGAAAAAATGAAAACATATTTCATAGAGCCTAAAAATGTAATTTTTGTTAAACTTAAAAAAAAAAAAAATGTTGGCTAGTATTGTAAGTTTCATGATTTCAGTTAATAGGCCCTATGTTATCCACACTGCAGAAATCACAGGGCTTGTAATGAAAGCTTCATCTGTGCAGGGTTTCATACCGTTTGTAATCAGAAATCCTGAGTCATGATCCAAACACTCAGATCCTCGCTCTTTGTGTGTGTGTGTGTGTGTGTGTGTATGTGTGTATGTGCGTCTGCACGTCTGTGTGTGAGAGTGTGTGTGTGTGTGTGTGTGTGTATGTGCTACAGGGTGTGTGTGTGTCTGCACGTCTGTGTGTGAGAGTGTGTGTGTGTGTGTGTGTGTCTGCACGTCTGTGTGTGAGAGTGTGTGTGTGTGTGTGTGTGTGTGTATGTGCTACAGGGTGTGTGTGTGTCTGCACGTCTGTGTGTGAGAGTGTGTGTGTGTGTGTGTGTATGTGCTACAGGGTGTGTGTGTGTCTGCACGTCTGTGTGTGAGAGTGTGTGTGTGTGTCTGCACGTCTGTGTGTGTGTGTGTGTGTGTGTATGTGTCTGCACGTCTGTGTGTGTGTGTGTTTGTGGATTTCAGGGTGTTTATGTGTGTGTGTGTGTTTGTGGATTTCATGGTGTTTATGTGTGTGTGTGTGTGTGTGTGTTTGTGGATTTCATGGTGTTTATGTGTGTGTGTGTGTATGTGTCTGCACGTCTGTGTGTGTGTGTGTGTGTGTGTGTGTTGTAGTGATGCGCCTCACATCTGGCATTCGTGGCATTCCAGCGCTCAGTATATCGGCGTGAGGCCAGACTGTAGGACAAAATGAATGCACTGACTCTCTGCTGAAGGCGCGCATGCAGGACAAACGCATTACTCCAGAGGTCAGGGGTCAAGCCCGGCAAACGAGCGCTGCAGATGCAGGAAGAGGCGGATTTCCTCCGTCCACGAGCACAGCGCCGATCTTGCACTGGGAAAAGTATGGTTGCCATGGAGACCCAGCTGTGAGCGGCCAGCCGGCCTCACTTCCTGCCGTTACCGTGGTTTCACTTCCTTGCTGGGCTCGGCGGGCGGTGGAAAAAACAGCAGCGAGACGCAAACGACTCTTTCCCCCTCCTTCTTCTGCCGACAATCACTATTCCTGATGTTTACAGTGAAACATGGCTAGAGCACACAGCTGGAGAGTCTTTCGATATTTGCACAAATTGGTCACAATAAACCTTTATTTTGAGGTGTCCTTATTACATTGTATTTGCATATTAAGTGAGCAATATTAATTAACTACATGTTTACATGGGTTTTGTTTAGGGTTAGTTTGCATGTAATTTTGCATAATTTACTTTTGTTACTATAGTAAGTACATTCATGTAACATATAATAGGGACACTGAAAAATAAATTGTTACCCCAAAAAAAACAAAAAACAAAATCTCTCTGTGCGTCTGCTCTGTTCAGCGAGCGACGGAGAGGAGCAGCACTTTCAGTTAAACACAGATATTATGTTGCTTCTCTAATTTTACATGCAAGTATAGCTGAAATCACTGCACAGCTGTTGTCATTATCCTGTGTATTTGATTTTATCAGATGCCTCGATTATCAGGATTTGTGTGCAGATCTTGGAAGGACGAGCTGGTTATGTATCCTAGTCTTAATGGGTCGCGTTTCAGTCACTATGTCATATTCATTCTGTTGTCTGACAACAGAAACAGTAAAAAATACCAATTAAAACTGTTTTATTGAGATTTGATCTGCATAAAGTTTTTTTCTGCAAATTTTTTAAATCTGATTTTATCATTAACCATGCAAATATTAACTACATTTTCTATAATATGAACATGTTTTAAATAGGCTAAAGAAATTGAATAAACTGTAAATTTGCATATTAAAGTTATTCAACAAAACATTATTTAGTCAAGAGCAGTGAGGGATGTTCTCTGTCTTTTGTTGTTTAATTAACATTAATGACAGACGGCACAGCTTTATTAGGCTGCTGTCACAAGACCTGTTTCACGAATCCAGTCTGCTGATACAGATGCGCTTTCATCTGCAACTCTTTACATTAATTTAAGACAAAACCAACCGTGCTTATGAGGATACTCGCCAGGACGACCATTTTGACCATTTTGTGTGTATTTGGTCATTTAAGTGCAACAAGCTTTGCTTGCAAACTCAATTTGGTACTGGCAGCGTGGGCTTTAGATGTGACTGTGAGAGCACAGAAAAGCGCCTCTGGAGAGCGGGAGAACCAAAAGGCTTAAAAAGACGTCCAAATAATATTTTTTTTATGACAATGCAACAATGACTGATTAGGCAATTGACAATTCTGCCAACCGTACTGAAACGCGAGCTAAAGCCTTGTATCGCAGCTCTAGATGTGCCGATGTGAAGAGAAGGTCAAAGAGAGAAGACGCCGTACAGCTGAATCACTCGCTGTTTTCAAACGACTGATTTGATCTGATGGTTTCTGTGGATTTATCTACTCATCTAACCTACAGGCTATATTGAATAAATGTTATGCAGGAATTTCCCTCATTTTAAATTCGAAACCTGCGGGAATATATATGCACAATCCCGCACCGAAATCCAGGACCTGATTAAACATAATTCTATTGTACAGAAAATTGTGAAACATGACTTTCCAAAACTTTCTGGGTTTATTTATTTTTCCAAAACTTCCCAGGCCTGGAAATTGGTGTTTTAAAATTTCCAGGTTTTTCCAGGTTTTTCATGACCGTATGAACCCTGAATGAGGATCAGATGCGGTTATCTAAATCAGACAAAAATATAGGTGCAGGCGGTTGGTGGGTGGATCATTTATTTGAAGCTGCGGATGACATTTTAGCTCATCTGCACATCACTAATGTGGGCACAGAGAGGCAAAGAAATCTAATAATAAATAATACATGTATATTTTACATGTTTAGAAGAAGACCTGTCCAGCAAAAATGTAAACAGGTTTGTGTCAGTAAATTACTCAGTGCATAGAAAGATAAGACATGGGAACCTGGTATTTATTGTTTCATGTGTCTAATAGACATCAACAAGTTCTTTGAAAAACATGACCTTTGAAACATGTCTACTCTTCATGCTCTATGTTGACTATGCCTTCAATAATAATAAACTTATATTTGCACAAAGCATCCATATTTGCCCATGTTGAGTAGAGTATTAAACACTTGAAAAGTATTAATCTAAGGTACATTTATAACAAATAAAAATGTGCGATTAAGTTGCGATTGATCACGAGTTAACTCATGACGATCATGCGATTAATCGCGATTTAAAAAATAATAATTGATTTATATATATATATATATATATATATATATAGGTAAATAAAAAAAAAAGAAAATAAATAAATAATTTCCTATGTGTGCAAATCTATATGTGTAAAAACTATGTGTGCAAATTAAATTAATTTCCTTTTAAAACAAAAACAAACAAATAAGTAAACAAACAAACAGGAATTAGAGTGAAACCGCCTTGGCTTGCAGTGAAAATCACCCCATAGCGCTATCATCAAACCAGCACTAATACCAGTATAAACCAAATACAATATCAATGCTACAATTATGATATTGTGGCAAGTCTAATTCAGATGTGAAAAAGCGAGGATGATATTTGAGAGCATTTAAGTTATTTTCTGCCTCAGTTGAATGTAAAAACTGTAATGACATGAGTAAAAGAAGAAAGTTTTATTTGTAGGTGAATTATCCCTTTTAGATAAATAATATATTCCTCTATGTTGTGTGAGTGTGTGTGTCTGAATATGCCTGATTCAGAGGTGTGTGTGTTTTGTGTAGAAATGTGTGCATTAATAAGCACTTTTTCATGTAAATACCAAACATCTGCCAGCGGCGGCAGGGACAACAGCTGGATGAAGAACACAATTAACAGAGAGAACTCACATCTTTGACTTTCTCTCATCCTCCTTTCCATCTCTCTATCTGTTTAAATCATTTAATCATGGAGACTTCTCTAAATGGATTCATTCATTCATCTGTTTCTTCATTCATTTGTTCGCTCACTCGGCTCGTTAGTTCATTCGTTTGTTCATTCTAGGAACCATAATCTCAACAGTTAAATTTGGGAAATAGATTCAAAATTTGGTCCAAATTTAAACTTTTATTTTTTTTACTCAGAAGTTGGTACTGAATTTCACAAATAATAAACAGCAAGTAACACACTCAATTAAATGTGAAATAGAAAAAACTGAAATAGTATTATCTTGCAAAACAATATCTCCAATCATTTTCTTACACTTTTTATAAACACAGGATTTTTCACACAAGCAAAAACAAAGACTAAAATATTTTGATCATGTATATGCTCCAGCAAAACAATGCATACTGATACATTTGCTAAATTATGGTAATATGATCAAATGAAAACCAAGTCTTCAATGAACATCATTACAAATAAGTGACTCTTGAGTTTATAATTGATTCATTGAAACTGATTCACCAAATTGTTTAATTCACCAAACTCTGACTCCAATTATGAATATAATCACTATATTTTCAGTTCATGTATTGTCATTTTGAATGTCTCTTATTCTTGGTTCAGATGGAGACCCTTCACCGGCGCTGAACTAACCTCATCAGATGAGGAGAAAGATGCTTACGGCTGAATCCACACACACACACACTAATACATACACACACACACACACACACACACACACACACATACACACACACACACACACACACACACTCACACACACATATACACAAACACACGCACACACACACACATACACACACACACACACACACACACTCACACATATACACATATACACAAACACACACACACACAGAGACCGAAGTGTTCTAATAAACAGCATTGTTTCTATGCAGTCGTTCTGTTTAAGCAGCTGTTATGAATGAGTTTCTGTCTCAGTGAGTTATGGATCTGCTGAATTACCAGCTGTTTATCTCATTATTACTAAACATGCTGAACAGTTTTATTTTTTTTTGTTTTTTTTTGCGATGTGCTTGAAATGATACCTTGCTTTTCTAATAGGTGAGATTGTTTAATGCTAACCTCTTTCTCCCGCTCTAAGAGGATAGATGTGTTGTTATGGCTCTGGGAGTGTGTACCTGGAAGCTAGCGTCTGTCTGTTAGCGCTGCTGTGTTTTGATGCCGTTGAAAGCAATTACTGCGTCTGAGCAAGGAGCACACGGTGCTTTAACTGCATTAGTTTCCACTATCATTAAACATCACCCTTTAAACCTTCCCACAATACAGACGAGTAATGTCAGAGAAACAGCAGACGCCTGCACATATCCAACAAACAAACACATTCACAGCAAAGCATTTCCTGCCTCAACTTCTGCTGTGTTATTGATTATTACAGTATGCTACTGAAACCTTAATCAGACTCCTGAAGCTGGAGAAATGATTTTCTAAAAATAATAATTCAATATCAACAGCACTAATTGGAAAGTGATTTGTTTCACTCCCTCAGTAAATTTATATGATAGCGAATGAAGTCAGCCGTCTCCACTATAGACTATAAACATGGTAATTTCATGCAGCGTTAAACAATAGTGCAGAAAGTCAAGAATAAGTCAAATATATACATGAATCACAACATGAAGCTCAGTATGATAAACGCTCTCTTATTGATCAAATCTGCAAATCATGGTCTGATACAATCATATCTACAATGAAATACCGAGGATGGATGGATGGATGGATGGATGGATGGATGGATGGATGGATGGATGGATGGATGGATGGATGGATGGATGGATGGATGGATAGATAGATAGATAGATAGATAGATAGATAGATAGATAGATAGATAGATAGATAGATAGATAGATAGATAGATAGATAGAAATCCTAATTTAAATATATTTTCAAATTAAATCCAACAAAAATATGGCTAATGTACAATCTGGCATGTTTCTTTTTTTATTATTATATTTAACAAATATGTGACCCTGGACCACAAAACCAGTCATGAGGGTCAATTTTTTTTAATTGAGATGCATACATAATCATGAAAGCTGGATAAATAATATGTCCATTGATGTATGGTTTGTTATGATAGGACAATATTTGGAGATACAACTATTTGAAAATCTGGAATCTGAGGGTGCAAAAAAATGTAAATATTGAGAAAATCTCCTTTAAAGTTGTTCAAATGAAGCTCTTAGGAAGTTAGATGAAGCTCACTAAGTGAATTTCTCTCTGGACTGGATGAGCTGCTGAGAGGCTCCTTCAAGGTTCATCTCGTGGCAGTTTGATGTTTTGTGATAAAAGCAGACGAGATTATTCTGATGCGCCTGCAGAAATGTGTTTATTTGTGAATTTAATGAAGTGAGAGATACTCTGTCTCTATTACTGTATACCTGCCATTACTAGTTACGCAAAGTGACATTATTTAAAACAGCTTGAGCTGTTTCTAAGAAAATGTCTGGAAGTTATGTAACCGTTATATAAGTGGAATAATTGACTCGTCAAATTAAAAATGACTGCACAGCTCATGTGAAACTCCACGTGGTGTCCATTCATTTTCAACAATTCTACTGTCAAACATCAATTATTCCTCTTGTAAACAATCTTGATTTGATGAATGACTATAATTACAGCTCTCTATGAAATTGCTTTTTCTTTTTTCCTTCGGTTGAATTGTCTTGCCTGCTTAACATACGGAGTCCTTTTATACTTAGATATCTCTGTGTATTTATGATTTATTTTCATGTTAAAAAGGAGAAAATCTCTGACTCAGCTTTTAAAATATAACACACAGAGAATTGGGGAAGTCGTGGCCTAATGGTTAGAGAGTTGGACTCGTAATCCAAAGGTTGCGTGTTCGAGTCTCGGGCCGGCAGGGATTGTAGGTGGGGGGAGTGAATGTCCAGCGCTCTCTCCACCCTCAATACCACGACTGAGGTGCCCTTGAGCAAGGCACCGAAACCCCAACTGCTCCCCGGGCGCCGCAGCATAAAATGCTGCCCACTGCTCCGGGTGTGTGTTCACGGTGTGTGTGTGTTCACTGCTGTGTGTGTGTGTGTGTGTGTGTGTGTTCACTGCTGTGTGTGTGTGTGTGTGTGTGTGTTCACTGCTCCGGGTGTGTGTTCACGGTGTGTGTGTGTGTGTGTGTGTGTGTGTGTTCACTGCTGTGTGTGTGTGTGTGTGTGTGTGTGTTCACTGCTGTGTGTGTGTGTGTGTGTTCACTGCTCCGGGTGTGTGTTCACGGTGTGTGTGTGTGTGTGTGTGTGTGTGTGTGTGTTCACTGCTGTGTGTGTGTGTGTGTGTGTGTGTTCACTGCTGTGTGTGTGTGTTCACTGCTGTGTGTGTGTGTGTGTTCACTGCTGTGTGTGTGTGTTCACTGCTGTGTGTGTGTGTGTGTGTGTGTGAGTGTGTGTGTTCACTGCTGTGTGTGTGTGTGTGTGTTCACTGCTGTGTGTGTGTGTGTGTGTTCACTGCTGTGTGTGTGTGTGTGTGTGTGTGTTCACTGCTGTGTGTGTGTGTGTGTGTGTTCACTGCTGTGTGTGTGTGTTTTCACTGCTGTGTATTCACTGCTGTGTGTGTGTTCACGGTGTGTGTGTGTTCACTGCTGTGTGTGTGTGTTCACTGCTGTGTGTGTGTGTGTGTGTGTTCACTGCTGTGTGTGTGTGTGTGTGTGTGTTCACTGCTGTGTGTGTGTGTGTGTGTGTGTGTGTGTTCACTGCTGTGTGTGTGCACGTTGGATGGGTTAAATGCAGAGCACCAATTCCGAGTATGGGTCACCATATGTCACTTCACTCACTCACTTATATTTCCATTCTATATTTATTGTTATTTTAGTATGCATCGACGTACTGTTATAGATTTGAATAATATTTTGATTCAATTTTCATAGTTGTCATGCTATGGTACATTGCCAACAAAAACAAAAGACGTGCTCAAAAAAGTAAAACCTCTCTGCTTTACTGGAAATGTTCCTGCATTCTTTCATATTTCCTTCGGAATCTGCACATCTAATTTAGTCTGTTCCAGCTCCGAGTGCGGGACACTACATGTGTCAAACTGCATTTGCATGGGCTTTACAGATCATTATCTGTGTCTCCTGGTGTGTGTCTTCTCTCCCCTGCTGGAGGCTGCTGTAAGTGCAGCGCTGGATTGAGGTCAGCAGCAGATCAGAGCGCTTTACAGACAGCAGCATGTCAATACTCTTTGTACGGATATGAATCTGTGTAAGTGTGTGTGTGTCTATGGGATGCCTTTGTATGTTTCCCACTCTTTCTATGTATTCCATCTCTCTCTCTCTCACACACACACACACACACACGCTGTATTCTAGCAGTGACATTGAGGGTGATGAATGTGGAATATTTGCTCTGTTAAACCGGCTGCCGCAGCACAAATAATACATTGTAAAATCACAGAGGCGTCCATCTTGGCTCTGGATCCTGCACAGTTTCCTCAGACCTCTGTCCTCGTGTGGGATGGGAACTGCTAAAGCGTTCGGATTGATTTGTTTGCCATCACAGTGAATGTGGCTGCGGTGTATCATGCCACATTTCTGTATTTTGACAACATGACAATAACCGTGCTGGTCGTGAGGGAGACATGTCTGAGGAAGTGTTAAGATCCTGTGCTGGTTAATTGTGATGTTCATGAGCTCTGCTAGAGGGAGACAGAGAGCAATTGTCACGAATCCTGGCCATGCACTTCCACTCATTCACCACCAGAGGTCACCCGTTCACCACATGGACTTTTCACACTACACAACACATTGGACTCCATTTCCCACTATGCATTGCACAGATCAGCTGTCACCATTCACTCATCACACACACCTGATCACCATTTCACAATCACCATCACTCTATTTAAGCCTGGGATTGCTCTTGCTCAGGGCCGAGTATTGTTAGCGTGCTACCTTACAAAGCGTTCCTAGTTTTCATAGTCTTGCCTTGCCTTGTTTTCCTTTCCGTGTCTGACCCTGCCCGAGTTCTTGGATTATTCTCTCTGCCTTGCCCTGTCTGGATTTTGTACGCCGATCGTTGACCCACGCTTGCTCCACGGATTGCTCTGTCTTGCCTCTGCCATACCTGTTTGCTGTCTCTCGACCCTGCCTGTATGACCATGTTTTATAATAAAGCTTTGCACATGGATCCGCATGTCTCACGTCTCATCAGCCCCGTAACAGAATACTCGGCCACACAAGGATCCAGCGGCTTTTCAAGAGGACATTGGCCAGGTATGGACTGTGCACGACTGTTATTAACCCTCGAGCAGGGCTCGCGACCGCTCGAGGATTATATTCAGGAGTACTTAGACCTCGCCTATTTTTCTGATCTGCCGGACTACGCACTTATTGATTTTTTTTGTGAAGGCATTAATCAGCCGCTCCGGTCAAGGTTAATCCGCGAGGGTCCCCGTTCATCTCTCAGTCAATTTATGGACTATGCTTTACTGTGTGTGGGCTCCTCTTTTACTGTGGGTGTCGCGGAGGAACGCGACACCTCACTCACTCACAAAATGGCAGCAGCAACAGCACCCCTTCACGTCGTCGCCGTCAAGCCAGAGTCTGCTCACGTCATGCCTGCCAAGCCAGAGTCTGCTCACGTCATGCCTGCCAAGCCAGAGTCTGCTCACGTCATGCCTGCCCAGCCAGAGTCTGCTCACGTCATGCCTGCCCAGCCAGAGTCTGCTCACGTCATGCCTGCCCAGCCAGAGTCTGCTCACGTCATGCCTGCCCAGCCAGAGTCTGCTCACGTCATGCCTGCCCAGCCAGAGTCTGCTCACGTCATGCCTGCCCAGCCAGAGTCTGCTCACGTCCTGCCTGCCCAGCCAGAGTCTGCTCACGTCCTGCCTGCCCAGCCAGAGTCTGCTCACGTCCTGCCTGCCCAGCCAGAGTCTGCTCACGTCCTGCCTGCCCAGCCAGAGTCTGCTCACGTCCTGCCTGCCCAGCCAGAGTCTGCTCACGTCGTCGCTGTCAAGCCAGAGTCTGCTCACGTCGTCGCTGTCAAGCCAGAGTCTGCTCACGCCTCCGCCGAACTGCCAGAGGCTGTTACCACAGATTCAAGGTCAGTCCTTCGAGTTCTGATATCCAGTGTGATGGACCCACCACTGATGTCAGTGCGAGTAGCTGGCATTACCAGGGCCTCAACCCTGGCTGTTACAGAGACTGTTCCCCTGACCTCAGTGCTTCCCGTTATGGCGGTTGCCATTTTGAGTGTGTGGGCTGCACACTGTGCTCCTGAGGCCTCTCCTGTCCACGAGTCTGCTCCAGTGCCTCCAGAGGTGGTGGCTTTCGCTGCAGAACCTCCCGAAGTGGTGGCACCCGTCCCTGAACTCGCTGTCTGCCCTGTCATGGCCACGGAGGCCGTTCCTGACCTCATGGTCTGCCCTGTCACGGCCATGGAGGCCGTTCCTGACGTCACTGTCTACCCTGTCACGGCCATGGAAGCCGTTTCTGAACTCACTGTCTGCCCTGTCACGGCCACGGAGGCTGTTCCTGAACTCACGGTCTGCCTTGTCACGGACACGGAGGCCGTTCCTGACCTCATGGTCTGCCCTGTCATGGCCATGGAGGCCGTTCCTGACCTCATGGTCTGCCCTGTCATGGCCATGGAGGCCGTTCCTGAACTCACTGTCTGCCCCGTCATGGCCATGGAGGCCGTTCCTGAACTCACTGTCTGCCCCGTCACGGCCATGGAGGCCGTTCCTGAACTCACTGTCTGCCCTGTCACGGCCATGGAGGCCGTTCCTGAACTCACTGTCTGCCCTGTCACGGTCATGAAGGCCGCCCCTGAACTCACTGTCTGTCCTGTCACGGCCGAAGAGGCCGTCTGTGAGCTCTCGCCCTGTCCTGTCACGGCTAAAGAGGCCGTCTGTGAGCTCTCGCCCTGTCCTGTCACGGCTAAAGATGCCGTCTGTGAGCTCACGCCTTGTCCTGTCACGGCTATAAACGCAGTCTATGAATCCTCGTTCTGCCCTGCCACGCCCCCTGAGATCATGAATGCTCTCCCTGTATTGTCGGTCTCTGCTCTCCCTGTGTTGTCTGTCTCTGTTTCCCCCAGATCTCAGACTCTGCCATGGTTTCCTGCCCAGTCTGCTTCCTGGTGGGGGTCTTCTGCCCGGGTCTGGTGGTCGTCTGCCCCACCGTGGTGGTCTTCTGCTCGGGTCTGGTGGTCGTCTGCTCCGCCCTGGTGGGCTCCGGTCCTGTCGGTCCTGACCTGGCCTCTGGCTCCGCCCTGGTTTCCTGCTCTGCCGGTTCTTCCTCAGGGACCTGGCCCTCCGTCCCTCCCCCTGCTCCGCCTCCGCGCCACCGCCCTCCTGGATTGTTTAGGAGCGTCTGGAAGCCGCTCCTTGGGGGGGGGCTATGTCACGAATCCTGGCCATGCACTTCCACTCATTCACCACCAGAGGTCACCCGTTCACCACATGGACTTTTCACACTACACAACACATTGGACTCCATTTCCCACTATGCATTGCACAGATCAGCTGTCACCATTCACTCATCACACACACCTGATCACCATTTCACAATCACCATCACTCTATTTAAGCCTGGGATTGCTCTTGCTCAGGGCCGAGTATTGTTAGCGTGCTACCTTACAAAGCGTTCCTAGTTTTCATAGTCTTGCCTTGCCTTGTTTTCCTTTCCGTGTCTGACCCTGCCCGAGTTCTTGGATTATTCTCTCTGCCTTGCCCTGTCTGGATTTTGTACGCCGATCGTTGACCCACGCTTGCTCCACGGATTGCTCTGTCTTGCCTCTGCCATACCTGTTTGCTGTCTCTCGACCCTGCCTGTATGACCATGTTTTATAATAAAGCTTTGCACATGGATCCGCATGTCTCACGTCTCATCAGCCCCGTAACAGCAATAACACCACAAACTTTGACCTTAGATTCTCAAAGTCTGTCCCAATACACACACTTGGTCACTTGAGAGTGTTGGACACTTATAGGGCTTCGGAGCGATATTTGAGGTTGAATATATCCCATCATTCATGTTTAGAAACATATGAGCTCACAGGGTTTCTGCGGGTCTTAAAAAGTCTTAAATTGCACTTCCACAAATTAAAGCCTAATAAGTTCTTATATCAGAGGAGAGTGTCTTTAAAACATAAAGTGGCATTAAAAGTTGCATACACTGCAAAACCTGTTTCCCTTTAAATTAAGTTGATTGTTCTGAGCTCATTAACAGATACAAGACTTCCAAAATGCATGTCATTTTGCATCTCAAGTAACATTTGCACTCGAAAACAAGGTTTTTTGTGTTTGTTTTTTTGTAAATTGGATTAAAACGTAATGTGGTCTGTTGGAAGTTGTATTTTCAAACTTTGAATTGTTGCAAAAAAAAAAAAGAAAAAAAAGAAAGCATTTACGTTTACAGACCATACGTATGTATTTTGTTCAATTCTTGTTCTTTTAATTTAGTTTACTTGTCTTAAGTAGGACTTAAAAAGTCATACATTTACCTTCATAAACCTAGCAGAGAAACTGGCTCTGAAATTGTGCAGTGTCTAGGAAAACTTTTTATTGTAAGCTAAATTAATTGGATATAAATTGGTAGTAAAACTTAAACTATTATATGTGTGTTTAATAAACAGTTTTTTACCCCCAATTAGAAGCACTACAAAATACACTTCTTGGCTTTGCAGAAAGAAAGAAAGAAAGAAATTAAAGACATTGACATAAGTCCTAATAAGAGGGTTTTTATGTTGTGTTAAGGCAGGGGTTTTCAGACTTTTTTGTCAGCCGAACCCCTTTGACCTAAATTATTTACTTGAAGTACCCCCCTGAGATTTTAAGTAAATATTTCAATAATTTAATGGCACATTTGCATGTTTAACTTTAAAAACATTTTTTTTTTAATCGGTTTTAAAGTTTCATGAACATTTAAGTAATAATATTGTTATTATTACATTCAATAAATTATAAAAATTCATATTACTGTAATTTACAATGTATAACATTTTTTTTCCCACAATTTGTTTTAATAAAGGGTTTCCCAAAAATATAATTATTTTTATACATTTAAGATTTTACAATTATATGACATTTGTATAAACCTGTAACATTTATTTGCAGAAACGTTTAAATTATTTATGTATTTATTTATTTTATGAAGAGAATCCACCTGCGAGGGAAGAGATTTGTGCTCGTGTATTTTAATGCACCCATGCATTACAATGCGCTCTGGACATTTGTCACTAAAATAACGCCATAGAAACTGCCTCAAACGAACTATTAAAATAAGAAGCAAGTTGTATCGATTATATCGATGCCTAGGCCTACAACACAAAGCGGGACGGGTGGTCTGCCTAACCATGTACCAACTCACAAACCCCATGCAATTTCCTCACGAACCACCAGGGGACCACGAACCCCACTTTGGGAAACCATGGGTTAGGGTATCCTGATATCACACAATGCTAAGAAGCAGAGCTGCCAGATATGTTTTTGTGCTGATCTGTTCATTCTGTCTGTCTTTCCCAGAGAATGTCTGAATACAGCTCGATGTTGAGTGATCTGTCTGAGAACATCACTAATGAAGACCTGGAGCAGCTGAAGTCGGCCTGTAAGGAGGACATCCCTGAAGACCAGAGCATCTCCATCACCTCCTCCAAAGACTGGTTCAGTTACCTGGAGAAGAATGACAAACTGGCACAAGGTGAGGAAGACGCTGGCCTCTTCAGTCTCAATCAGTGTAGTGAGCGAAACTTTACGTTTCTCCTAAAATAAAAATTAATTTACTCTCCCTCGGGCTGTGTGGATGAGTCAAGCAGAGATTAGACTGAAGTTATGAGGCACTGATAATATTCCTCTCAAATATCATTTGATTTTATTTTCAAAGTACTGAAACATCCTGCGATTGGTCGTGAGAAACCATGAACCAATGATGTTTGACACAACTGCCTTTGTGAAAAAAAACTTTAGCAAACTTTTAAAAATAGTACATATTATGGACATAAAATACTTTTAAAGAATACACTTAAGTGTGAACTTAATGTAATGTTTTTTTTCTGATCTTATTATACATGAAATGTAATATCATATAATTACAATTAAATTAAAAAAATATATATAGTTTGAATTTATATTAAATGTAATTATCTGAAATTTAGAGTGTTTTTGACCCACTTAAGTAGGACTTAAGTACATTAGTATACAGTGGTGTGAAAAAGTGTTGGCCCCCTTCCTGATGTTTTATTTTTTTGCATGTTTGTCACACTTTAATGTTTCAGATCATCAAACAAATTTAAATATTAATCAAAGATAACACAAGTAAACACAACATGCAGTTTTTAAATGAAGGGTTTTATTATGAAGGGAAAACTAAATCCAAACCCTCATGGCCCTGTGTGAAAAAGTCTATTGACTTTAAATGTAGGCTTATATTGGATAACATGCTACATCTAAAACAGTGATTTAAAATGTATTTTAAAGTAAAACTTAATTTGCCTTTACTACAAAGGTCACTTTAAAAGTGTACTTACAGTAAGTGTGTTTACAAACAGTAATTGCAGGTGTCTCTATTTAAGTCACTTAAGTGGCCTTTCATTTCTATATAATGAATGATGCTATATAAATGCATCATTCATTCATATTATATTATCTGCAAGTAAGGTTGGTTACACTTTATTTTAAGGTATCCTTGTTACTGTAACATGTCAGTTTCGGTTTAGTTTCCTTTCAGTTCTGTTTTGACCTTATTTGGTTCTTCCTGTTTTAGTTCATGACCCAGTTCTGTTAATTAGTTATATGCATCACCTGTGTTTAATTATCTAGTTTGCTCCTTTGTTTCCTGTTTCTTTATAAGTCCTCAGTTCTGCCTTTATGTTTGTCGGATATTAAGTTGTAAATGGTTTGAAGTGTGTTGATGCTATTAAATATACCTTTTGTTATCCTTTTGTGTGGGCGCCGATTACTACAACCACCGACCGTGACAGAATATCCGACCACAAACGAAGACGAGATTAACGCTCGGAATGTTGGAGCTGGTTCCCGTAGTTTGCGGGGGTTCACGCCGCCGTTCGCGGCTCGCCCCTGCTCGTGCTGCGTGGGATGTCGGGCTGCCTATCGCGGCTTACCGAGGCCATCCGTTTTGGGGAGAACGGGTTGCCATTCGCCGCTCGCCCCTACCCACCGCCCGAGAGAAATTCACTCCGCCTGAGACGGCGATGAATGTTCCGCCCGCGGCGAGGAGGATTCCGCCGCAAGGGGCGATGAACGTTGCGCCGTCCGCGGCGAAGAGGATCCCGCCGTACACGGCGATGAATGTTCCGCCCGCGGCGATGAATGTTCCGCCCGCGGCGAGGAGGAAGCCGCCGAAAAGGGCGATGAACGTTGCGCCAGCTGCGGTGAAGAGGGTTCCGCCGCCTACGCCTCAGGTAAAGGACAGGGGGCTATTGGATGAGGCTCTTCCCCCGGAATTCTCGGCTCCCATGCTCACGCCAGAAACTACTCCTCACCAGTACCATCCAGTGCCTGCTCCTCGCCAGTGCCATCCTGTGCCTGCTCCTCGTTTGTGTCCGCCTATCCCCACACCTCGCAAGAGGGTCCCGTCCAGCCCACCTGAGTTCCCGCTGGTCCCGTCCAGCCCACCTGAGTTCCCGCTGGTCCCGTCCAGCCGTCCTGAGTTCCCGCTGGTCCCGTCCAGCCGTCCTGAGTTCCCGCTGGTCCCGTCCAGCCGTCCTGAGTTCCCGCTGGTCCCGTCCAGCCGTCCTGAGTTCCCGCTGGTCCCGTCCAGCCGTCCTGAGTTCCCGCTGGTCCCGTCCAGCCCACCTGAGTTCCCGCTGGTCCCGTCCAGCCCACCTGAGTTCCCGCTGGTCCCGTCCAGCCCACCTGAGTTCCCGCTGGTCCCGTCCAGCCCACCTGAGTTCCCGCTGGTCCCGTCCAGCCCCGCGCCTCCCGTGCGCCCTCTAATGTCTGCGCTACAAGAGCGCCCCTTTGAATCCGCGCTGCAAGAGCGTCCTCAAGAGTCCGCGCTGCAAGAGCGCCCTCCTGCGTCTCCGCTGGTCCCGTCCAGCGCTCCTTCGTCTCTGCTGGTTCTATCCAGCTTCGCGCCTCCCGTGTGCCCCCCAGTGCCCGCTCCTCCAGAGCGCCCCCAAGTGCCCGCTCCTCCAGAGCGCCCCCAAGAGCCCTCTCCTCCAATGTGGCCCCCAGAGGGGAACTTTCCCAAAGAAATTTTGGGGGGGGGGCATATAGTCCCAGTCTGTGTGGCCAGGCCAAAGGCCAAGGCCACAAAGGACCCCGATCCACCAAGGCCGCCCAAGGACTCTGATCCACCATGGACTCCTGAGTCTCCAGATCCGCCATGGCCTCCCGAATCTCCAGTCCTGCCATGGCCTCCCAAGGCTCCAGATCCGCCATGGCCTCCCAAGGCTCCAGATCCGCCATGGCCTCCCGAATCTCCAGTCCTGCCATGGCCTCCCAAGGCTCCAGATCCGCCATGGCCTCCCGAATCTCCAGTCCTGCCATGGCCTCCCAAGGCTCCAGATCCGCCATGGCCTCCCGAATCTCCAGTCCTGCCATGGCCTCCCAAGGCTCCAGATCCGCCATGGCCTCCCGAATCTCCAGTCCTGCCATGGCCTCCCAAGGCTCCAGATCCGCCATGGCCTCCCGAATCTCCAGTCCTGCCATGGCCTCCCAAGGCTCCAGATCCGCCATGGCCTCCCGAGTCTCCTATCCTGCCTTGGCCTCCCAAGGCCCCTGATCCGCCCTGGAGGCTTCCCTGGTCTCCTCCCTGTCCGGGCCCTGCTCCAGCCTCCAGAGCGCCCGCCCCCCCCGCCCGTGATGTGTATATTACGGTGCGGGACGCACCTTCCGGGAGGGGGGCGATATGTAACATGTCAGTTTCGATTTAGTTTCCTTTCAGTTCTGTTTTGACCTTATTTGGTTCTTCCTGTTTTAGTTCATGACCCAGTTCTGTTAATTAGTTATATGCATCACCTGTGTTTAATTATCTAGTTTGCTCCTTTGTTTCCTGTTTCTTTATAAGTCCTCAGTTCTGCCTTTATGTTTGTCGGATATTAAGTTGTAAATGGTTTGAAGTGTGTTGATGCTATTAAATATACCTTTTGTTATCCTTTTGTGTGGGCGCCGATTACTACAACCACCGACCGTGACAGTTACAGTGTAATTATACATTTAAGTACTGAGTAATATTAATTAACTACATGTACTCACTATATGTTTAGGGTTACTTGCATGTAATTATGCATAATTAATTGTTATTATAATATTACATGTAACGTGTGGAACAAGGACACCTTAAAATATATTGTATATGTACTTAATTGTATTGAATGTGCTCTTCAAATCTATAAAGCACACTTCTGTTTCACAAGGGTGTTTCATGACCATGTTCGAATGTGTTTAAACATTTTATATTCCAAAAAAGGAAATACGTTTTATATGTTTGGAGCAGCATGACGACAGACTTTTCCATTCTTTTAAATGAGAGTTGAGTTTATTGTACAGGCATGTGCTCATAGTTTGGTAAGACGTCTCTGTGATTGTCTTGCACAGATAACCTATCCTACATAGAGCACATCTTTGAGATCTCACGGCGGCCGGACCTCCTGACCCGGGTCATCGAGTACCGTACGACCGTGCTGAAGATCTCCGAAGACGAGGAGATCGACACCAAACTCACACGCATCCCCTCGGCGAAGAAATACAAGGGTACACAACTCTTCTCTTTAACAGTCTCTGTGTCCTTTACTTACTCTTTGTCTGTAACAGAGCTGTCTTTGTGTTTCTCCTCTATAACATTCATAGATATCATTCGCCAACCCTCAGAAGATGAGATTATCAAACTGGCCCCTCCCCCCAAAAAAGCATGAGGTCAAAGTTCATGACCTCTGCTCCTCATCCCCGGCACTTCATCTTGCCCATCATCATCATCACCAAACCACGCCCACTGCCCCGCCTACTCCACCACCTCCCACCGTACAGAAGCCAAGCAGCCAATCAGATCGCCAAGATGCTTTACAGCCACGCCCACGCCACGGAGGCATGGAACGCACGGAAAACTGAACGAAAGACAAAGAAATGGACAAAACGACAGCGACCATAAGACTTGCAGACTTGCAGAAGTGAACGGGTCATAGGTCAGGTTGTGTGTCGGAATGAACAACAATCATTCTGTGTTCGCTGACGCTTGTCGAATTGTGTTTGAGTGAGAGAGAGTTTATTCACACCCTCGATAGCGCTGAGTGGGATTGTAACGTTGGTCAGATCAGCACAGTTCATGTGTTAATGTGGCGAACTAGTGTGATTCAAGTAGAGAAACCGGTTTAGCCACTGATCGCGGTTCCTTTAGACACATTTATTCCCTGGTTAGTATCGTAGGTACATTCCCTTTAAAACACGACTCATATCAACATTTAAAAGAGTTACAGAGAATTCATCTCTGAATTTGTGTGATTGCCACTTAGAAAGCCAATATTTGCCTTCTTTAGAAATGAAATGCATTATTGCAGGGTATGCAATTACCTAGTAGAGAATTAATATTGCGTTTTATATTTCTGTATGTCATACTTCTAGGAAATATCAGTAATAGATTAATCACTGTTTCGTATCAAACGACAGCAGTCTTATATATCAGCATAAATGAGGTTTGTTAAAATTGCTTGGGAGACAAAATTAGACGTTTACCTTCTATTAATAAATGTATAACGGGCCTAAAAACTCTGTCTGTGGAAGATTAGATTACGGTAGAACACAAAATCCATGGGAAAAAAAAAAAATCTTAATATGTGTTTAGTAAAGTGTTAGCTATTTCTGCAGTATTTGCATCAGGAAATAGAAGGCATATATTTTTGTTAAAACTTTAAATTGCTCAATTTGACTACTACTGTGAATTATTTATTCAGATGCCTCAGTATGCCATTATGTGAAACATTAGGATATCACATATATTTTCAGTTGATAATTTATATATCGATAGAGGGAAGGAAACAGCTGCAACTAAAACAGGGATATTTATGTCACAAATGAAAATATATATATATATATATGAATGAGATGGTAAATAACTATCTATAAACTGCAGCACTCAATATGTGGCCAAAAGTCTGTATGGATCTCAAACAGCGCATCATTTTAGCTGTTTCCGTATATTTTTATCTATTTTTCATCCTAACACAGCATATTAAGATTGTGCTGCATTTATAAATCTTGATATCATGATTATGATTGTTATGTTCCTTGGCCTTTTATTCGCACCATCTGCTGAAAGACTGTTTAAACACGACTCTAAATTAGCTTGATCACTGTGTCGTGGCTGTGCCCCTGCAGACTGTTGTTTTCATGCGATAAAGCGGTTATTGAGGACATGCCATGCGTGTTTTTATGCGTCTGCATTTCCACCCACGCATGAGGGCCGCATGCACCGTTCAGCTCCAGGCTGCTTCTGCAACTCTCTGTTACTCTGTTACTCTGTTGTTGCATCGCAGCAAACAAGCTGTAAGACCTCAGCGAAACCTTACATTGAATCTGGAACTATGCATTTATAAAAGTCTGGGATATTTTGCAAAGCCGAATAGTGACTGATAAACTTTAAAAATGGTAACTGAGGATTTCTGAGGACTGTAAAATATGTCCTGTCAAGGTTTAGATCAGTTAATTATAAGTTTATTTCTGTCACTGCCACCCTAAAATGACAGTTCTGTTTTCATTTACTTACCCTGCATAGTAGAAATTAATTTCCATACAATAAAAGTGAATGGGGACTAATATATATATATATAGATATATGTATATATATACAAACAGACACACACTCAAATTTATAGATGCTTATTTCTACCATGAAGTAAAATATTAATATATATATATATGTTTATATATATATTAAAAGGGTAATTGTGACTTTTTATCGAAACATTTTGCTTTATTCTGAGGTTTTATTGCACAATTTAAAAAAAAAAAGATTTTAATTTTGAGATATTTGTTATATAAGTATAAGAGATATGTTGACATCTTGCAATTCTGAGAAAAGTTAGAATTGTGAGTTAAAAAGTAGCATTAATAAAAAGTAAATAACAACATAACAAAAAAAATATTATTATTATTATTGTGTAGCTAAAGAAAAGCAGAATTGTAACCTCAGTTACAGGTTTATAACTTGTTGACTGCAATATAAAAACATGCAACTCTGAGGAAAAGATCAAAATCGTGCTGTTTAATTTTACTTTAATTGTTAAACTCAAAATTCCACGTTATTATCTTTAGTTTTTTGCAATTGTGAGCTATAAACTTGCAATTCTGCAGCATTGTGAGATACAAAGTTGGAATTAATTTTTAAAAATGTATTTATTCTGTAGCAGAAATACATTGAGATACAAATCTCATTTGCACTTCTGCATATTTTAACATTCGGTCAGTAGACAAGAACTAATAGTATTTAGTATCAATGACATCAAACCTGGCATCTTGCGCTTAATCATATTTAAACGTATGACAATTTGAAATATATTTGAGTTTATTATTTTAATTTTAGTGTATTTTGGTCTTTCTGACACAACGCTATCATTTGACATCAGAGGACTAGACATTCCTGAGTCTCTCATTCCTCTTTCATTGTATGCAAAAGCTGTCCTTTTTCAGTCCAATAAATACTAAAACAGATTTAAGGATGAGTAAATGACAGAATGTTCATTTTTGTAATTTCTCAAAGATTACCGTGCAAAATCCCAATTTATGCGACAAGTCACAAACGATCCCTTCGAAAAGCAGATTGTACATTATTCTATTTATTGTATTTTTTCTGTTGTTGTTGTTGTTGTATTGATGTTTCTCGATTGTGTACAAATGTCATCTTGTGAATTTTGCGGTGTGTGACATTGTGACTGTGGTGATGTTCCCTGTCTAGTGTCTCTCCGGACACACGGCCAAACGCTCATCAGACACACCGTGATCGCTTTTGAATAGATTCGTTTCTCTATTAGTTTAATGATTATAGTCGGTTAGTTTAGTTTGTTTGCATCCTCGGTCCTGACTGCATTCTCAGTGATACCTGACTCTAGATCAGCTCTCTATAGGCGTACGTTAGTTTTACCAACCAAGCGAAGAATCATAACGTCCCCAGACCAGCAACCAAGGGCTTCAGATGTGCTCACGTCATTCACGGTGGTGTTCATCGCACACTTGATCAGATGTGGTACTGTCGATCCAGTATTGTGTGCATGTCTGTACGGTTCGTCAGTGATCGGTAGATTCGTCTCTATCGAGGGCACTGTGCTTTGCGCTTGAGATCAGTTTACCAGGTGTATTTTTAAAACACAGCGCCTCCACTGGAGAACATCGGAAAAGCCATATTATCATCGCTCGCCCTTTTCCATGTTTCTTCTTTTGGAACAATAGAGGCGTATTCGGATGAATTTCCTGTTGCCGCAGGAAATGACGCGGAGCTCGAAGGAATACGGTTTGTTTTCTTTGTGTTTATTTCTCTAGTTTAATGCCACTTCTTTTCCTCTATGCAGATATTATTGGGCACTGTGCACAAGCGTCTCCTTTAGACAAGTTTGCGACGTCGTTAATAACCACTACAGTACATCCAAGTCTTACGATGTGTTCGGCCAAATGAAACCGTGCAATGCTGAAGCCATAGACGCATAATCATGTCAGTTGATTGGTGTCACGGTATTAAAACATATCAGCCTTGATAATGCTGCAAAAGCTTCGTAATGCTGAAGATTTGTCGCTATTGGCATAACAGAAACATGACTTTTATCCTGCTTTTAGTTAATGTGTCCAAAACAAGTACCTAAAACTGACCACAGAAATAAATCCTGTTCAAACCTGTCCACTTCAGAATATACATAAAAAATGCATAACGAAAATTAAGCTTATTTTTTTGATCCATTACAGTTTATGATATTGTAAAACACACAATGTCTGGATTTATATTATTATAATACAGTTTGTTCTTTGCTTTATAATAATGACAATGGGCTTATTTGTCATAAACATTATGCCGTCATGCAAAATCCTAAAAATAGGCTTCATTTTCTTTTGCACAGTATAATTTTCTTTCTTTCTTAAATTCTGACTGATGCTTTGTTCTTAAGTTGTACAAATGTGTTGTGGATTATAAACGTGTTTTATTATTGATTAATTTATTTAATGCAAGTGTATCTTGTTTCGGTGTACTGAAGTGTGTTTACTAACCGGACGAGCGGGAGGGTGTTTATTCATCAGTGTGTAAATGTTAGTGTGATGCTCAGATCAGGTCTGTTCTGGTGGGTTTATCGTAGGACTCTGGGCTCAAGATCCTTTTCTATAATCTTCTGTTTTGATAACTTTACAGCATAATTTACATGTCTTTTCATCATATCTTAATTTTTGTATTTTATTGTAGTGTTGTTCCAAATGCTTGTTCTCCTTCTTAGTAATGCTTCTCGGCATCATATGAGCGTTTTGAGCGTGTTGTAGTAGCCATGCCTCTGTCATGTTGTGAAATGTCCGTATGAGAGCCCACTGGCTGTAAATGCAAGAGAACCTTTAAGGATCATTCACTTAAGTTTCCCGGCTGAGAAATGAAGAATCGGTTTGTGACCGAAACACTCCTCGTGGGTTGATGTGGTGTGATGCTGTTACTGATTGTGAAACGAGGGATTTCGAGGACGATGACATATGGTGTAGTTTAAGAGAGTGGATTGTAGGGCTTTAGTGAATACTTTGATCACAGGAATTATGAAAGTAAACATGGTCAAATAACTTCTGCACGGTGAATCTCATGAAGAAATTTGAAGGCCATTTAATGGCCAAACATTTTAAGTATTATTTTGTATAAAGACCATATATTTATTTTGCATTCCCAGCTAATAAGGAACATTTTCTGAATGTCGGCTAATGTTCTGGCAAGATTCTTTCAAAGTTATGAACAAACGTTCTTCTAGTTAAAGGGATAGTTCAACCAAACATGAAAACTCATTCACTCGTCCTCAGTTTGTTCCACACCTGTATGAGTTTCTCTCTCCTGTGGAACACAAAAGAAGATATTCTGAAGAATGTTGGTAACCAAACAATTGACGGCAGCCATTGACTTTCACAGTATCAAAAAATACAAGGGAAGTCAATGGCTGCCGTCAACCGTTTAGTCATTTTTGGGTGAACTATCCCTGTAATATTCTCAAAAAAAAAAATCAACACACGCACTTTTTTAATTTGTTTACTACTTGTTTCAGAATGTTCCATAATGTTTGCAAAATGTTCAACTGAAAAGTTCCCTTAATCAGTGAAAACAAATCTTGACTTTTTAAAATTACAATGAATAATAATAATAGTAAGCTTTTTTTTTTTTCTTGACTGTTTTTGTGAGATTCACCCACACATGCTTTATTAAGTGGTATTGGTTTAAACAGAGGCAATGCAACTTCATTTTTTCTTGACTTCACATTCCTAAAACACTGAGGTGGAGATGTAGAGACCTTGTGGAGGTTGTCTGAGCTGAAGAACCGATAATAAATGTGTTAGACAAGCTGATGTTACTGTAGAAATCGAAAGGCGTAAAGAAAGACATCATATATGGATAATATAATGCACATTTGTAGCAAGTCTAAAACAAAGCACATGCAAAATGATTGTGAGCATAAGAGCTGTTACACTGTAAAAAATGATCGTGATTTTAACGGTAAAAAACTGTGAAAATGCTACGGTAAAAACCTGTTACATGGTTAACGGAAAGTTCCTGTAAAATTTACAGGGAAAAAACGTAAACTGACGTTCCCAGAATTCCCTGCATTTCATTTCAAATTCTGTTTGAATTTGATGTTTTTTCTTTGAAATAACTATGTTTCTTCTTAGTTGTTTCTTATCAGTTATGTTTATTAGGGTTGTATGTTACATCTAATGTTGTTAAATTAATGTTTATAGCATATTTTAGTTTAATTAGTCTCACCATGATGGTGTTTAGTGCTTGTGTGAATGACACTGTGCACCTTCTATATATTCTATTGTTTAAAAGTTGCTTGTGATGGGTTTTGGCTCATCATGTGACTTTCTCATCATCACCTGCATTTGGTGGATATCAGTGTATTTCAAAGGAACAAAACAGATTTCAGTACTTTAATAGGTTGATATATTAAGATTATATCAGTTAAAGAAATTACGGTATTTAACTGTACATTTGAGTTAAAAAACCGTAAAACCTAAAACGTTGCTACCGTATTTTTTATGGTAGAATTCTGGCAACCACAGCTGCCAGTTTTTTACCGTAGATTTTACGGAATTTTTTTTACAGTGTAGAGCTACTCTCCTAGCGTTTACACTGAGGACTAAAGCATGCTCTCGTGCCATGACAAAGTGCCAGCTTGATTTGTGTTTGTTGAGAAGCTTAAAACAGAGACTTTAATATGAAGACTTGTTCATGGCTCTGGTGATGAGAAGCCCTGAGGTTGTGTGGTGTTTGGGCTGCAGATGCAGTGCTGTGGGAACTCAAGTGGATTGCCGTGCTCTGATGAAGTCGGGTAGAATAGCTGCTTGGAAATGAACATAGATATTGAACTTTGGTTAGACTCTCGCTGAAGGACTTCTCTGTTTTGGCATGTTTTGGTCATTGCATATTTATTTATTGATGTGATGCTTTTTTTATTTTTCTAAGTTGCTTCATAAAACACTTTGGCTTGAACCGCTTTGCAGGTCGCTGATGTTCTCGCTGATCAGATTGATGTCTGAGTCTCGTTTTCTCTTCTGATATTAAACGTTAAACCTCCATGAGCGGATTGCTGTTAGCATTTCTTCAGTAATTCTTTTTGCTTTCTTACTTTTTTTGTTTTACGTTGCTGCAACAAAGTGATGGACACTCAGTATGGAAATCTGTTTGTGAAATATACCTACAGATGTGGCTTCTCTCTCGGAGTAAATTAGGCTAAACCGAAATGATGCTGTTTTGTCATTGTGCTTAAATGAATATATAAATATTATATTCTATATTAAAATATATTTGCTAACCTACAGATCTGTGTGAGCCAGTTCTTTGCCTCGCTCTCAGATAAAGTTCACAAAAAATGTGATGATATAAAACGCACAACAACACAAATGGGTCCCACTTTATATTAAGTGGCCATAACTCCTATGTACTTGCACCAAAAAATTAGTATAGTGTACTTATTGTGTTCATATTGTATTCCCTAACACTTCTGCTGCTATTGAGGTGGGATACGGGTAAGGTTAGAGACCGGTTTGGTGGTATGGGTGGGTTTAAGGGTGGGTTAAGGTGTAAGGGATGGGTCAACAGTTTAATTATAAATGTAATTACGGAAATTAATTACAGATATAATTACATGCAGGTATTTTTTTTAATATAAGTACAATATAAAACCATGATGTACACAATAAGTGCATTGTATCAAATGATTAATTTAAATGTAAGTACACAGTAGTTAAGGCCACCTAATATAAAGTGGGACCAGAGGTTTTAACAAATGTTTTCTCTGTAAATATAGATTAAAATCTTTTTTTTTTTCAATTGTACATTTTTTTTAATTATTTTTATCAACTATTTTGTATGCATGTTGTGAAGTGTAAAACGAATGCATGCGTTCCACATTTCAGTCATGATGCAATGAAACATACCAAACTGTGTGGACGTCGTTTTTGGCCAAGTGGTCCTACAAAGCTTGCACTCTTTACTCTTAGCCTATAATTTAATAAATCACTATGCAGCAGATATTAGCTATATTATTAAATGCTATCCTGTGGGTTTTAGTGAAAATGGCCTAGGACAGACATCACTTTAGGCCAGTACTGTCTGTGTGGAGAAGCTCTGCATGCTGTCTGAGTTTCTGGTAACACACTGCCCTCATGTGGACAGAAGAAATATGGCCTTATAATTTCCATGAACCTTTGAAGACTGAAACAGCAGTGCCTGTTGAACAGGTTGGACTGGTTGAGTTTTCCTGCATGTTACAATCTAGTTGCCACTGATGAAGACACTTGATGATCAAGCACAGGATGAGCCAGTAAAGTAAGTTATTTATGAATGTTTTGTGTTTTACATTGAAGCGTTGTTTTGTATCTGGAGTTTTGAGAATAGTCTCCATATCTTGACATATTGTTTACAGCTTTGTGTCACACCAGTCTGAAGAATTTGACAAACCCAGCCGAATCCTCTGATGAAAAGATGGCAAAACCTGCAAGTGAGTGTATGATAACATCAACATGAAACTGAACACGAGAATCATTCTGTTCACTTTCTTAGTGCATGATCCGCAGCCCTGAAGATGATTCATTGACACACCACACTCACACAGGTACAAACCATTGTCACTGGACCAGTGCCTTTTAATATAAAGAAACACATTTGAACAATTCCAGTTTAAGGACATCATTTGTACCAGGGGTAACCAAATGTATTTATTTATTTATTTTAAACCTGCTGGTACAATATTGAATCTTCATCAAAGGTACAAAGGAAGGTGCCACCACAGTGATAAGGCACTTTAACTGTGCTAAATGTGTTCCTTCCAGAACTACTAAAGTTATTTTTCCTATTGAACAACAAGTGCATTCAGAAACTGAACCCAGAAGGCATCAATTTAATATCAGCTATTGTAATTATCAAATACATGTTTAAACTATTTGTTCCAGTTTACAGTAAAATATTTTTTTGTGTAAAATATATATATAATATATATATATATATATCCCCCAAGGACAACAACAAAGAGGAATTTGTTTTCAAAAACAGAGATTTATTATTCAAATGGATTCAGGAAGTCACAAAGTTCAAATTCAAAGTATTTGCGTTTATATATTCAAAGGCTTTTATCTGAACACTTAATGATATTGAGTGTAAAAAATATAGACCACAAGGGGAGAAAAAACAACAACAAAAAACCTTTCCACAGCTCTGTATGTAAACCAATCAGAACTGTATATTCCACATCTCATTATACTCCAGGCCAGATTATATTATTAATGACCTGTCTGTTGTAAAATAATCATAAAATAAACCATAATTAATTAATTCTTCTCACGCATGGAAGAGCATCTACTCAGGATCATCCAAATATTCAACAACGGAGTACTCATGTTTTACAAGACTTTTGTAAAGTTTATCTTTCATTTTAGGTGTTGACAGAAAGTCCAGAAGTGCTCTCATTTTTTCTCGTGTTGTTGGTTTGCTTAAGATGATTTCGTATTTTTCCTCTCCAATCAGACGTTTCATGTCGTCTGCAATGGGCTCCACCAGTGAGACCTTTCTGATCAACTCCGTCCTGTGCTTCTCCACAAACTCAGCACCTGGATGAACAAAATGTCATGAAAAGCCACTGAACAGTGTTTTATGGAGAATCTGCATAAAAACAGCCTGATCTGTTTTCATTATAAATTCAATTAATTTTACCTTCACCACTTTTGCATCTTTTTTGTTTCTGTGCTGTGTCAGTCTCTGCAGACTGATGACCTGGGTACAGATAAAAAATAAAATTAAATAATAATAATAATAATTAAAATGATTATGTCTGCTAGGTATAATACAATACAAATAATAAAGACTCTCATCAAGCCGTCAGACCAGAAAAAAAATAAAATAAAATGAAGGAGTAAATTTATTTAAGAGATGAGGAGAAACAGTCACTGAGTGGAACTGGGCTTCAGAGAGACCCAAGGCCAAACATTTCCTGAAAATAATATTTTCTTTGTGTTGTTTTGATTTGAATAATTCATTGCATATTAAAGCGGTACTAAAACGGACTATAACCCAACGCTCACCTTTCAGAGAAAAGCGCTCCTGAAAAGTGATACTGAGCCGAGGTCGCAGCATGTCACTTCCGGATGTCAGAAGAGATGCTTCCAAATGAGCGCGAGCTGAGTGTTCCATAACCTCTAACATGCGGCGCCACCACTGAAAGATCAGCTTCGTTCTATTAACTCAAAAGACACACAAAGAGAATAGGAAGAACATAAAAATAACATAACACAACATCAGCAACTCATAACGTAACAAAATTATTGTCCAGGCTTTTGGAATTGCATAAGAAAGTGTAGACGGCACATTTATAAATTGCATATTGAAATGTATGTGTAGGCATATTTTACTCAGAAATTCAGCAGTTTTGGCCAAATTCTACGAAAGCATTTAATGTATCAGGAAAAGCAATACCAGAATGCCCCACATGTGCAATGTTTTAAACAAGATGGCAGACAGTGCATTTAATATTAGGTAAAATTTAAATTACATATAGTGGCTAAATACAGAAAAAATAATAAAACTTTGCAGAACATTTACCGGTCACTGAATTAAATTGTCATAATCACTTACTTTTATTCTGCCTCCAGTCAGCTGAAATGAGGCCAAAAATACCCAAATTAGTTAACTGCATTAAATATTATTCTAACTGCTGCAGAACTACAGTAAAGCATATGCATGCTGTACATTCTATCAAGTGTGTATTCATGTTAATAGCATGTGCAGATCTGTATGATTCATGAAAGTGTATACTGCCACTTACAGGATGAAGAGTTTTCTTTGAATTCACCTGAAATAACACAGACAAAAACATCAAAATATAATATATACAGATCTGATCTGATGTGCAGAGAGTTTTCTTCATGTGGGTTGTTTACCTGATTGTATATTAACATCCCATATTTTTTGGCCCTCTTTTGTCATTATAGAGAGGTCAAGACATTCCAGTTCATCTTTAATGTGTAAATCAAAGAAGTTGGTCTTGTTGGGTGTCAGTTTTAAACTCTGGCAAGAAGTGAATTGAAATATTTTAGAAAGAGACAGCATGTAAGTCTGGATAATTGTCTAGCCAAAAAAAAAAAAAAAAAAAGTGAAGGCTAGCTTTTTGCAAGTACCTGAGGTTTGATTTTGGCGTCACAAGATGTCTGCAGGGTGAAATAGTCATTTAGTTTAAGGGCTTCATCTGGAGTTGGTTTTAAAATCTCCATATTATTTTGCTCCTTCTCCTCCACATCCTAACAGTGTTAGACACAATTATTTGTCACTTAAACATGTACTTATAGAAGTAGTGTTACATTTGTTTTCTGCAAAATCAAAAAGACAAATACATTTACATTTTGCAGACGCTTTTATCCAAAGCGACTAACATTGCATTCAAGTTACAGTTTTTACATTTTTATCAGCTCTTGCTTTCCCTGGGAATCGAACCCATGATCTTGGCGTTGTTAGCGCCATGCTCTACTATTTGAGCTACAGGAAAGCTAAATATATTTGATATATTTTATTTTTATAATATTTATAAAAAGATAAATATATTCATATTGTCCATACAATTTGCTATATTCCAAATACTCTTTATCTTTCAAATCTCAAATACTGAAGCATGTTGAGTGGTATTTATAACTTACAAGAGTTTCATACATGTATCATACACATTCCAGATTTATGTCATTATTTATTTAGCTTTGAAACTTAATGAATGGCTTCAAAATACTTAAAGGAACACTCCACTTTTTTGAAAATAGGCTCATGTTACTACTCCCCTTGGGTTAAACAGTTGAGTTTTACCGTTTTTGAATCAATTCAGCCGATCTCCGGGTCTGGCGGTAGCACTTTTAGCTCAGCTTAGCATAGATCATTGAATCGGATTACACCATTAGCATCTCACTCAAAAATGTGACCAAAGAGTTTCGATAATTTTCCTATTTAAAGCTTGACTCTTCTGTAGTTACATCGTGTACTAAGACTGACAGAAAATTTTAAGTTGCGATTTTCTAGGCCAATATGGCTAGGAACTATACTCTCATTCCGGTGTAATAATCAAGGAACTTTGCTGCCGTACCATGGGTGCAGCAGGCGCAATGATATGACGCAGTGCCTGAACGTCTTAGTACATGATGTAACTACACAAGAGTCAAGCTTTAAATAGGAAAGCTATCGAAACTCTTTGGTCATTTTTGAGTGAGATATGCTAATGGTCTAATCCGATTCAATGATCTATGCTAAGCTACCACCAGACACGGAGATCGGCTGAATGGATTCAAAAAACGGTAAAACTCAACTGTTTAACTGTAGGGGAGTTGTAAAATGAGCCTATTTTCCAAAAAAAGTGGAGTGTTCCTTTAAGAATATAGCATCCTTTTGGTCTTGTTTGCTTTTGTTGTGTAGAAAAGAGGGGCCTGAGGGAAAGTATAATGGGAAACTTTTCATTAGCCCTTCAGAAGAGTTTGGTTATTGTCACTTTCGGAAAGAAAAAAAAAATCAATAAATGGATGAGTATATTCTACAATTGTAAGTAAATAAATGTCAAAATACATTGTCATTTGGTACACGGTCATATGGTGCATGAAACATATATTATATTAGATTGTACCTTCTTAAGTTTTTTATCCTTTAAAATCAGGTACACATGAAGGTTGAGGGGAGATGTTCTGTTGCGATAAATCAAAGTTTCACAGTGAAATTTCATGTTGAGGTACTGTTGCGCCTCTACAACAATTGCCAAGAATGAGAAGGTGGGATTGACAATCTTGGCATGGAATCCGCTTAATTCACATCTTTCCACTGAAACAGTACCGTCCTTCACATGAAGAACTTTCACTACATCCTCTGAGGAAGATTCAGAATCTGTGGACAGCAATGTTGGTTTAAGTAACATATTCTTCAAGAACGAGAGCTCATAGGTCTGGCTTGCCAGGTTTACACATATGGAGAGAACATGTTGAAATGACTGGATCAGGAGTGAGATGTGCCTTACCTACACAGACGAAGTGAGGTAGCTGAATTTCCTCCAGTGTGCCAGAGGTTACAGTGATGTCCATCAATGGTCCACATGGCTTGTAGTTCTTCAAAATATCTTTACTGAGTGATTTCCAGTCAACAAACTTATACTCCAAACTGACATCACTGTCAGACTGCCAGCGAAGGCCAGTCTC
Organism: Barbus barbus; assembly: GCF_936440315.1. Classification (NCBI taxonomy): domain Eukaryota; kingdom Metazoa; phylum Chordata; class Actinopteri; order Cypriniformes; family Cyprinidae; genus Barbus; species Barbus barbus. The sequence continues at coordinate 46,874,476 of NC_136729.1, forward strand.
TGAACATTCATGCTGTCCTTCAGAGGAGCTGATACTGAAAACCCACATATAACACTGATAAAGATGGTCTCAGAAGATGTGATATTATATATGCAATGTTACAAGTATGTACTATTTCATAAATTAAAGTTAAAAGTCGTGACGTATTGTCAAGTATGGTGACCCATACTCGAAATTGGTGCTCTGCGTTTAACCCATCCAAGTGCACACACACAGCAGTGAGTAGTGAACAAATCCACACACACACACACACACACACCGTGAACACACACCCGGAGCAGTGGGCAGCCATGCTGCAGCGCCCGGGGAGCAATTGGGGGTTCGGTGCCTTGCTCAAGGGCACCTCAGTCGTGGTATTGAGGGTGGAGAGAGCGCTGGACATTCCCTCCCCCCACCTACAATTCCTGCCGGCCGGGGGCTCGAACTCGCAACCTTTCGATTACTAGTCCGACTCTCTAACCATTAGGCCACGACTTCCCCCGAACTCCCCCGAACTAAATGTTTCTCTTTGTACCTGTACTTGATATCTGTATCTGTTGTGACCTCTGAAGGTCTGTTAACTTCCCATTCAGAATTATCCTGAGAGGGAGAAAAATAATCATTAAAAGAATAAAGAAATTAACAGTCACTGAAATACAGATAAAAGCTTTGTTTCAATATAATTTTGAAACGTTCTCTGTCAAAAAAATCAACTAATATTCTGATTCTTCATAGGGATGGTTGTATCGATCCTGAAGTAGGCTATCGAAATAACTGAAAAAGATAAAGATGAGTGAAAAAATGGTGCCAGTGTCCATGGCATGCCGTCTGTCTCTGTGTTGTCTGCTCAGTTTGTTGTTTGCTATTGCTTTATCTGTTTATCTGATCACTATTTGGTTCATCTTATACTGACCTACAGGAAGATACTGAAATCAGCTAAACCTGTATTAAGGACTGTTAAAAGATGGACTAATGAAACAGAGCAGGATTCAAAAGACTATTTCTACCTCAGTTTTTTTGAAGCTGCTGCAAACGATCTGGATGAGCCCAGAGAGACTGTAACATCCTATTTCAGTTTATGTGAAGATATGTGCATTCCTACCATGACTCTACAACAACAACAAACCATGGTTCACTGCAAAACTCAGACAGCTCCGTCAGGCCAAAGAAGATGCTTACAGGAATGGGAACATAGTCTTGTATAAACAGAACAAATACACACTGGAAAAGGAAATCAGAGTGGCAAAGAGGAATTATTCAGATAAGCCAAGGATCCAATTCTCTTCCAGTGACACGGCTTAGTGTGGAAAGGTCTGAAAGACATCATCAACTACAAGACACCATCCCCAAGCACTGTGGAGAATCAACAACTGGCAGACGATCTGAATGAGTTCTGTTGCAAGTTTGAAAAAAACACCATTAGCACCTCCAGTAACCCCCATCTCCCCCAAAACTGCACTCCAGATCAGAGAAGATGATGTGCTCCAGGTATTCAGAAAGAACAAGAGAAGAAAGGTACCAGGCCCAGATGGTGTGACACCAGCCTGTCTGAAATCCTGTGCTGAAGAGCTGGCCCTCATCTTCACACAGATCTTCAAACACTCCACCCTCATCCCCGTCCCAAAGAAACCCAAGATAGCAGGACTTAATGACTACAGACCTGTGGCTCTAACATCGGTGGTCATGAAGTCATTCAAAAAACTGGTTTTAGCTAATCTGAAGGATATCACTGGACCCCCTGCAGTTTGTCTACAGAGCAAAAGGTCTGTGGATGATGCAGTCAACATAGGACTGCACTTCATTCTGCAGCATCTGGACAGACCAGGGACTTATGCGAGGATCCTGTTTGTGGACTTTAGTTTGGCCTTCAACACCATCATTCCAACACTCCTCCAGACCAAAATAACTGAGCTCTCCATGCCCACCTCCATCTGTCAGTGGATCACCAGCTTCGTGACAGACAGGCAGCAGCTAGTGAGGCTTCATCCAGCACCCATATAATCAGCACTGGAGCTCCTCAGGGCTGTGTTCTCTCCTCCACTGCTCTTCTCCCTCTGCACCAACGACTGCACATCTAAAGACCCCTCTGTCAAACTCCTGAAGTTTGCAGATGACACCACAGACATCGGCCTCATTCAGAACGGTGATGAGTCTGCTTACAGACAGGAGGTTAAAGAGCTGGCAGTCTGGTGTAGTCTTAACAACCTGGAGCTGAACATGCTCAAAACAGTGGAGATGATCGTGGACTTCAGGAGAAACCCTGCACTCCCCCCACTCACCATCATGGACAGCACTGTAACAACAGTGGAGTCATTCAGATTCCTGGGCAGCACCATCTCTCAGGACCTGAAGTGGGACATTCACATAGACTCTATTGTCATAAAGGCCCAGCAGAGGTTGTACTTCCTTTGCAAGCTGAGGAAGTTCAACCTGCCACAGGAGCTGCTGAAACAATACTACTCTGCCATCATTGAATCCGTCTTCTGCACTTCCATAAATGTCTGGTTCAGCTCAGCTACCTAACTTCGTCATGGACAACAAAGCTCTCGTTCTCTGACAGGAAGTGAAAACACTGCTTGCAAAAGGTGCGGTGGATATAGTGCCGCCAGCTAACAGCAAGTCAGGCTTTTTCAGCCGCTTCTTCCTCGTCCCAAAAGAGATGGCGGGGTCAGACCCATTTTGGATCTCAGGCATTTGGGCCACTCGCTTATGTGCCGGCTGTTCAAGATATTAACTGTCAAACAGATCCTTGCTCACATTTTACCAGAGGACTGGTTCTGACAGTGGATCTGAATGACGCGTACATTCACATCCACATAGACCCCATCACAGACTATTCTTTAAATTTGCGTTCGAGGGAGTGGCCTACCAATATGCAGCCCTTTCATTTGGACTGTCTCTGGCCCCGCGCACTTTTGCGCTTTTCCCCTCTGAGACAGATGGGAATCCGCATATTGAACTACCTCGACGATTGGCTGATTCTAGCTAGATCAGTACGGTAATGCCTTTAGATTCTGCCCATATGTGGGCATGGATTACGCTGGAACGATCCCTGACCATTCAGCGATTGGCGGCATCCATCAAACCCGGGACGACACGTCCCTTGAAGGTTTTTCAGAGGTTGCTCGGACTCATGGCAACTGCCACTTCTGTAGTATCTCTGGGCCTGCTCTATAAGCGTCCATTTTTGTCTCAAAGCCCATGTTCCACCACACGCCTGACGCCTGGGACGGCTTCCTGTCAGGGTAGACCACCGCTCTATCAAGGCTGTGGCCCCCTGGACGACCTCTCACCTGTTTCAAAACAGGAATGAGATTAGGCCTGACCTCTAGAAAGAAGGTAGTCACAACGGACGCATCCAACTCAGGTTGGTGCGCCCTGTTGGAGGGTAATCCGGCATTCGGCTCCTGGTCAGCCCCAGAGCAATGTCTGCATATCAACTTCCTAGAAATGTTGCTGGTTTTCTTAGCCCTGAAAACCTTCCTTCCAAACTTAAAAGGGCACCACGTCTTAGTCCGGTCGGACAGCATGATGGTGGCAGCTTACATCAATCATCAAGGCGGTCTAAGGTCATACACTCTTTACAGGATGGCTCGTCGCCTCCTTTTTTGAGCACAGAAAGGACTCCTCTCGTTACGGGTAGTTCATGTGCCGTGCAGATTGAACCTTGGCGCAGACATGCTGTCCAGGGGCAAGGTAGCCCCGGGCAAATGGGCGCTACACCCTCAAACGGTTAAAGAGATCTGGTCAGTCTTCGGGATGGCAGAGGTCGAGCTCTTTGCTGCAGAAGACAATTCCCAACACACTTCTCGATACAGCGAGATGCTCTGGCCCACAACTGGCCTAGTGCTCACCTATGCGCGTTTTTTCCCCGATCGTACCTGATTACTCAGGTCATCAAGCAGGTCAGAAAGACCAAGTGCTCTCTCCTTCTAGGCAGCAGCAACCCCGTAGCCCATTCCGTTGAGGAGGAACCTTCTCTCACAGGCGAAAGGCATGATTTGCTATCCCCCGCCGGAGCTGTGGCGCCTTCATGTATGGTTCCTCGACGGGAACTTAATCAGCTCCCAGCGAGAGTAAGCAATACCATTTTGGAGGCAAGAGCACCGTCTACAAGATGACTTTACAGCCTAAAATGGTCGGTCTTCCTTAACTGGTGTTCTGCACAAAGTTAGGGACCGTCCAGTAAGGGCTCTGAGAGTATACTTAGAGCGCTCTAGCCTGTTTAGACAGTCCAAGCAGCTTTTTGTTGGCTTTGGAGGCCGCCAAAAAGGACTGCCAGCCACAAAGCAGCGACTTTCTCGCTGGATCGTCGATGCGATAGCCTTGGCTTACACCTCAGAAGGCTTACAATGCCCTATAGGTGTGAGAGCCCATTCCACGAGAGGGATGGCATCCTCCTGGGCATGGTCCAGTGGAATTTCTAATGGTTTCTATAAGCTGCACGCAAATCGATGACTGTTGCTTCAGTCGAATGATCTGATGAAATGGCGCAGCAAGCCGACTTATACACACGTCGGCACCACCTTTTCTGGTGGGCTAAAGCACCATTGGTTTGTGCAGCTACACAAACGTGAACAAATCAGGCTTCAGTACAGAGTAAAACAGAAGTTTCCCCATACACTACACTCATTCCCTTATCTCAGGGAACTGAGGTTACGTCAGTAACCGGAGCGTTTTCAATCAAAAACAAGTAAAACAAACAAAGTATCCTCTCTTGCTGAAACTGGTGCTGAATCTATCTTAAGCAGCTAAAAATAAGCCAAATCTCTGCTTTTGTGATTTTCTTGGGTTGCGATTTGAGAACTAGTAGCAAATACTACTTTTGGGATTTCTTCTGAACTGTATGTGAGTGGGTGTGTGCTTTTAGTAGTAGTTTCATGTATCTTAGAGTAGCAAATAAACTTCTTGTTTCATTGTAAAGAAGCAGTGTCTTGTGTTATGTGTTTATGAAGCTAAACTCAAGCCCAGATCTTGATTACCTAGCTCATAGAAAAATATTGCTAGCATGTATTTGGCCCTTTGGCCAAGGGGTTAATATAAATAACAAAATTGATATACTGATTGTTAACGTTTCACTGGATGAATAGTTGATAAACTTTTGAAGCAGTTTTAATCGAGTTGATTCCGAATCTTTGAATTCGATTCCCATTGGACTTGACTAATTTCCCTACACTACACTGATGCGAGTATCGAAAGTATTGATACTAAAATAAAAAATTATCAATACTAAGGTGTGTTTTATTTAAAGGAACACTTCACTTTTTTTGGAAATAGGCTCATTTTCCAACTCCCCAAGAGTTAAACCGTTGAGTTTTACCGTTTTTCAATCCATTCAGCCGATCTTTGGGTCTGGCAGTAGCACTTTTAGCTCAGCTTAGCATAGAGCATTGAATCGGATTAGACCATTAGCATCTCGCTCAAACATTACCAAAGAGTTTCGATAATTTTCCTATTTAGAGATTGACTCTTCTGCAGTTACATCGCGTACTAAGACCGACAGAAAATGTGGCTTACGCAGAGCCTGAAAGTAGTCCCCAGCTCAGTACGGACTACTTTGAGGCACTGCGTAATATCATTGCGCCTGCTGCACACATGGTACGGCAGCAAAGTTCCTAAATTATTACGCCGGAATGGGAGTATAGTTCCTAGCCATATCAGCCTAGAAAATCGCAACTTTTCATTTTCCGTCGATCTTAGTACACGATGTAACTACAGAAGTATTAAGTTTTAAATAGGAAAATTATCGAAACTCTTTGGACATTTTTGAGCGAGATGCTAATGGTCTAATCCGATTCAATGATCTATGCAAAGCTAAGCTAAAAGTGAAAATTTATTTCGGAATTTGTGCTTTGCATTCAGAGCCGATCCTCCCTATAGGCAGAATACGCAATCTGCGTAGGGCCCCTGAAACACCAGGGGGCCCCTCTTTCTCTTAAAAATGTTTTAATTTTAGTTTCCTTTTTCAGTTTGGCAAGCGGTTATGAAAATATGAATGATCATTTATTTTAATTGAGGTGCTCTGTCACCCTTTCTTCGTAAAAATCAGTCAAATCATGTAACATGAATGTTGTACAGTCTCTTGACAAAGGCTCGAGACAAAAAAAACGTATTGAAAGCGTACTGTGCCACGGAAGAGATACACATGGCCAAATGTGTTTCAACAGATAAATGTTTATGTTGAACTTTATTCTTGAGCAGATGGCGCTGTATTAAGCAGTAAAAAAAGTGTTTATGTTGCTCATGAAAATGTTTCTGAAATGTCTGTTTATTTGACAAATATTGCATCAATTAATGCCCAGTTTAAACCAGTCATGAGCTGGTTTAAGCTGAGCGGCACGGTGTCTCAGTGGGTAGCACTGTTGTCTCACAGCAAGAAGGTTCCTGACTGAGTCAGGATGCCTTTCTGTGTGGAGTTTGCATGTTCTCCCGGAGTCTGCGTGGGTTTCTTCCGGGTGCTCCGGTTTCCCCCACAATCCAAAGACATGCAGTAGAGGTGAATTGGCAAAGTAAATTGGCTGTAGTGAGTGAGTGTGTGTGTGTGTGTGTGTGTGTGTGTGTGTGAATGAATGGGTGAGTGTGTCCCAACACTAGGGTTGCACAAGGTACTTTGATGCCACACGTGACAGTGACATGGTGCCGGTGCTGTCTCAAGTTTGTCAAAATTTCTAAATTGAACGCAGAAGCCCGGAGGAGAAAGCAAATCAAAACACCGGTCACAAATTAGAAGTACAAAACAAGGATTTTTAAAGTAAAATGTCGGATGATTTCGATATAAGTCAAGAGGAGACTGGTTTTCCTTTGCTCCTGTAAACAAACTCGTGAGACTAGCTTATTCTCAGTGTTCATCTGAAAGAAGAAAGTCTTATACACCTAGGATGCCTTGAGGGTGAATAAATCATGAGATAATTTATATTTTTGGGTGAACTAAACCTTTAACTGAATTGGAGCTTGTCAAAAGCACATGATTTATGACGTCCGAAAACCATGTGACTGCTTCAGTATCTGGTTCAAATGAAGCAAACCTCAGTGCCGTTTCATTTACATTATATATTACATAATGCATTAGCATAGTTTTTTCCCCAATATCGTAATTTATATGTGAATCTAAAATGAAATTTGGCTATAAAATATATAGTCGGATTTAAAATAGATCACAGATTTAATTTAATAATTTATAAATGTGTTTAATTTATTGCCAGTATGCCGACACAAATGAATGACTTTGACAATGACCATTAGTAATTTAAAACAAAGAACCAGTTGTAGAACCAGCGGCTGTAATGGAACACAGCACTTTGGAAGCTGATAGTCCTTTTATTAACACTAGATGGCCACAATATTAACAGTGTTTAAAAGCTTTGAGTAATGAACCTTTTTCCGATACAACTGTGTTGAAAGCTTCACTGGTTCAGAACGCTTCACTTCACCATCACTACATGAATCATTTACATTTGAAACTGTATATTCAAAAGGAAAGAAAAAAAGAGCGGTCTGTTAAGATACACACCTCATAAATCTTCTTTCCCCAGTTGACGGCGGCAGAGCAATTGTAAATGCGACTATGTTCCTCACAGAGCTTCGTCATACGCTCTCGCAGCTGTTTCAAACTTTTACATTGAGGAGAAAAACATGAGAAATTCCACAAAACCATATTCACAGCACATAATTCTGCTTGCATGGCATAAATCATGAGATGCAGTTGGATATTTCTGGCTATATAGACAGAGTTATGAGGTTTGTACTCACTCCTTCTCAATCATCTCAGAGTCAGGGTGCTGCAAACGAGTGGCTTCGGCTGCATCTTGATCCAGAGAATTCAGCAGCTCCAGTGAGATCAGGATTGTCTTTTTGATGTGCTCCTGGTACAGGGGCTGCTTCCCTTCATCAATCTTCTTGCTATCCTAGAAACATCAAAGAGCAATGCAATTAAATATAGTTATGTAACAATTGCTAAAGGAATATTCACCCCTTAGGCTGGCTGCACACTAGACGATTTTCAGACCACAGACAGCAGACCGTTCAACCAATTTTTTGCCTTATAATCCTCTGAACGCATACACTAGACAATTCGACCAGGTGAGACCCATCGTTTTGGCCTCACCGCAGGCTCTCTGTGAACATCGGACTGCCCACATTAATCCCATGATGGCCCAGTGTGGGCCAGCCCGTTCGGTAGTGATGGGACGCAGAAGCCCGGATGCGCAGATGCTCCGACGCAGTTTTCAAAGCAATATTGTATCACACACTGAACCGAAGCTCTTATCGAAATGACAAAACCACGTGACTGATAACGTTTGACGCTTCAAACGTCATGCAGTATCGGAAGGTCGGGACAGCTGGTTTTAAAAAATCGTCACTTTGCTCTTGTGTTGACTTTACATTGACTTGGTTGTGTGTGCGTTTTCACTTATTTAGGATCTAGTAGAATAGTTTAGAACAACCTCAACACCAGACAGAAACTGAGTGCACGTCACACCTCTATTGCATTTAATCATGATCTATAGCTGGGGTCTCAGAGACCCCGAACAGCTCACCCAAAATATTTTTGCAACCACTCACGTCATGCAAAACTCGGCACTAGGCCGTCAGTAGAGAGCCAACTCCCATGTCTGTATGATGTAGTAGAGCTGAGATATGGCTTCTTTATGTTGCTATATGGTTGCTAGGGTGCTCTATATGGTTGCTAGGGTGTAGCTGCACAGTCGCCATGGTGATACTTACAGACCGGTTTTCTGTAAATCCGTCCCTGATGGCACGAGATTAAAAACTTTTTCAAACCATTCTCTGCTCCGCGATGTTTTGTTAGATGTGGTGGAGAAACCACCAGATGTCACTAATGCACACTGTGTTAAAAACTTTGAGTAATGAACTGTTTTTCAGAACCTGTTGTTTAATATAGGCCAGGGATCCTCAAATCTGGCTCTCAAGATCCACTTTCCTGCAGAGTTAGCTCTAATCCTAATCAAACACACCTGAGTATAATAATCAATAATCAAATTTCCCTAAGCACTTCCCCTTGGGTGAATCCCCGCTGCCATTTTGAAGTGCATTCCACTTTGTGAAGAAGACAGACAGACCCTCGACCCCTTGATTTTGACAGAGGGAGCGAGTCTGCTTCATATGCACACTTCAGGCCGCTCCATTGACCACAATACAACATGATTCATTTATCCCTACCTCAAACAACTCTATAGTATATAAAATATTTTTTAAACATTTATAACAGCCCAAGCATACCTATATGCATACAGAATGCTGCAGCAAACACATTCATAAGGGGAAAATAAAAATAATAAACCAGCTCCAACAGAGGATTCCAAGTTTCCAAGGGCTTAGGATGTTCTGATTAAGTTAATTACCAAGGGTTCCACCAATAGTGGGCACTCATGCAACGTAATCAATGACATACAATCAAGTAAACGAGACGGAGGGAAGTGTTCGAGTGAAGGGCATAAAAAATAGATCTAATTATTCTTCAAAATATATTATTTTGTGTTACACAGAACAAAGATAAGACATGGAATCACCTGAGGTTTAGTAAATGATGACAATTTACATTAATTTGTAAACTAATTGAAAAACTTAAAACAAAACGTTAACAGAAAATAGAAATAAACTGAAATAGAAATGTTATAACTGAAATAAAATAAAAATAAAACTGAAGTATGACAAAATGGCAAAATTACATAAATTAAATGATAAATTAAAATGAAAAGTGAAAGTGTAAAAATAAAGCTGAATTCAAAATACTATAGTATATAAATCATACTAAAATAACACTGGCATACACTATCTGCAATTGTACCGTAACTAACCCTAAACTGACATATTTCAAAGGGGCTTTGACATGCTTAATGGTGGGACGATAGCAGGAGTGATAAACTCTCTGGCTTATAATGCAAGGAAGCAGTTGTTCTTACCTTGCTGAGGTGCTGTTCTGTCTCAATGATGCTCCTCTCCACTTTGCCTGCATTCATCTGCAACTTATCATCCAAGGCCACTAAATAACTGACAGGTGGTCTGAGGTAAAAATAACAAAAAGTAAGTTTTTTGTGGGAGCAGTTTGATGTAGTTTCAGTGAGCCAAATATACAGGTTTCTCTCTGCATTTTTCCAAAGTACTGCTGCAAATGTAGTAGGTTTGTTATGTTACATCACTGCATCTTGGACAAAACACAACACCTTGCTTCAATTATGTGACACGCTGAGATGCTCTGAAAATAAATACAGGGCTTGAAATACTTTCATCCCACATCATCTGGCACATCAGATCTGTATAGGAGACTTATGGTACAAAACAAAATAAAATATATATCTTAGCTGAACAACACTGCAAAAAAAAAAAAAAAGGGTGCAGAAATGCTGTTTAACATTAGTAGACAAGCATAGTAGTGCATTCAGCAAATTCTAGAGAAATTGTTTTTGGCAGTGCATAGACATGACTAAACTTCATCAGAAGCCAATTACACTCATCAAACAGCTCTGACGGGTTTCACAATACATGCAGACAGGATAAAAAGGACATATGCCAACTGATATAAACTCATCTGCATATGAAACTCATCAAAATGAGTGGTAAAACACAGCTGGATTGTTAAAGCATGAGATTATGTAACCAATTTATTTAATCACAAACGACTTTTAAAGCAGCAGCAATAATAATAATTAATAATAAACAATGCAGCATATGCATATACTGAGGGGGGAGAACCTGAAGGGTGTAAATGACGTTTTGGGTGAAATGGAGAAACCAAAAAACCAACAAAAAAACACTTGAAATACTAATCTAATTGGTGCCAAAGGGTGTTTTTTATGTGATATTTAATTTCATCACAATAGATTATTTCTTTTAAACTCATTAATGCAATGCTTTGTTCATATTGTTGTCAGATGTACCTGTTTTTATACACAACATGGAATAAAACATTGGTGCCAAAAAGGCGCATGTGATTTAGTTTTAAATAAATGTTAAAATAGTGTTCAATAAGTAAACATCCAGGTGTATAAATTATAATTATAAATGATTGAAATCAGTACACAAAGTCATATCAACCTATGATGTGTGTGTTTTTTGGCCCTCCTGATAAGTTTCTGGGCAATATCAGATGTGTTTAGATCAGGGGCCAACTGCATAAACATAGACACATTGTTAAGAACTAGTTTGACTCACTTTGTCTCACTTTTCTGATTTTTGTAACTGACTTTAAACAGTTATGACCATTGTAGATGAAAACAGCTTTTTAAGACTAGTCTAATCAGTTTATGCAACCTTCCCCTGATGGCATATGTCCTTTTATCCTTTTTGGCACATTAGTAAAACCTGTTATACCTGTTTGATGAGTGTAATTGGCTTCTGATGAAGTTTAGTCATGTCTATGCAATGTCAAACAGCATTTCTCTAGAATTTACTGAATGCACGCTAGACTGCTCAGGTTTGTCTTTTTTTAGCGCACTGCAAACAAACAGATACATCGTGACTTTCTGTAAAAATAGACAGACAAATCACAAAACTTGGCAAATTTGACACTGAATGCATAGCTCATTAAATCAACACCCAAATATGACCTAAATGGAAAAATATGTTTTTTTTTGTTTTTTTTTAACCAATAAAATAAATTTGACGCAAATGGAAACCATTTTCCTAGTCAAATCCCCTCCATAGTTACAGTGAGCGAGCATTCACTGCTTTCTTTATGCTTTATGCTCATTTAAACAAATTAAACTTTTAACCATTCAGCTTTCTTTAAATATTCCTTATGCATTTTGACTGTAGCCTGTTCTGATGCAGGTGTAACTTCAGTACTATATACAATAAGAACAATAAAATGTTGACTGTAAAGTAATAGTAATAATCAATGATAAATCAATTATAGGAAATATGCATTTGAATTACTGTAAATTCATTTAATATACATTTCACAATTATTCCCCTCCTCTGTTCAGAGCATAATAACTAGTAACTACCTACTTTGACCAAAATAGTTTACTCAGTCATGTCAGGGTCACCTAGAACAGTCTTACCTGCACTCCTCACATGGAGTGTGTCAGAACTATAATATATATTTGAAGATTATATAGTTATTTATCACAAAGTGATGCGAGTCTATATATAGACCAGAACCTATTTACAGTCAGTGTAATCATTCAACACATAGACCTACACTCCTTGACTACACACATGTTCCCTAAGTAGCCTACAGCTGAAACCAGGCATACATTTGACACAATTAAAAGACCACAGTGCAACAAAACTTTTAGAGAAAGTATCTGATTGCCACTGACCTGCTTTCATTGGTGGTCTTGGTGGTTTTATCATTGGACATGATGACAGTTGCAGAGTTTCTTAACACCTGTCTGCTAAGATGGCACAGTTCTGATTCCTCTCTGCTGTCTGGCATTTAATACCTGAGGGGTTTACACACCTTACACAACACCCACAATGCACAAAAGAGCAACTACCGGTCCGTGTACTTTTGCATGCATTCATTTTTATTTACATTTTTTACCCAGAAATTAAATATGGAAAATACGGTTAATGGTTCAAACGCTGTTGAGTAGAATAAGCAGACACAAACTAGTTTCCATTATTGAAACCTTGTATTTCATTAAAAATCGTAAAAGTCATATAAAGTAGGTATGCATCAATACCATTTTTTTCCAGAACTGGTCGATACCTATGAAGGTATGTTTGGTGCAAAACTGAGTGTCTGTGACAGCTGAATTTGTAGAGAATAGCCACACATGTGTAGCAGTACATTTGAAGTCACAGACATATTTGCAGACTTGTAGTTTTTTTTCTTTCGCCCACAAATACAACACAACAGTTACACCTGCTCGAATCCTCATCGTAGGTGCACAAATCCTATTCTACGAATCACAAATCAAGAAACTCGTACGCTCACATGTTGTGCTATTATTGCTGCAGTGAATATGGTGCAAAACACATTCACACACCTGCATCAAAAATGTGAAGTCACGGACAAATCCGCAAATCAGTTTGTGAATTCTTGCAATGAGATTTGTACACTTGTTGTACAAATGTATGTTGTAATGTAGTATATGTATGTTTTCTTACATATATATTTTTTTATTGTGTGCTTTTTCTAGCACAAGTGCATAACGGCAACGGCTTGAATCTGCTGCTTCGAGTCTGAAATGCAGTTTTTAGCTTGCAAATGACAACGGCGGGCATTCTTCAGAGATCACAGAAGTTTGGCCAATCAGAAGAGCTATACTGTATCCAGTTTTTGTTATTCTTTATAGTTCCTCGTTTGTTCATTATCTGCAACGTCGGGGGTGTATTTTGGAGCCATAGTGACAGTGATTACATCATAAGTTATAACATCAGTTATCCGAATCAGTCTTAATCAGGGATATATCTCAATAATTACTATTTTTTTTTCATTATTGTAAGGGGTAGGTTTAGGGTTGGGGTAGGTGAGATGCTAATAAAACACAATCTAATAGGTAGAAAATTCAATTTCCGGTCGGAGCTGGGTCGAACCAATAGCAAAACGTGAGAGTACGAGTTTCTTGATTTGTGATTCTATAATATTTAGTTTGATAAAATGTATTGCTTATACTCTTTTGGACCATGAGGGTGAGTAAATGATGACACAATTGCCATTTTTGGGTGGGTGAACTATACCTTTAATAATTATTTTTTGTTAAATTAAATTATTTATTTATTCATTTTAATTATTAATTTTTAAATTAAATGATTTATTTAATTACATGATACTCTAAACCAGAGGTCCCCAGCCACCGGGTCGCGAGAAGGTTCTGGGGAAATATGTATAGATATGATGCTCTGTTATTTATTGTGCCTAAATTATTGCTCTAATTATTCTGTATTTTTCGTTGTATGCTATTGATATGGAGTTGCAATTTGATGATTGCATGTTAAATTAGTAAATAAAAGATTGCTCTGATCTGTCATATAGTCTTTTATCGCATCTGATCCGTGATATATAGCGCTCACAAGAACAGAGACAGCGTGGTTCATACATGTGTTTCCTCTCTCATGTATCCTTGCGTTTAAGAACGCATTTAATCTTCTCAGTAAAATCCCTGTGAATATCACACAGACATATATACACTGTTAAAAATTCGTCCTGCAGCAACTCCTGCTTGTTTAGTAAGAACAGGTATGCAGTATTAGCTATGATTAATAGTATGGATATTTGAATATTTCACAGAGAAAGGAAGAAGGGAGCATGACGTATTGCACTGAAAGGGGAGGATAGATCGTTTTTACTTTCGTTTGTGTTCGCTGCACTTTACAGGAATACTTTTAAATAGTTTTTCCACACGTCTTTTACATCATTCATAAAGGTAAGTGTGTGTTGTTTTGTTGAGAAGCCTTAATGACTAAATCAGGTCTAGAGCTGGACTGGTGTTAAACTGGTTTTCCTCACCGAGCTAGGGATCTCTGAACAAAGCTGCGATCGGAAATTCAACAGTTCAGGAAAGTTGGCGACTCGGATCAACAGCTCGTGAGATAGAAGCTGTTCCTACACAAATAACACATCTCTTTGATCGCAGTAACATAGGCAACGATCTGCAACATATTTTCCTCAAAACGAGACTTCCTGGTTGATCTCTAAGAGCAGAGACGAGCTCGTCTGCGAGAAACCCGAGGAAACCCTCCGCAGAATGAGTTTTTACTGGTTATAATGGGGGTTTAGTGGGGGATGTACTGGTTTAACTGAAACTGTAATGGTTCCTGTTGGTCTCTAGTAATGTCTTTCTTTTTTCTCTTTTTGATGGTTTTAATGGTCAATAATTCCTGGTTTGTATTGTTTGTATGTATGGTATTTGTAGTGGAAACCATTACTATGTCGGTTATTTGAAGAGTTTATTTGCAAAAACAGAAAATGTTCAAAAATCATGTTTTATTGTGTTAGTTAGCTGGTTTTACATCACTTAGTTTGAGAAAAAAGTGCTTTTGCATTTTTTATGAAAAATATTCAATAAGTTCACTGTAACACACTGTCCTGTCACCAAATTCAATCCACACATCACTGCTCTCCTACAGGTTATACTTCAAAACATAATTTTAAGAAAAAAAAAAAAAACATTTTTGCATAATTTCAATGATATTTTATTAAGATATCTCATTATGCAGTGTAATGGAATCCAATTCAGTTCACTCATCAGTGCTCTTCCAGTGGCTATACTACAATACTTATAGTTTGAATAAAAAATAAAATAAATAACTGACATCATTTAATATTTTCAAGTTAAAAAATCAGCCTTTAATGACTTAAAAATACCACTTCAAAACAAATATTACATCAGTTTTATGTAATATTGATTTTAAGGGTTCCTATATTCTTGCTGTTTTGCTCCTTCACTGGAAACGCCAACATAAATGAACAAAACCAAAGGAGGTTGAATTTGATTACAGACAGTGAAATGCATGTATAACTGTGGGTTGCTAATCTTCAGATGAATGATTCTGTGCTGCAAGTATACCTTCATAAAGAGAATATGAAGTGAAATGGAAGTATAAATGTTTCAGAGGAATATATATCTCATTAACAGTAGTCCAGCATGGCTGTGCATGAACTCCTCCTGGAGTGTTTGGAGAACCTGGATTCTGAGGAAATGCAGTTATTTAGATGGCACTTAACTCAAGGCATAAACGACTTCAAAATTCCCAAAAGCCAATTGGAGAATAAACAAAGGTTTGATGTTGTGACATGCATGATTCAGCGTTATCCTAAAGGAGCTGGAGAGCTGACTCTGCTCATTTTGGAAAAGATGAAGCAGATGAATCTTGCAAAAGAGCTGCAGGAGAAGCTGGGTAAATGACATCAAATAAATATATTTATTACAAGAGAATGTTTAATGATGCACCAAGACCATCTGTTAACATACAATGCAGTGTTTTATTTAATATAATACACAAATACATACAGTTACAAATCCACAATTATTTTGTGCAGTCACTACATTTCAAGGCTTTTGATAATGTTTGATAACATCACTCAATCTAAAATATATACTGATGAATGATTTAATGAAAATTTAGTGTATGTTCTTTAATATCCTAAGTGAAACACCATGCATGTGAAGAAAAAAAAATAAATAATAATTATAATTTTTATCATTATTATCCATCTTCACAGGTCATACTATGGATACACAGCAGTCCAAACATACTACTGAGGCTGGTAGAGCACAAAAACAAGGGAGATGCAAATCTGGTAAATCAGTATATCTATCTATCTATCTATCTATCTATCTATCTATCTATCTATCTATCTATCTATCTATCTATCTATCTATCTGTCTATCTGTCTGTCTGTCTGTCTGTCTGTCTGTCTGTCTGTCTGTCTATCTGTCTGTCTGTCTGTCTGTCTGTCTGTCTGTCTGTCTGCATTATAAAGAGCTATTGTGCTTGGTAGTTCAGTGACATTTATGACATTCAAAAATGTAAACAATGCAACTGTTTTTCTGTGTCCACAGGTGCTGAGTTTGTGGAGAAGCACAGGACAGAGTTGATCAGAAAGGTCTCACTGGTGGAGCCCATTGCAGATGACATGAAACGTCTGATTGGAGATGAAAAATACGGAATCATCTTAAGCAAAACAACAAGACAAGAAAAAATGAGAGCACTTCTGGACTTTCTGCCAACAGCTAAAATGAAAGATAAACTTTACAAAAGTCTTGTAAAACATGAGCACTCCGTTGTTGAATATTTGGAGGATTCTGATTAGATGGGTTTAATTTGGCTTATTGTCATTCAAGGTACACAGTAAAACAAAACCCGTTTGTACTGCAAGTTACCACAATACAGATTTTTTTGGATAATATGGATAACAATAATAATAAATGAGAGAGAGAGAGAGAGAGAGAGAGAGAGACATGTAACGTTGTCCTTGCTTGATTGTTAATAAAATATTTGGAACTCTCTCTGAAACATCTTTCTTATCAATGCACTCACACACACACACACTCACACACACACACACACACACACACACACACACACTCACACTTGTTGGTTTTGCTATACTTGAGAGGACTCTCATAGGCGTAATGGTTTTTATACTGAACAAACTGTGTGTGCTATTGCCCTACACCTAAACTTAGCCCTCACAGGAGACTTTTTGCATTTTTACATTTTAAGATAAAGTTCATTTAGTATTTTTAATAATTTATTTCCCTTGTGAGGACCGGCCAAATGTCCTCACAAAGTCAAAAATCTCAGGCTTTACTATCCTTGTGGGGACATCTGGTCCTCACAAGTATAGCTAAACACGTACACACTCACACACTCACACACATACTGGTTTTTGTGGTTTAACAGGACTTTGATGGCCAAACCAGTTGGATGGTGGTTTAAGGGGACACACCTTTCCCAATGTCCTCCAGAAATGATAAAACGATAAAAAATTTTGTTTTACTCCACAGAACACATATATCACTTTGGATTTTCTTTACACACAATAGATCGGATAATATGACAATATGATATTTTGGTGGTACACAAGGATAGCCACGCCCCTCCTAAAATGTTCCCACCCATGACATAATTGGGATTTATAGGGTCTTATCGATTTATGAGGACACTCACTTTACAATACACAAAACATGTCAGTTCTCTGGATTACAGGGACCAATGTGTTTTACTGGTACAGGACCATACACAACACACAAACGTGTCAATATGCTGCTTTACCAAGACTGAGGTGGTTAAAGAGTACCGGATCGAAAACACAATACACGACACAACACAACACAACATTACAAGGACCAATGAGTTTTAGAAGTACTTTAATAACAACTTAAAATTGTGGCATGAATTTTTTTTTAATGAAATCCACCAACTTAAAAAAACAATAAATCAAACGGCATGCCCTGTTGTAAGTACCTCACTAAATAGATAATAAACAGAGATTAACTCTCCTCGGAAGCAATAAATGCTGCAGATGTGTAAAGAGACTGATTTATCTTTGAGTGACAGGTCATCCAAAAATCAACAAGAGATTGAGGAATTGACAGAATTGTCATTTTTTGACAAACTGTTGAACTTAAACAGATTTCTACAGTGAAATAGAACTGCTGCCATACCAGTTTTGCATTATGGAAAATATCAATAACAACAATCAAAGTGTTAATTATAACGGAACAGCATCAAAAGAGACACAGGATGTACTGTAACATCACTTACTTTGGGTTTTCCTTTTTAAGCTAATTCCTCGATTTCTTACAAAATCCTGTATGTTCTGTGCACTGCGTCTCGCCAAAACAGGATCCTCAGCAGTCTTACACTGCTGGCATTCAGTCAGTGTGGCCAGTTTTCCTTTAGTTATATGGCCCTTAAAATGTTTCATTACAGCTGTAATTTCAGCGCTTGACCAGGCCACTTTCTGCCCTCTCCGTGGGTTTTCAGTTGCTGCCTCACTCTCACTCTCTGTATAGAAGAACATATACTTTAGTGAGTTCTAACACCGAGTGTGAGCTCATGTACTTACATTGATGGTGGTATTGCAATTTAAACCTCTGGTACCTTCAAGAACTTCAGTGGTGCTCTTAATGGGCATCTTCTGAACACCTGCAGAAAATCAGTCATATAATAATCATGAAACTCAGAAGAAACATTAACAATAACAATAATAATATTATATATATATATATATATATAAAATATACAGGTGCATCTCAAATTAGAATGTCGTGAAAAAGTTGATTTTTTTTACAAGTTATTTCAAAAAGTGAAACTTTCATATATTTTAGATTCATTGCATGTAAAGTAAAACATTTCAAAATGTTGAAATAAAACAAAACCCGTTTGTACTGCAAGTTACCACAATACAGATTTTTTTGGATAATATGGATAACAATAATAATAAAAGAGAGAGAGAGAGAGAGAGAGAGAGAGAGAGAGAGAGAGAGAGAGAGAGACATGTAACGTTGTCCTTGCTTGATTGTTAATAAAATATTTGGAACTCTCTCTGAAACATCTTTCTTATCAATGCACTCACACACACACACACACACACACACACTCTCACACACACACACACACACACACACACACACACACACACACACACTCACACTCACACTCACACTCACACACACACACCGTGAACACACACCCGGAGCAGTGGGCAGCATTTATGCTGCAGCGCCCAGGGAGCAGTTGGGGGTTTGGTGTCTTGCTCAAGGGCACCTCAGTCGTGGTATTGAGGGTGGAGAGAGCGCTGGACATTCACTCCCCCCACCTACAATCCCTGCCGGCCCGAGACTCGAACCCGCAACCTTTGGATTACGAGTCCGACTCTCTAACCATTAGGCCACGACTTCCCCATATTTCCAGATATTTCCAGAATTTCTTAGACTTTATATGGAAGAATAAACCTTACCAGTTAAAAAAGGACATTATATCAGGCAAAAGAGTAGAAGGTGGTTTAGAGATGATAGACTTTTTTGACATTAATAATACTTTTAAACTTAAATGGCTAAGAAATTGTCTAAAAAATGATAATTCTATGTGGTTCTTTATTCTACAATGTATCTTTCAAAAACATGGAGGCTTACCTTTTCTTCTGAAGTGTAATTTTCTTCCAGAAAAGTTACCGATTAAATTATCCAAATTTCACCAGCAAGTATTATTGGCTTTGAAAATTTGTTTCCATCACAACTTTTCTCCACATAAAATGCTTCTATGGAACAATTGTCTCATTACTTCTAGGAATAAGTCGATATTTTTGCACAGGTGGATTGAAAGGAATATATATTTTGTTATAGATATGTTCTATGCGAGTGGAAACATTCTGTCTTATGAAGACTTTATGAATGTTTACAATTTTCCCATCCCATTTAAAGAATTTCAACAAGTGGTTAAAGCTATTCCAAATGGGTTGATACAGCTAATAAATAACCACCTCTCTTTTGGAAGCAATGAAAGGATATTTCCAGAATTAAAAGTTGATGGTATTGAAATATTTTCTTCGTCTTGTAATAATAAACATATTAGACAAATTTTGCAATCAAAACATAAAATCTCCCCTAGAGGGAAATTCTTTTGGAATGCAAAAATCTCTGATATTAATTGGAAAACGACCTGGTCAATTCCTTACAAATTTTGTATTTTGAATAAAGTTAAAGAGGTGCATTTCAAAATACTTCACAAAATGTACCCATGTAAAGTAGCTCTGTCTAAATTCATGGACAACACTTGCCGTTTCTGTAACACGCATGAGGAAGGCTTGTGTCATTTGTTTTATAATTGTGATTTGTCTCTTAGATTGTGGTCTGATGTTAGTGCTTTTTTATTTTTGCAAAGAAATGTTAATTATATGCTATCTTTAAAAGACGTTATTTGTACTTATTCACACAAAAGTAAAATGTTTGAATATGTCGTTAACTTTTACATTTTGCAAGGTAAATATTATATTCATAAAGAGAAATTTGCAAAACGCACACCAAATTGTAATCTATTTTTATTAGAAATGGATGCTCTTAAAAAGTCTCTAATGCAAATTAATAACAAAAATAATGACTTGTTGTTGGATTTCATGGGAATTTTTTTTTTTGGTATAGCTCCCCCGCTGCATTCTTTGAATTTGTCCTAAGGAAAAAGGAAGAAAATCTACACTTTTTTAATTTATTTTATTTCATTTTATTTTACTTTTCGCCTTTGAAATAATATTTTAGTTTGTGATTGTTATTATATTTTGTGTATCCAGATTTACATGTATTTTTTTTTTGTAATGTTCAAGCATTCTTCAAATAAAAAAAAACAAACAAAAAAAAAAAAACCTTCAAACAGGTAAGGGTATCACTCTTTTCCTTTTTAATGAGATCATTATTTTAATTATTTCGGTGTTTCTGTGTTGCACGGCTTGTGCTAAAATGGAAGCATATGCATTCAGATGAGTTAGTGGAACAGCTGCTAACATTAGCCTAGCATTGACATTAGCTAACTTCTATTATAGACCTGCTGCCGTTTGAAATAAATAAATAAACCTGTTTTAAATCATGTTGTGACATCTTCAGCTTTTAGACATGGCTGATGACTGCACTACAAATCAACCCAGTATCGCGTTATGACCATGTTTACCATATTTTTACCGTAGTAACTGTTCTGTCAGATCTCATTCTCCAGCAGCTCTTTTAAGAAATCATCTCTTGTTAAAGCCATCACTTATTTTTCTGAACTGTAATCCATAATGCATTCACACATAGTTCTGCTCTCGCTCTCTTTCTGTGCTTCGAGACATGTTTAAATCTCATAATCTTGACCGATTCTGACAGAAAGCTGCAGGAACTTGATCTCGAAGCTCCCGATGCTGATCCTGAAGAAGCTGAACACATCCTTCAAAGACTCAACCCTTCACAGGTTTTGTTAGTTATATAATATCCTTATTTTGTGTGTTAATAATAACACAATATTTTGGTCACAGGTAATTTTTAACACACTGTCTCAACATGTATTTCTCTGCGTTTCAGCTGAAAGGAAGAGCAAAGGAGGGCCTGTCCTGGGATCTGATTTTGTCTGTATTGTGTGTTTACGGAGAAGACCAACTCTTCCAGTGGTGCGTCTGTGTTGGTCTCAGCAGCTTGACTGAACTGTACTGCAGATACATTTTACACAGCATTTGATGTTTCTTAAACTTTGCTTATCACACTTATCCCACGGCCCCATCAGCAAGAACCCCAACAAAGTGTCATGTTGAAGTAGTAATAATTCATACAATTGAACAAGTCAGCAAATTCATGCAATATTGTAGAGTACTCGTACAAAATACTACCACTTTTACTCCTGCTGCTGTCACTGGCCATTGCCTCGGCTCTCATGCAGATTGTGCCCATTGTAAGTAGTCAGGGGGTTTATATCAAACTTTATATTAAGTCCATTTTTTTATTATTAACCTTAACAGATTACCAGTACCTTAACCGTCTCTTCCCGTTCTAACAGTACATGATATCTGTCCACATGAGTCTGCTTTTCTTTCCGTGTCTGGAAATGCTAGTTTAACTTGTCACCTGACAAATCAGCTCTTCAGTTAATTTGGCCAAATCAGATCACTTAAAGCTGTTCACACCAAGAACAAGATATATAATAGCTATGTTAACTATTTATTTTTCACACCAACAGATGATAACGTTCTATTTATTATAAGTGCGTGCTGCAGATATGCAGAAGATATCAATTCTATGGCCACCAAATGAAGCACTGCTGCCTGAACCCATCAGATATCTGCTGTGAAGACTGCATTCATGAACGGCTCTACTGAGACCGCTCAGATGTTACGGCCCATAAAAGCAGATTTCACATCTGAACAACTGCAAGACAGTGGTGGAGGGATTCTTTTGGCCCATACCTCCAACAAGAATCAATGGTAAGTCCAGGGTAACAATTCTAAATTAAAGATATGATATGTTTTTTTTTTATTAATTTACCACACTCTAAATGCATGTTTCATCCCTCAGGACACGTGAGGAAAGCAAAGAGGACCGTCAGAGACACCAGCCACGATTGCGCTCATCGTTACCATCAGGCAGATGTTTTTCCATTTCACGGTGGCAGAGAGCTCAAAGCGCTGCAAATTGAAAAAAAATAAAATAAAGACACCTGCAAATTAAGAAAGCAACTTCCTCAATTTTACAATGCACATGCTGCAAATACTCACGACAACCAAACAAAGACATGCACTGCAAATAAAACTTGTTTGGCTGTATTGGGAGCATTTGCACCACCTGCTGTCAAACTGATGAAAATGTTTTCTTGATTTGCTGGTGCGTTTTGTATTTGCACGTTTTCTGAAGCTGTAGACATTGAGCTCTCTCGGCCACCGTACCACTTCCTACCCTGGAAATCTGTCTCAAAAAAAAAAAAAAAAAATCCCAAAACTTGCTGCTAGATTTTAGAAAGTAAATTACTTTTGCAACATTTAATACCATGCAAATAATTTGGTTAATATTAGGCTGAATTAATTTTAATATACACATTAGAAGCTCTTTCATGGAGTAGATGGGTGGCTCTTAAAAGAGCCTTTGTGGTGTGAGAGTGTCGGGCTGCTCTACTTGGAGCTGGTGTACTTGGTGACGGCCTTGGTGCCCTCAGACACGGCGTGTTTGGCCAGCTCCCCGGGCAGCAGCAGACGCACGGCGGTCTGGATCTCTCTGGAAGTGATGGTGGAGCGCTTGTTGTAGTGAGCGAGACGAGACGCTTCACCGGCGATGCGCTCGAAGATGTCGTTGACGAAAGAGTTCATGATCCCCATCGCCTTGGAAGAGATCCCGGTGTCAGGATGAACCTGCTTCATCACCTTGTAGATGTAGATAGCGTAGCTCTCCTTCCTGGTCTTTCTGCGCTTCTTTCCTCCCTTCGCCGCGGTCTTTGTGACGGCTTTCTTGGAGCCCTTCTTAGGCGCAGACTTCGCTGGTTCAGGCATGATGATGCTGACGAGTCAATGATGAGAAAGAGCCGGACAGAGCCGTTTATTCACGAACCTATGCTAATTTACACAAAGATGAGGATTCTTCTGATTGCGTTTTTACACAGACCACACCCATTAGCTCCACTGTGATTGGACAACTCCGAGTACCACGAGCGGGGTGAGGGCCAATCACAGGCGGTGAAATGATAGCTCCGCCCACCGCTGCATGGTTGAATGGCACCCCCCACCAGACAATGTTTCCTTTGTTTCATTTCCCGCTATTTTTATATATTTTATATATATATATTCTATCCCAAAAGCATCAGAAGCATAAGTAGATCTTTATAAAACATTGCCACATCATTACATTACATATCATTGTTACTATGTATAAAATTAATTCTGAAAAATGCATCACGGTTTCCACACAAATATGACGCAGCAATAATCAGAAATGTTTCTTGAGCAGCAAATTATCATTATTTCTGAAGGATCATGTGACACTGAACACTGGAGTAATGATGCTGAAAATTTAGCTTTGATCACAAAGGCATTTTAAATTACATTTTAAAATATATTAAAATAGAAAATAGTCATTTTAATGGTTATGGTTATATTTCACAATATTGCTCTTTTTACTGTATTTTTGTTCAAATAAGTGCAACCTTGGTGAGCATGATGTTTATTTAAAAAATATTACAAAATCTTACTAACCCCAAACTTGGTTTATGTAATATTTATTTTAAATAGGCTAGTTTGTGCAAGTACATTAATTTAAACTGGTTGTTAAAAGTTCAAATGGATTGTGTTAGGTTCTGTAATTGCTGTTAATAAAAAAATATGGTAAAGTTTCACCTTTAGAAGTACAGCAGCCTGGGAGCCTTTTACAAACATTAACCATGGTTTTATTACAGTTTACCACATTATTTGTAGTAAAACTGCAGTAACCACAAATTTATCAAAAAATAATTTTAGTACTTATGGAACACAATGTTTATTTTTCATGAGGTACCCTCAAAGGTGCATGTTTGTTATTTACCCTTAAAGCATGCATACTTGTATGGTACTAATATGCTCCCTTTTAGGGTAGGTGCACCTTTGAGGTTACTGCCCCAGTAAAGGGCTGAAATACAATTAATTTTATTTCTGAGTGTAAACAAAAAACAAAAAAGCCTATGTAAAAAAAAAAAACATCTAATATTAAGTGAGTATAATTACAGATTATATTTTTTAAATAATTTAAAAGATCAGTTTAGTCAAGGTATCGACGATACTGGGCTTAAAAAATATCGGTATCGGATCGAAAATAAAATAAGTGGTATAGCCCATCACTAATATATATATATATATATACACACAACGCATGCTGAAATATTTTTGTCTTTCTATGTTAATGAAAAGACCTTCACTAGCTGAAGGCACTGCTATAAAGCGCTGTTTGAATGGTAATATTATTAAATATCCTGTAAACATGGTCTCTTTCTCTGAGAGTGTGTGTGGCTCTGAAAAGAGCCGTTGGGTTTGTTCTCCGGATTGAAGGCGTTTATCCTCCGAAGCCGTACAAGGTGCGTCCCTGTCGTTTGAGCGCGTATACAACGTCCATGGCGGTGACGGTCTTTCTCTTGGCGTGCTCGGTGTAGGTGACGGCGTCGCGGATAACGTTCTCCAGGAACACCTTCAACACCCCGCGGGTCTCCTCGTAGATCAGACCGGAGATGCGCTTGACGCCGCCGCGGCGCGCGAGACGACGAATGGCGGGTTTGGTGATTCCCTGGATGTTATCCCGCAACACTTTCCGGTGCCGCTTTGCGCCTCCTTTCCCGAGCCCTTTACCGCCTTTACCTCTTCCAGACATGATTAAGATGCTTTTGGTTCTGTCAGAAACTAATGTGTTATAAGCGCTTCAGAGTAGACTTTTACATTTGCTTACAGGACCTAACTGAAACCAGCTTCCGCGTCTCATGACTACTAGCCAATGACTGAGCAGCTTGTTTTCAAACGGGGCTGTTTGTGTTTCCCGCTCGAAATGCTTTGTTGTGTTTATTACTTTACAATCAAACACACTCTACACTAACACATCAAAATAACATCACAATTTAATTTGTATAAAATCACTGCAACTGGACAACTATCTTACAAATGTAATGTTATATTTTTGTCACTGGTGTTACCTTCTTTGGCAATATTAAAGGCTTTTATGAAATATTGTTTCTCAGAACATAGTTACAGAATAAATGATGAAAATGCAAGAAATAAGGAGCTGATTGATTTAATGTGAGAGAGAAACACACTGAATCAGCAGAGACACATAAGAGCTGATAGACTGATCTTCACTGGAGTTATTCATGAGGAAGATATCAAACCACATGTTGTCAATCATGCTTTACTCACTAAATTAAGAAGCTTAATTCATTTGTATTCTAGTTTTTTACCGTTCCCTAACAATAAAGCAGGTCATATCAGTGACTTCAACTAAAAGCTTCATATGAAATCATGAGATAAAAGAGACAGTGGACTTATGATCCTTTTCTTCACAGATCTTCAGGAAACAGGAGGAAGTTTAGTGATTTTTATTTCTAAATAAATTATTTTTGTTAAACGGTAACACCGGTGACGCAACTCCAGGGGAGCGCTACTTTTATATATTTTATGAGATTTATTCAGCAATTAGGTTATTATTTTTTATGCTATAAACATTATATATTTGATAGCTATGAATACATTGTATTTTAAATTGTAGAAAAAACAGTTTTTGACCTCAAAATAAAGCACTTTCCTTCAGTGCATGGCTGTGGAGACGAGCAGTTTTGTGGCGCTTGGAGTTTTATATAATTAATTAAAAAATAAATTACCACATTAACGGCTCAAGATGTAATTCTTCAAATAACGTTTAATTTTAAAATACAAAGAAATTGTAACCCTAAATTGATTTGAGGGTAATATTTCTGTAAAGGCTAAGGACAGAAAAATGGACATTTCCATAAAATGACTTGTGTGTGTGTATATTGTATATATACACACAGCTCTGGATTCTCGTGGTTATGCCACATGAGACAATTATAGATAAAATATAAATATTATTTGATTGAACTTACAAAACATCTATGTATACATCTGTACATAAACATACATTTTGATTGATTACATCTGCAATAAACCATAAAGAACTGATACAAGTTTGATGTTAGTTAATGAAGTCTATTATATGTGTTTATGGCACGTCTCTAATGAGAGAGAATGGAGGAAGAAAGAAAGGAAATCGCTCTCTATCATGTCATTTGTTTCTTTCTTTTCTTAGATAGGTTATTTAGACTCCCTGGGTATAGTTAGTGCTATGCTTCGTTTGTTGTTTTGGCTTTGACCCGTCCCGAAGAGATACCACAACTGAGACTAAAAAAATACTAAAATAAATTCCCCAGTACAATGTAACCGCAGGTTTCAGATTTCTTTATTTATGTTGTCTTCCCTGACCCTAGACCAGGGTCGTAACAACTAGCTGTAATGACAGCTATCCAATACTGCGCATGCGCGGCAAACATCCACTAGTATTGGATCTGATCCTGCTACGTCATCGTGCAGCGAGGACCTCTTGGGTTTTGGACACAGCCAGTGACTTGCTGCCATCTACTGGCGGTTTTACTTTCATATTTAAATATATAATACATTTTACAGTTATTTAAATAATTTAATATATATTCATGTCAAAACGTAATATTTAGAGCATCAATCTCATAACATTGTTATTATGAATTTAACTGCATTCATGCCGCCTCCTACGCCTTAGTCTGTAAATATATCTAAATGTTACTTGTGTTCCTCTTTGCCACATCTGTAGTGCCAAGATTATTTCTGTTGATACGACTGATTTCATTTGATTCGTAACGCATTCATCCTGGTTCCATTTCAATTTAAATTAATAAAAAAAGCTAATTTATTGACCACACAAGGAAAACAAGGTAAATGTTATACTAAATTATGTAAAATGGGAAAGAAATGCATAAAATATGTTTTGACGGTTGTGTGAGGTTAGGGTTAGAAAATATACAGCTCAGTAAAAACATTAGTCATCCTAATGATATAATAACACGGATCTATATCTGTGTGTGTGAGCGCCTGCTGCTCAGTTATACAATATAATAATTATTTGATGTATAATGTAGATTTGTATTTATTAATCCTCCCCAGATGAAAGCCATGGTCAGGATCAAACGGGATGCAGCTGAGGCAGCAAGAGTAGGGGAAGAAGCTTAAAGGGTTACTCCACCCTACAGTGAAAATTCTGTCATTAATTACCCTCATGTCCTTCCAAACCCGTAAGACCTTCGTTCATCTTCAGAACATAAATTAAGATTTAAAGAAAGAAAGACATGAGTCTCAAACAGTCTCAAAGACTCCAGATGTTTGTGCTTCAAGCCGTCCAAAACAGCAGCTGTATGAAACACTGCACACGTCCTTCACTGAAGATCATTTCATTATATTCACTTTCTAACTATCACTGAAACACACAGAAGATGGTTTTAATATGTTATCAACTTTTACAGTTCAACAAGGCATTAGATTCACACGCGGCTGTGTTCCGGGGCTGATGCTCGCCTTGAGTTTGATCTGACCGGAGCAAAACAAACATTTCCTCGCCGAGTATTTTAGTCTCCACAGAAAGCCGAGAATCTCTGCTTGGTGTTCACTGTGTTTCTACTGCGCTAAACTATTTAATCACTCGAGTTTTGTCCTTAAATATAAGAGAAGAAAACACAAGCGAGGGGCTCGCGGAGGCGCGCTGACACGGAGCGGCGGGTTGAGTCTATGAGGTTCTCATGTGTTGTTTAAGAGCGCAGCGCCGCTCGAGCGCCACTCATTGAACTCAGTGTTTGAAAGACTATTAATCCGCTTCGAGAAATGGCAGAAACCGCTCCAGCTGCAGCTCCGCCGGCCAAAGCGCCCAAGAAGAAGGCCGCCTCCAAAGCCAAGAAAGCAGGTCCAGGCGTCGGTGAGCTGATCGTCAAAGCCGTGTCCGCGTCCAAGGAGAGGAGCGGCGTGTCTCTCGCCGCGCTGAAGAAAGCTCTCGCCGCCGGCGGCTACGACGTGGAGAAGAACAACTCCCGCGTCAAGATCGCCATCAAGAGCCTGGTGACTAAAGGCACCCTGCTGCAGGTCAAAGGGACCGGCGCCTCCGGCTCCTTCAAGATCAGCAAGAAGCAAGCCGAGACCAAGAAGAAACCGGCCAAGAAAGCGGCTCCTAAAGCCAAGAAGCCCGCGGCCAAGAAACCCACTGCTGCCAAGAAGCCCAAGAGCGCAGCGGCAAAGAAGCCCGCCGCTAAGAAATCACCCAAGAAGGCCAAGAAACCCGCCGCCGCGGCCGCTAAGAAAGCGACCAAGAGCCCCAAGAAGACGAAGAAGCCAGCGGCGCCCAAGAAAGCAGCCAAGAGCCCCAAAAAGACCAAGGCCGCCAAACCCAAGACGGCTAAACCTAAAGCTGCTAAACCTAAAGCTGCAAAGCCTAAAAAGGCAGCTCCCAAGAAGAAATAAATCTTCTGTTTTATTCCCCAAAGGCTCTTTTCAGAGCCATCCACTCACTCCAGAGAAAGAGCAAAACACCTGCATTTAGACTCTTTATAAGTAAATTATTATAAGATTGTATATGAGTTTACCTGGACTCACAATGTTTTACAGATTGACTAAATTACATTTAGAAAAAACAATATTCACGTTTATTAACAAACATATTGAAAAACATGTTTACTAAAGTTTTGTGCATTGCTATGTGTTTTAAACTTTATCCAGCACCCCATCACAGTTTCTTTAATATTTTCTGTCATGTGTTTAGTCTAAATGAGGCACAATCGGTCGCTTTGGATACAACTATCTGCTAAATGACTAAATGCAAATGTAAGTCAATTATTATAAGACTATCTGAATTGAGCTCAACTAATGTTTTACATGCCGACCGCATTTAATTTGCAGCTTTAACTTGTTCAATCTGTCTTGCTCTCTTACTGCATTGGTCTCAGTCATATTTTGCACAGACTACATTGTTAAAGCTGAACACTGTCTAATGCTGTTACTGTAAAAAGCACAGTAAACTATTCCTATATATTGCACTACTGATATTTTGCTTAGACTATACATTGTTTAACAATACTATTGTACACCAGCTGTATTTATTACACTGTTCTTCGTTGCTGCTGTTCATACTGTACATATAACCCTACACAGCTCTCCTATTTATATTCTGTTCATACTCTGCTTAATATTGTAGTAACTCCACTGTATATACTGTAAGTTATAGCTTCACTAACTGCACTGATCTGTGTATAAAACACTTTATTCTTGCGCTTCTGCTTAGATTATAACCGTTTAATTAGCTCTGCACTTGCCCTCTTCATAATGACAATAAAGTTCAATATAATCTAATTTAGAAAAAAATAATTATTCATGTTTATTAATATAAACAGCTTTAATGGATCACCAATCAAAATTAAGTAGGTTAAGAACAATATGCAGTGATGCTTTTTGCATTGATATATTTTTAAATTTAATATATTTTTTCTTTAATATTATCTGTCATGTGTTTAATCTAAATGCAGCACAATCGGTCGCGAGCTGTGGAGGCGTGGCTTTGGCGGTGAGTGTTAGAGAAAAGTTCAGTGATTGGTTTAAAATCTTACAAGGCTCTAAACCAATGGGCGACCGGCTCGCTCTTTTATAAACAGAACAGCGAGACTCGCAGCTTTATTATTTCTGTTTGTTAATCGAACATAGTAGTTTAATCAATTAATAATGAGCGGCAGAGGCAAAACCGGCGGCAAAGCGAGAGCGAAGGCCAAGACTCGGTCGTCCAGGGCAGGGCTGCAGTTCCCCGTAGGTCGTGTTCACAGGCTTCTCCGCAAAGGTAACTATGGAGAGCGCGTCGGTGCCGGTGCTCCCGTCTATCTGGCGGCTGTGCTCGAGTATCTGACCGCTGAGATCCTGGAGCTGGCTGGAAACGCCGCGAGGGACAACAAGAAGACCCGCATCATTCCCCGTCACCTGCAGCTGGCTGTGCGCAACGACGAGGAGCTGAACAAACTTCTGGGCGGAGTGACCATCGCTCAGGGCGGCGTGCTGCCCAACATCCAGGCCGTGCTGCTGCCCAAGAAGACCGAGAAACCCGCCAAAGCCAAGTAACCCGAGTCCGGCCTGCTTCTCCAACACAAAGGCTCTTTTCAGAGCCACACACTTCATCTGATAGAGAGAGCTGTCCTTTCTTTCTTCCTCCATTCTCTATCAGGAGAGACCTGCTGTAAACTCATTTAATAGGCTTCATTAACTAACATCAAACTTGTACTTTTATGGTGTATTGCTGATGTAATCAATATGTAGGTTTATGTACTGATGTAGATGTTTTGCAAGTACAAACAAATAATATTTACATTTTATATATAATTGTCTCATGTGGTATAACCACGAGAATCCAGAGTTGTGTATAAATACAGGAGCTGGTCATAAAATTAGAATATCATGAAGTTGATTTATTTCAGTAATACTATTCAGAAAGTGAAACTTGTATATTAGATTCATTCATTACACACGGACTGATATATTTCAAATGTTTATTTCCTTTAATTTTGATTATTATAACTGACAACCAATGAAAGTCCCAAATTCAGTATCTCAGAAAATTAGAATATTGTGAAAATGTTCAATATTGAAGACACCTGGTGCCACAGTCTAATTAACTCAAAACACCTGCAAAAGCCTTTAAATGGTCTCGCCCCTTTTCCACCAAAGCAGTTCCAGGTGCTAATTCAGAGCCAGTGCTATAGCCGGTTCTTAGTTGGGTCGACTGGTGAGCCCTTTAAGAACCGGTTGCTTTTCCATAAGCTAGAGAGCCAATACAGTGCCAGGTCTTACGTCACTGAATACGTTTCATGTTTCGGATCACTAGCGCGCCACAACAGGCATCTGTACAAAGCATCAGCGCCACGCAGATCAATCGGCACACTAAAGCACCGCGAGAGCGATCCAAAAGCATAAAGAGCCGTCTGCTTTCCAGTCGCTCCCGCAGCACCCCGATATGCCTCGCACCGACCGGTCCGCGCAGCGCCAATCTATCCCGGACAAGCCTAAACAAACTATCAGCAATGGCGGACGTTGCGTTGCTATTGATGTTCATGGCTTTGCGAACCTACATCGGCATCCAAACACGGAGAATCAAATGTGTTAGCGTTTAGCTGCTATTTCAAATATGGCGGTCCAAGTTTCTGTTCGTCTTGTTGGTCACGGTAAGCAGTTCTAGCCCAGCAATGTTTTGGTGCTACTTACGAACCGCTTTTCCTGGTTCGGAGCTGGTGCTTTGGATGTCGAAAAACAAAGAACCGATTTGAAACTAGGCTCTGGCTCCGAACCAGCACTGGAACTGCGTTGGTGGAAAAGGGGTATCAGTTTAGTTCTGTAGGCTACACAATCACGGGGAATACTGCTGACTTGACAGTTGTCCAAAAGACGACCATTGACACCTTGCACAAGGAGGGCAAGACACAAAAGGTCATTGCTAAAGAGGCTGGCTGTTCACAGAGCTCTGTGTCCAAACACATTAATAAAGAGGCGAAGGGAAGGACAAGATGTGGTAGAAAAAAGTGTACAAGCTATAGGGATAACCGCACCCTGGAGAGGATTGTGAAACAAAACCCATTCAAAAATGTGGGGGAGATTCACAAAGAGTGGACTGCAGCTGGAGTCAGTGCTTCAAGAACCACCACGCACAGACGTATGCAAGACATGGGTTTCAGCTGTCGCATTCCTTGTGTCAAACCAACCTTGAACAAGAGACAGCGTCAGAAGCGTCTTGACTGGACTGCTGCTGAGTGGTCCAAAGTTATGTTCTCTGATGAAAGTAAATTTAGCATTTCCTTTGGAAATCAAGGTCCCAGAGTCTGCAGGAAGAGAGGAGAGGCACATCATCCACGTTGCTTGAGGTCCAGTGTAAAGTTTCCACAGTCATTGATGGTTTGGGGTGCCATGTCATCTGCTGGTGTTGGTCCATTGTGTTTTCTGAGGTCCAAGGTCAACGCAGCCATCTACCAGGAAGTTTTAGAGCACTTCATGCTTCCTGCTGCTGACCAACTTTATGGAGATGCAGATTTCATTTTCCAACAGGACTTGGCACCTGCACACACTGCCAAAGCTACCAGTACCTGGTTTAAGGATCATGGTATCCCTGTTCTTGATTGGCCAGCAAACTCGCCTGACCTTAACCCCATAGAAAACCTATGGGGTATTGTGAAGAGGAAGATGCAATACGCCAGACCCAACAATTCAGAAGAGCTGAAGGCCACTATCAGAGCAACATGGGCTCTCATAACACCTGAGCAGTGCCACAGACTGATCGACTCCATGCCACGCCGCATTGCTGCAGTAATCCAGGCCAAAGGAGCCCCAACTAAATATTGAGTGCTGTACATGCTCATACTTTTCATGTTCATACTTTTCAGTTGGCCAACATTTCTAAAAATATTTTTTTTTTGCATTGGTCTTAATTGATATTATAATTTTCTGAGATACTGAATTTGGGACTTTCATTTGTTGTCAGTTATAATCATCAAAATTAAAGGAAATAAACATTTGAAATGTATCAGTCTGTGTGTAATGAATGAATCTAATATACAAGTTTCACTTTTTGAATGGTATTACTGAAATAAATCTACTTTTTCATGATATTCTAATTTTATGACCAGCTCCTGTATTTATACAAACACACACACACACACACACACACACACACACACACACACACACACACACACACGAGTCATTTTATGGAAATGTCCATTTTTCTGTCCTTAGCCTTTACATAAATATTACCCTCAAATCACTTTAGGGTTACAATTTCTATGTATTTTAAAATTAAACGTTATTTGAAGAATTACATCTTGAGCCGTTAATGTGGTAATATTTATTTTTTAATTAATTATATAAAATCCAAGCGCCACAAAACTGCTCGTCTCCACAGCCATGCACTGAAGGAAAGTGCTTTATTTTGAGGTCAAAAACTTGTTTTTTTCCACCATTTAAAATACAATATATTCATAGCTATCAAATATATAATGTTAATAGCATAAAAAATTATAACCTAAATGCTGAATAAATCTCATAAAATATATAAAAGTTGCGCTTCCCTGGCGTTGTGTCACTGGTGTTACCGTTTAACAAAAATAATTTATTTAGAAATAAAAATCACTAAACTTCCTCCTGTTTCCTGAAGATCTGTGAAGAAAAGGATCATAAGTCCACTGTCTCTTTTATCTCATGATTTCATATGAAGCTTTTAGTTGAAGTCACTGATATGACCTGCTTTATTGTTAGGGAACGGTAAAAAACTATAATACAAATGAATTAAGCTTCTTAATTTAGTGAGTAAAGCATGATTGACAACATGTGGTTTGATATCTTCCTCATGAATAACTCCAGTGAAGATCAGTCTATCAGCTCTTATGTGTCTCTGCTGATTCAGTGTGTTTCTCTCTCACATTAAATCAATCAGCTCCTTATTTCTTGCATTTTCATCATTTATTCTGTAACTATGTGCTGAGAAATAATATTTCATAAAAGCCTTTAATATTGCCAAAGAAGGTAACACCAGTGACAAAAATATAACATTACATTTGTAAGATAGTTGTCCAGTTGCAGTGATTTTATACAAATTAAATTGTGATGTTATTTTGATGTGTTAGTGTAGAGTGTGTTTGATTGTAAAGTAATAAACACAACAAAGCATTTCGAGCGGGAAACACAAACAGCCCCGTTTGAAAACAGAAGCTGCTCAGTCATTGGCTAGCAGTCATGAGCAGACGTCACACAGCAGCCAATCACAAGCCTCTGCACCTTCATGACATCATAAGCTCGTGGCCAAATGCTTTAAGAGCAGCGCGGAACAAAGTGCAGTATTTTCTACGGTGTTTGTGACTGAGAAAGAAGTTAATCTTCGCGATGGCAAGAACCAAGCAGACG
Source organism: Barbus barbus (assembly GCF_936440315.1). Lineage (NCBI taxonomy): Eukaryota > Metazoa > Chordata > Actinopteri > Cypriniformes > Cyprinidae > Barbus > Barbus barbus. The sequence goes on from NC_136729.1 coordinate 46,908,845, forward strand.
GCTCGTAAATCCACCGGCGGCAAAGCCCCGAGGAAGCAGCTCGCTACTAAAGCCGCCCGGAAGAGCGCCCCAGCCACCGGCGGCGTCAAGAAGCCCCACCGTTACAGGCCCGGGACCGTGGCTCTCCGAGAGATCCGTCGTTATCAGAAGTCAACCGAGCTGCTGATCCGCAAACTGCCTTTCCAGCGCTTGGTGCGAGAAATCGCGCAGGATTTCAAGACGGACCTGCGCTTCCAGAGCTCCGCTGTCATGGCCCTGCAGGAGGCCAGCGAGGCTTATTTGGTCGGTCTGTTTGAGGACACCAACCTGTGCGCCATCCACGCCAAGAGAGTCACCATCATGCCCAAAGACATCCAGCTGGCGCGCCGCATCCGCGGAGAGCGCGCTTAAACCCGCCGCTGCAGCGACACCCCAAAGGCTCTTTTAAGAGCCACCAACACTGCACTGAACGAGACCGTTTCACTGTAATACTGAGTATAAACCGTAGAGATTATCAACGTGCTCGAGTCTTTAATCAACTCTGTCTTCACTCGGTCTTATTCACTCACAATTTTACTACAAAAGAGTTCACACACAAGCAAAAACATGAAATAAAATGTGGATGTGCCACTCTTAATAAACTCTGTTTCGCAATAACACATGTTGCTGTAGATAAATAAAACTGAAATTATCCTGCTTGTAATATGCTTGTGTATGCAGCCAGGTGCAATTATTTATATGGTTAATTTAATAAAGGCTTCCTGAAGTCGGGCCACTGCTGCAGGGTTTAGCTGTAATCAAACACACCTGAGCTTCAGGATCATTAGAGAATCACAGGGAGGTGTTTGATCAGGAGCTAAACTCTGCAGCAGATTGATCCTCCAGAGAAAGATTCGAGGAACCAGATGAAGATTAAAGACACCTTAAATTAAACTAGTCTGATGCTGTGCTCTATTGAAAATATACGTGTTTTCATGTTTTTGAGCCAAAAACGGATTCCTATTTTGTTCTATTTCTCTTTTAATGTTTTATTGTTATTGTCATTGTTTGCTGTGGAAGCTTTAATCACCAAAACAACTGCCTCGTGTTTGAAAACATCTGGCAATAAAGCTCTTTCTCATTCAGATTCTGATTCTCAAGATGGGCGCTAATATAATTTTCCTTCAGAAGAGCATGTTTATTATTATAAGTGATTTACAAAAACAGCAAACAATCACAAAGCAAATGTATTTAAGTTACAGAATAAAACAATTCTAATCGTTACTGCTCTTTTTTCCAAATTATCTCAATAGATTTATAAGGGCTTTAGAAATTGCACTATTATGATATTTAAGACCCATTTATTTTGTATGAAACACAACTAACAAAAAAAGCGGGAATTAAAACAAAGGAAGTTTAGTCACGTGGGCTGATGTCGCTCAAACATGCAGCGGTGGGCGGAGCTATCATTTCACCGCCTCTGATTGGCTCTCGTCCGGCTCGTTGTACTCGGAGTTGTCCAATCACAGTGGAGCTAATGGGTGTGGTCTGTGTAAACACGCAATCAGTAGAATCCGTATCTCTGTGTAAATTAGCATAGGTTTGTGAATAAACGGCTCTGTCCGGCTCTTTCTCATCATTGATTCGTCAGCATCATCATGCCTGAACCAGCGAAGTCCGCGCCTAAGAAGGGCTCCAAGAAAGCCGTCACAAAGACCGCGGCGAAAGGAGGAAAGAAGCGCAGAAAGACCAGGAAGGAGAGCTACGCTATCTACATCTACAAGGTGATGAAGCAGGTTCATCCTGACACCGGGATCTCTTCCAAGGCGATGGGGATCATGAACTCTTTCGTCAACGACATCTTCGAGCGCATCGCCGGTGAATCGTCTCGTCTCGCTCACTACAACAAGCGCTCCACCATCACTTCCAGAGAGATCCAGACCGCCGTGCGTCTGCTGCTGCCCGGGGAGCTGGCCAAACACGCCGTGTCTGAGGGCACCAAGGCCGTCACCAAGTACACCAGCTCCAAGTAGAGCAGCCCGACACTCTCACACCACAAAGGCTCTTTTAAGAGCCACCCATCTACTCCATGAAAGAGCTTGTGTTTCTTAAAGTGATTTGGTGCTTGTTCTGTAAGGATTAATATTACCATTGTTTTTTTATTAATATTGCATTTATGGTTAGGAATCAGAGAATAGGACTTAGTTTAATGTATTGTGTTCCTTTACACTGTTTTGAAGCATTGTAACTTAATAAAACGGCTACCAGGTTATTGTATTTGTCTGGTTTTCGGCCGGTGTCCTGCATTGACTGCAGTCAAAACTGAAATAATGAACAGACTTTGCTGACCGTATGCTTTCTCAAACTTGATCGAAACATTTGAAGCGTTTATTTATTTGATGTAAAAAGTATCAATAGAAGCGTTTTAACTTTGTCAAGGATAATAGAAAGCTGTAAGAACTTCTGTTGTGTTCGTTGATTTAGGAAAATCATTCTTAAGATGGTTTTGTTGGCATGTATCTCCACGCTAGTACAAACCAATGCACACTAAATAAAACTCGTTATGTACTCTTTTGGTTGTTACTACAATTCAATTCTATTAAGACAACTTAAACCTTTCTTTATGTGCAAAATCAGTGGCGAGAGGTTCTTGCACATCAACTGAACATTTAGCTTCCAGTTACCATATTTAATGTAAGATTGAAGAAAATATAATACAAAAGTGTAGCAAGTACTTTATAAGAAGAAATAAAATTGTGGCAAGTAAAAAGTACTATTTATCTTAATATAATCAAGTACAAATAGCTTAAACTGAGTTTTAAATCACTATCATCTCTAAAACACAACAGTAAAATGTACATTGATTAAAATCTGAATTTATATATTTTATAGACAAAAGTTTTTAATACATAATCTGTGCTGATTATTTTTGTTACCCAAAAAGGAGACTTGTTTAGTACCATGTGACCTAATGTATGAGGAATCTGCGTGATGTAAGTTCCACAAAGGCTCTTTTAAGAGCCACCCATCTACTCCATGAAAGAGCTTCTAATGTGTGTATATAATATTAAAATCAGTTCAGCCTAATTAACTAAGGTGATATTAAATGCTGCTATAAAAATTAAAGCGCAAGTTTGTTTAGTTTAGCGTAGTGTTTATCTATTTGAAACATAACATTAGCTAGTAATTGAGCTTGGTGTGTATTTACGTATGTGAATCAAAGTGTTCTAGTGCAATAGGAGCAAAACAAACTTTTTTTTGTCACTCGGCAAAACTTTTAAAGAGTAAAATCAACATCTCTCTGAGGTGAGTTCTATTTTTAAATGTGTGTGGATTTTGTATATAATTTTTCCATGATATCTGGTCTGAAACGACTTCTGCATTTTTTGCATTAGTGGAGGTGCATGGTTCAAATCGTACTTAACTGAACGCCATCAGTTCGTAGCAGTGAATGAAGAGGTATCATATTGATCACAAGTGCAGTACGGAGTACCTCAAAGCTCAGTAGTAGGGCCGTTACTTTTCATGCTTTACATGTTACCCTTGGGAGATATTATCAGGAGACATGGTGTTAGCTTTCACTGTTATGCTGATGATACTCAGCTCTATATTTCTTCACGGCCCAGTGAAACACACCAAATTGAGAAACTAACAGAATGCATAGTCGATATAAAAAAACTGTATAACGAGTAACTTCTTGCTGCTAAATTCTGAAAAAACAGAGGTGTTAATTATCAGACCTAAAAACCCCACATGTAATAACCTAAAACACTATCTAACACCTGATGGCTGCTCTGTCAATTCTTCTTCATCAGTGAGGAACCTAGGTGTGCTGTTTGATAGCAATCTTTAATTTGAAAGCCATGTTTCTAGCATCTGTAAAACTGTGTTTTTCCACCTCAAAAACATATCTAAACTGCGACCTATGCTCTCAACGTCTAATGAAGAAATACTAATTCATGCGTTTATAACCTCAAGGTTAGACTATTGTAATGCTTTATTGGGTGGTTGTTCTGTACGCTTGATCAACAAACTAGAACCAGGAAGTACGACCATATTAGCCCGGTTCTGTCAACACTGCATAGACTCCCCATCAAACATTTTTTATCTTTTCAGTTTACATTATTGACACACAATTTTCCTTTTTTGATATTGTGCAGTTGCTTTGACACAAGTTACATTGTTAAAAGCACTATATAAATAAAGGTGACTTGACACCGCTGCAGCATGAGACTTCAGTCATAATGGGGGAAGTCGTGGCCTAATGGTTAGAGAGTCGGACTCGTAATCCAAAGGTTGTGGGTTCGAGTCTCGGGCCGGCAGGGAACCATGTAACAGGTTTTTACCGTTAAAATCACGATCATTTTTTACAGTGTAGACCTTTTTAAAAAACAATGAGAAAGGCCCTGTTCCTTCAGGTGACTAAAACTGTTTCACACCGAAAAAGCTAAGTGAGTTGTTAGTGGAACAGAGCCTAGCAGCTGCTAACGTTAGCCTAGCGTTGACATTAGCCTAAGCTAACTTCTATTATAGACCTGCTGCCGTTTGAAATAAATAAATAAAACTGTTTTAAACAGGGCTCTGAACCGGTTCAAGGAACGAAAACCGGAAACGAACGAAATTTTGACTGGAACAGAACCGGAAACAGAAACTAAATCAAATTTTATAGTTCCGAACAGAATCGAAAATTTGAAATGGCCATTAACCGGTTAATAACGTTATTTTATCGTTCCATGTAATATTTTAAATTTGCTGTCAACCAATCACGAATTCAAGTTGTACAGACTAAATGTGATGCTGACGCATCCAGGGAGTGAAATGCCGAGTGAGAGAGGTAGGCATCAGTTTCACCTTTAATTTGTTTTTGGAATGACGTTTTTATAGCCTATAGGCTATCCTTAAGTTTAGAGGATTTTTTTGTGGAGAGAAACTAATTACTGTGTTTATTAGGGATGTGCGGGTCTAGTCGACTAAACGGTACAGCTCCTACTATTCGACACTGAAAACAATAGTCGATTACACGAGAGAAAAAAAAAAACCCCAAAAAACATTTTATCATTCAAATTACCATCATTTTAACGTTACATTTTAAAACATTTTAAATAAGTTAAAATAAAACTTTTGAAAGAATACATATAAAAATATTTAAATATTTTTAAAAGCATATCTGGGCAGAAACTACATTTTTACCTCAGACCTCTCATGCCTTGTCTTCAGGTCAGTTGCGGCGAGCTTAGAATGACCACACGAAAGACCTAACGTTAGCTTGGAGGCTAGCCAAAGCTGGACTAGTCGGATACAAAACTTCCGTTTAAACGACAGTCAAATTAGTCGTAGCGCACATCCCTAGTGTTTATAATGTTTGTAAACATTTTTGATTTACCAGCATTTTAGCCTACATCATTTCTGAATATAGGCTAATAAAATGCAGGCTTAGCCTTTGTTTTTTTTTTCCCTCAAAACATTTTATACAAGTAGCGTTTTGTTTTTTTTACAATTTGCAGCAAACATCTTTAAAAAATTATTTAATGTCTTTAAAGCATTAATAGATTTTTTTTATTTTGTTTAGTAGCCTACATTTAGAAATGTAAAACTCTAGAAAAGATGATGCTGTATAGCCTATTAGCGCAGCGGTTAAGATACCATCTCTTTCTGTATTTATTTATTTTTTTTCTTTTTGTGTAAAGAAAACACAGTACTTTATTATTATTAGTATTATTATAGGCAAAGACAATTTTAAAAATAACGGTATTAACAGTTATTTTTTCTACTCAAATCGGTTTCGGAACGGTAATAATACAGAGGAACGCAGGAACGGAAACGTTAAAATATCGATTCTGCTCGGAGTGAACCGATTGACATTTTTTTTAGTTTTCAAGCCCTGGTTTTAAATCATGTTGTGACATCTTCAGCTTTTAGACATGGCTGATGACTGCACTACAAATCAACCCAGTATTGCGTTATGACCATGTTTACCATATTTTTACCATAGTAACTGTTTCTCTACCGTGTCACGTGTAGTAGTCAATGCACAGTAACTACAACATATTTACCATGCGTCTGCCACCATAACTGCAGTTTTACTATGGTATTTGTAGGTATGGTAACCACAGCAATGTTGGTGATTTTACCGTAGTAACTGTGTTTACTGTCTACTCTTTGTGTTTAAAGAACATTAACAGCTTCTATCATGTTTTACTGCATATTTGTTGTTAAAGCACAATAACACAACTCTTAAAATAGTTTTACCACAGTAACTGTAGTTTTACAGTGGTATTTGTAGTTAAAGCAGTAATTATACTGAAGAAATTATAAATCAATATGTTTTACGTCAGATCTCATTCTCCAGCAGCTCTTTTAAGAAATCATCTCTTGTTAAAGCCATCACTTATTTTTCTGAACTGTAATCCATAATGCATTCACACATAGTTCTGCTCTCGCTCTCTTTCTGTGCTTCGAGACATGTTTAAATCTCATAATCTCATAATTTTGACCGATTCTGACAGAAAGCTGCAGGAACTTGATCTCGAAGCTCCCGATGCTGATCCTGAAGAAGCTGAACACATCCTTCAAAGACTCAACCCTTCACAGGTTTTGTTAGTTATATAATATCCTTATTTTGTGTGTTAATAATAACACAATATTTTGGTCACAGGTCATTTTTAACACACTGTCTCAACATGTATTTCTCTGCGTTTCAGCTGAAAGGAAGAGCAAAGGAGGGCCTGTCCTGGGATCTGATTTTGTCTGTATTGTGTGTTTACGGAGAAGACCAATTCTTCCAGTGGTGCGTCTGTGTTGGTCTCAGCAGTACAATAATTCATACAATTTAACAAGTCAGCAAATTCATGCAATATTGTAGAGTACTCGTACAAAATACTACCACTTTTACTCCTGCTGCTGTCACTGGCCATTGCCTCGGCTCTCATGCAGATTGTGCCCATTGTAAGTAGTCAGGGGGTTTATATCAAACTTTATATTGTCCATTTTTTTATTATTAACCTTAACAGATTACCAGTACCTTAACCGTCTCTTCCCGTTCTAACAGTACATGATATCTGTCCACATGAGTCTGCTTTTCTTTCCGTGTCTGGAAATGCTAGTTTAACTTGTCACCTGACAAATCAGATCTTCAGTTAATTTGGCCAAATCAGATCACTTAAAGCTGTTCACACCAAGAACAAGATATATAATAGCTATGTTAACTATTTATTTTTCACACCAACAGATGATAACGTTCTATTTATTATAAGTGCGTGCTGCAGTTATGCAGAAGATATCAATTCTATGGCCACCAAATGAAGCACTGCTGCCTGAACCCATCAGATATCTGCTGTGAAAACTGCATTCATGAACGGCTCTACTGAGACCGCTCAGATGTTACGGCCCATAAAAGCAGATTTCACATCTGAACAACTGCAAGACAGTGGTGGAGGGATTCTTTTGGCCCATACCTCCAACAAGAATCAATGGTAAGTCCAGGGTAACAATTCTAAATAAAAATGTTTTTTTATTAATTTACCACACTCTAAATGCATGTTTCGTCCCTCAGGACAGGTGAGGAAAGCACAGAGGACCGTCAGAGACTCCAGCCACCGGAGCCATGATTGCGCTCACTGTTACCATCAGGCAGATGTTATCACAAACAAATAAATGCACTGCAAATAAAACTTATTTGGCTGTATTGGGAGCATTTGCACCACCTGCTGTCAAACTGATGAAAATGTTTTCTTGATTTGCTGGTGCGTTTTCTATTTGCATGTTTTCTGAAGCTGTAGACATTGAGCTCTCTCTGCCACCGTACCATTTCCTACCCTGGAAATCTGTCTTGTAAATCCCAAAACTTGCTGCTAGATTTTAGAAAATAAATTACTTCAGCAATATTTAATACCATGCAAATAATTTAGTGAAATATTAGGCTGAATTAATTTTTCTATTATATGCACACATTAGAAGCCCTTTCATGGAGTAGATGGGTGGCTCTTAAAAGAGCCTTTGTGGTGTGAGAGTGTCGGGCTGCTCTACTTGGAGCTGGTGTACTTGGTGACGGCCTTGGTGCCCTCAGACACGGCGTGTTTGGCCAGCTCCCCGGGCAGCAGCAGACGCACGGCGGTCTGGATCTCTCTGGAAGTGATGGTGGAGCGCTTGTTGTAGTGAGCGAGACGAGACGCTTCACCGGCGATGCGCTCGAAGATGTCGTTGACGAAAGAGTTCATGATCCCCATCGCCTTGGAAGAGATCCCGGTGTCAGGATGAACCTGCTTCATCACCTTGTAGATGTAGATAGCGTAGCTCTCCTTCCTGGTCTTTCTGCGCTTCTTCCCTCCCTTCGCCGCGGTCTTTGTGACGGCTTTCTTGGAGCCCTTCTTAGGCGCGGACTTCGCTGGTTCAGGCATGATGATGCTGACGAGTCAATGATGAGAAAAAGCCGGACAGAGCCGTTTATTCACGAACCTATGCTAATTTACATGGAGATACGGGTTCTTCTGATTGCGTCTTTACACAGACCACACCCATTAACTCCACTGTGATTGGACAACTCCAAGTACCACGAACGGGACGAGGGCCAATCACAGGCGGTGAAATGATAGCTCCGCCCACCGCTGCATGTTTGAGCGACATCAGCCCACGTGACTAAACTTCCTTTGTTTTAATTCCCGCTCCTTTTTTTAGTTGTTTCAACAGATGGGTCTTAAATATCATAATAGTGTAATTTCTAAAGCCCTTATAGATCTATTGAGATAATTTGGAAAAAAGAGCAGTAACGATTAGAATTGTTTTATTCTGTAACTTAAGTACATTTGCTTTGTGATTGTTCGCTGTTTTTGTAAATCACTTCAGTTCAAAGAAAATGCTAAACAAGCAAATTAAAAAGTAAAACAGAATAAACATGCTCTTCTGAAGGAAATATTATATTAGCTCCCATCTTGAGAAATACGAGGCATTTGTTTTGGTGACTAAAGCTTCCACAGCAAACAATGAAAATAACAATAAAACATTAAAAGAGAAATAGAACAAAATAGGAATCCGTTTTTGGCTCAAAAACATGAAAACACGTATATTTTCAACAGAGCACAGCACCAGACTAGTTTAATTTAAGGTGTCTTTAATCTTCATCTGGTTCCTCGAATCTTTCTCTGGAGGATCAATCTGCTGCAGAGTTTAGCTCCTGATCAAACACCTCCCTGTGATTCTCTAATGATCCTGAAGCTCAGGTGTGTTTGATTACAGCTAAACCCTGCAGCAGTGGCCCGACTTCAGGAAGCCTTTATATTAACCCTATAAATAATTGCACCTGGCTGCATACACAAGCAGGATAATTTCAGTTTTATTTATCTACAGCAGCATGTGTTATTGCGAAACAGAGTTTATTAAGAGTGGCACATCCACATTTAATTTCATGTTTTTGCTTGTGTGTGTGAACTCTTTTGTAGTAAAATGGGAAATTGAGAGTGAAGACAGAGTTGATTAAAGACTCGAGCACGTAGTTAATCTCTATGGTTTATACTCAGTATTACAGTGAAACGGTCTCGTTCAGTGCAGTGTTGGTGGCTCTTAAAAGAGCCTTTGGGGTGTCGCTGCAGCGGCGGGTTTAAGCGCGCTCTCCGCGGATGCGGCGCGCCAGCTGGATGTCTTTGGGCATGATGGTGACTCTCTTGGCGTGGATGGCGCACAGGTTGGTGTCCTCAAACAGACCGACCAAATAAGCCTCGCTGGCCTCCTGCAGGGCCATGACAGCGGAGCTCTGGAAGCGCAGGTCCGTCTTGAAATCCTGCGCGATTTCTCGCACCAAGCGCTGGAAAGGCAGTTTGCGGATCAGCAGCTCGGTGGATTTCTGATAACGGCGGATCTCTCGGAGAGCCACGGTCCCGGGCCTGTAACGGTGGGGCTTCTTGACGCCGCCGGTGGCTGGGGCGCTCTTCCGGGCGGCTTTAGTAGCGAGCTGCTTCCTCGGGGCTTTGCCGCCGGTGGATTTACGAGCCGTCTGCTTGGTTCTTGCCATCGCGAAGATTAACTTCTTTCTCCGTCAGAAACACTGTAGAAAATACTGCTCTCTGTACCGCGCAGCTTTTAAAGCATTTGGCCACGAGCTATGACGTCATGAAGGTGCAGAGGCTTGTGATTGGCTGTTGTGTGACGTCTGCTCATGACTGCTAGCCAATGACTGAGCAGCTTCTGTTTTCAAACGGGGCTGTTTGTGTTTCCCGCTCGAAATGCTTTGTTGTGTTTATTACTTTACAATAATCACACTCTACACCAACACATCAAAATAACATACATTTGTATAAAATCACAGCAACTGGACAACTATCTTACAAATGTAATGTTATATGTTAATTCACACCAGGGGAACCTGGAAACTTCCTTTGTATTTTTTTTTTCCTTTTGCAATAACAAGTATTCTGGTAGTTTTGTAAAATCAGGATTGAACCCTGATGTCACATGGATTATTTTACTGAATCTCCCTGCTGTTTCTGGACCATTATCATGGAAGGACCCTTGCTGTCTATAGAAGACTGTCAGAATTCATCAAAAATATCTTAATTTGTGTTCCAAAGATGAACGACATGAGGGCGAGTAATTAAAGGGTTACTCCACCCCAAAATGAAATCACTTGTCATTAATTCCAAAATGTATCAGGGTGGACCTTTTTGCAAAAACGGAAATGCTCACGTGAATTTGTTGCATTTACAGATAAGGATATATCTATATATGCCCCACAGGGCAAGCCATGACGCTAATGCATTAGCTTGACGCTTAAAATAAAGAATTATCATGTTTTGGGCAGCTTGGATCAGTGCTGGAATTAGATGCGGCCGACTGAAATTGGATGTGTACTTTGGGGAGACCTGACTAATCGATAATGAGAATCATTGTCGATTGTTTTCGTTATCGATAATAATCTATTTTACACAACTAGCGGAAAAACTTTCTAAGACTGACCTCAACACACTTAAAGACCTTTACCATCAACCGGAGTGCATTGTAGTCTTTGACAGTCAGAGAGGAGCACAAACCTAACGACTGAGTCAGTCTGCTACACAACAGACTTAACGACTGCAGGTCACGATTGGACAAATTCTGCAGAACCAAACAAAAGCACTCACAAAAACCTTATGCTCCTGCCCCGACCCGCCACAGACAACACTGTGGAAAACACCGTGCTTTTCCCTATTGATACGTTAAGGTTTGTTGGACTTCTCTAAGTTTGTGCTTAATTTAACAGAAAACATGAACTTTCCTGCTATGTTGGTTTTCCAAATAAAGGCCATAGCAATGTGTCTTGAATATGTTTTGCATTATAAGTCCGATGCCTCTTTCTCTTTGTAATTATTGCTCGAGACGCATTTGTCTTTTCAGTTCCCTTAATTATAACATCTCTAGTGCTATTTTTAAATGTTTAGTCAAGCAACAATATGTTAATTATTTAATGTATGTCTAAAATCAGGGATTAAAAATTGATTGTTTCTAAGTGAAAACAGTAGGCTACTGTTCCCGAGGTTAGAATTAAATAAAACATTAGGCTACTTAGGCTAATAAATTCATGGCAATGTATTTTCCTCATCCATTTGACACAAAACTATTATATATAATTAATATATAATAATTTAATTTCGTCATATGGATTTTTAATGATTTTTTTAAATGAAAAGTTTGTTTTGAAGAATAGAAGAAATAGGCTATTCGTTGTTCCTATATTGGTTATGAAGAAAATTTGTTAGCCTAGCATATTTGTTATTAAGTTGATTTAAAAAATCGTTGTAACAAAATTTAAGAAGTTCATACTTTTATTGGACTGCAGATCAAAATAAAATAATTATTGATATTCTTTAAAATGAGAGAAATCACTGACATAATTTAGGCTACTTTCATCAACTGCAAAAAAACAAACAAGAAACCATTTAATTTGCAGTGTTAACTTATTCATTAAAACAAAGACAAGAAATAAATCACAACAAGAACAATTGATTTTTTTTTCTTGTAATCAAGAAAAATAAAAAAATACTAAATGAATGCTGAATGATGTTTGACAGTGAACACATCTCCACTGCATAACCACATACAATCGCGGGTGTCAGTCGCAAATATTAAACGTTTAAATACATCTTTGTGAAAATGACTGGCAAGACTGGTTCTTGAATTCTAAGATTATAATCTTTAGACACCACACACTATGTGATTTTTCTGCTGACTGCAAACCGCGACTGAGCCAGGAACAGACCCGGTCCGACTGGATCAGCTGCCAGTAATAAATGCCCTTCATAATCGACCTCACAATCGTGTTCTCGGCTTAATGCGGAACATGTAGCAAGGGTTTTTGACCTACAATACACGATGACTTACATTACAATGTAAAAACTGTAATGTCTAAATTCATCCACAATGTTTTTGTCTTTACTGGCCACTTACTGGATTTTTTTTGTTAGTTTTTTAGCCTGCATTTCATATGTTATCGCCAGGATGCCCACATCAGTGCTGTATCCATTATTATAAGGATACAATAAGCACTGTTACATGATATGCAGACATTGCACTGTAATTATTAAGATATACATCATTCTGACAGATTTAGCCTAAATGTCCTTTTGATTGTATCCATCGTGTTCATTTAGATTTAATTGGGGATATTAAATGAATGCCGATCCATTTTGTTTATTTAGATTTAATTTTATTCTAATAAGTGTTGGGTTAGATCTAAAGAATATTATATGTTACTCGTTACTTGAACTTACATACACTTGTTACTTTCTGGCAACAGTAATTAGTTACACTACTAGTTACATTACTATTTCTTCAAGCCCCACATAAGTTGTAACTGTGCATCTTCCACATATAATTCATCTAGAATGTTACTAACAACATATTTCTGTCTCATCATTTGACCAAAATCTACATTGGATCAGTGTCAGAAGTGATTATAAACACTGTGATTAACACTGATATTCAAGTAGAAGTTTTGTATTAATCTCATTTATTGTCATGTTTAGCTTGAAGCTAATTGTAATTTCTCCGTTACCCATATACAATTATATTTCAGTATGTATTTTATCACATCACGTAAACAAAACGATTTAATGTAGCACATGCTGATCAGAGGGATGTGGGTGGGATGAAGTGAAGTGACATTCAGCCAAGTTTGGTGACCCATACTCGGAATTTGTGCTCTGCATTTAACCCATCCAACGTGCACACACACACAGCAGTGAACACACACACACACACACACACACACACACAGCAGTGAACACACACACCGTGAACAAACACAGAGCAGTGAACACACACACACCGTGAACACACACACAGCAGTGAACACACACACCGTGAACACACACACAGCAGTGAACACACACACACACCGTGAACACACACACAGCAGTGAACACACACACACCGTGAACACACACACACCGTGAACACACACACAGCAGTGAACACACACACACCGTGAACACACACACACACACACAGCAGTGAACACACACACACCGTGAACACACACACAGCAGTGAACACACACACACCGTGAACACACACACACAGCAGTGAACACACACACACCGTGAACACACACCCGGAGCAGTGAACACACACCCGGAGCAGTGAACACACACACACACAGCAGTGAACACACACCCGGAGCAGTGAACACACACACACACAGCAGTGAACACACACCCGGAGCAGTGAACACACACCCGGAGCAGTGAACACACACACACACAGCAGTGAACACACACCCGGAGCAGTGAACACACACCCGGAGCAGTGAACACACACACACACAGCAGTGAACACACACCCGGAGCAGTGAACACACACCCGGAGCAGTGAACACACACACACACAGCAGTGAACACACACCCGGAGCAGTGAACACACACACACACACACACAGCAGTGAACACACACCCGGAGCAGTGAACACACACCCGGAGCAGTGAACACACACCCGGAGCAGTGAACACACACACACACACAGCAGTGAACACACACCCGGAGCAGTGAACACACATACACACAGCAGTGAACACACACCCGGAGCAGTGAACACACACACACACACACAGCAGTGAACACACCCCCGGAGCAGTGAACACACATACACACAGCAGTGAACACACACCCGGAGCAGTGAACACACACACACCGTGAACACACATCTGAGTGTTAATGTCCTTGTTTCTTTATCCAGAGAGAGAGAGAGAGAGAGAGAGAGAGAGTAACAGAATGTCTTTAGCCATTAGGTCTATCTATCTCCAGGGATTTCACTTACATAATGACAGAAAAAATAGAAATGATCATCTTTGTGTTAATAATATAACCTTGTCCCAACCATGTATATATTTATTTGTTGGACATGGGATTAACTGTAAAAACCCGGTATAACAGGTCTATTGGCTAACAGAACCCCGACCAACAGGATCAAATTGTTTTTATTGTTTTTATTTTTTTACGATATAAAAAAGATGTCCGCATATTTTAGTATGCCTAAGACTTTATAATCATAGGCCTAGCACAGAGAGTGAGAATGAAAAATAATATTTGATTCATAAACAAATTATTGACAGAACTATAAGACTATAATGGAAAAAATAAAGACAATTATTGCATAAAGAAAAAAACTAAATTGTAATTAGTAGATTTTATTTTCCAAAACGAATCAAACTAATAAAAAATAAACATAGTTTACATACCAAACTCGTTAATTCAAAACTATGCCATCCCTGCTTAAATAAAGTTTTGAGAATTGTTTTCTCACTGCCGTAAGTGCCGTTTTTTTTATTGTAAATAACGTTTTCTCCTGTTTTGCTTTAGATAGGGAGTCAGGGAAGAATGCTGTCATTTGTTTCTTTCTTTTCTTATATAGGTTATCTTGTCAGTGTGTGCACTTGCTTGGCCATTTGTAGTTGATAAACAGGAAAGTGGGTCCAGCTGAATTGAAATGGTGATTTGTTGGATTGGTATAAAAAAGGTTATTATACCGCGGCAGTCGTCGTGTGAAGCCCTCCTAGTGTAAAGACCATCAACTCTACCGTGCGACTCCACCGGGCAGGGACACTGGCAAGGGATAGAAGTATCGCTTTTTATTTTAGTTTTTACATTGTTATGTTTATTATTGAAATGTTGTTATATCATTTTATTTAATTTCTTTATTTTCTTAAATATGTGGGTATATAGTATTTATAGAGTTGTAACTTTTAGTTTTAGTTACTTTTTCTTATTTGTAAGTCACTTTGGACAAAAGCGTCTGCTAAATGACAAAAGTAAAAGTAAAAGAAAGTAATTAAGTTATTTAGACTCCCTGGGTATAGTTAGTGCTATGTTTTTGTTTGTTCTTTTGGCTTTGACCCGTCCCGAAGCCTTTTTACTGTGTTACCACAACTGAGACAAAAAAATAAAAATACTAAAATAAATTCACCAGTACAATGTAACCGCAGGTTTCAGATTTCTTTATTTATGTTGTCTTCCCTGACCCTAGACCAGGGTCGTAACAACTAGCTGTAATGACAGCTATCCGATACTGCGCATGCGCGGCAAACATCCACTAGTATTGGATCTGATCCTGCTACGTCATCGTGCAGCGAGGACCTCTTGGGTTTTGGACACAGCCAGTGACTTGCTGCCATCTACTGGCGGTTTTACTTTCATATTTAAATATATAATATATTTTACAGTTATTTAAATACTTTTATATATATTCATGTCAAAACATAACATTTAGAGCATTAATCTCATAACATTGTTATTATGAATTTAACTGCATTCATGCCGCCTCCTACGGCTTAGTCTGTAAATATATCTAAATGTTACTTGTGTTCCTCTTTGCCACGTCTGTAGTGCCAAGATTATTTCTGTTGATACGACTGATTTCATTTGATTCGTAACGCATTCATCCTGATTCCATTTCAATTTAAATAAATAAAAAAAGCTAATTTATTGACCACACAAGGAAAACAAGGTAAATGTTATACTAAATTATGTAAAATGGGAAACAAATGCATAAAATATGTTTTGACGGTTGTGTGAGGTTAGGGTTAGAAAATATACAGCTCAGTAAAAACATTAGTCATCCTAATGATATAAAAACACGGATCTATATCTGTGTGTGTGAGCGCCTGCTGCTCAGTTATACAGTATAATAATTATTTGATGTATAATGTAAATGTAGATTTGTATTTATTAATCCTCCCCAGATGAAAGCCATGGTCAGGATCAAACGGGATGCAGCTGAGGCAGCAAGAGTAGGGGAAGAAGCTTAAAGGGTTACTCCACCCTACAGTGAAAATTCTGTCATTAATTACCCTCATGTCCTTCCAAACCCGTAAGACCTTCGTTCACCTTCAGAACATAAATTAAGATTTAAAGAAAGAAAGACATGAGTCTCAAACAGTCTCAAAGACTCCAGATGTTTGTGCTTCAAGCCGTCCAAAACAGCAGCTGTATGAAACACTGCACACGTCCTTCACTGAAGATCATTTCATTATATTCACTTTCTAACTATCACTGAAACACACAGAAGATGGTTTTAATATGTTATCAACTTTTACTCTTAAACAAGGCATTAGATTCACACGCGGCTGTGTTCCGGGGCTGATGCTCGCCTTCAGTTTGATCTGACCGGAGCAAAACAAACATTTCCTCGCCGAGTATTTTAGTCTCCACAGAAAGCCGAGAACCTCTGCTTGGTGTTCACTGTGTTTCTACTGCGCTAAACTATTTAATCATTCGAGTTTTGTCCTTAAATATAAGAGAAGAAAACACAAGCGAGGGGCTCGCGGAGGCGCGCGGACACCGAGCGGCGGGTTGAGTCTATGAGGTTCTCATGTGTTGTTTAAGAGCGCAGCGCCGCTCGAGCGCCACTCATTGAACTCAGTGTTTGAAAGACTGTTAATCCGCTCCGAGAAATGGCAGAAACCGCTCCAGCTGCAGCTTCGCCGGCCAAAGCGCCCAAGAAGAAGGCCGCCTCCAAAGCCAAGAAAGCAGGTCCAGGCGTCGGTGAGCTGATCGTCAAAGCCGTGTGCGCGTCCAAGGAGAGAAGCGGCGTGTCCCTCGCCGCGCTGAAGAAAGCTCTCGCCGCCGGCGGCTACGACGTGGAGAAGAACAACTCCCGCGTCAAGATCGCCATCAAGAGCCTGGTGACTAAAGGCACCCTGCTGCAGGTCAAAGGGACCGGCGCCTCCGGCTCCTTCAAGATCAGCAAGAAGCAAGCCGAGACCAAGAAGAAACCGGCCAAGAAAGCGGCTCCTAAAGCCAAGAAGCCCGCGGCCAAGAAACCCGCTGCTGCCAAGAAGCCCAAGAGCGCAGCGGCAAAGAAGCCCGCCGCTAAGAAATCACCCAAGAAGGCCAAGAAACCCGCCGCCGCGGCCGCTAAGAAAGCAACCAAGAGCCCGAAGAAGACGAAGAAGCCAGCGGCGCCCAAGAAAGCAGCCAAGAGCCCCAAAAAGACCAAGGCCGCCAAACCCAAGACGGCTAAGCCTAAAGCTGCTAAACCTAAAGCTGCAAAGCCTAAAAAGGCAGCTCCCAAGAAGAAATAAATCTTCTGTTTTATTCCCCAAAGGCTCTTTTCAGAGCCACCCACTCACTCCAGAGAAAGAGCAAAACACCTGCATTTAGACTCTTTATAAGTCAATTATTATAGGATTGTATATGAGTTTACCTCGACTCACAATGTTTTACAGATTGACTACATTTAGAAAAAACAATATTCACGTTTATTAACAAACATTGAAAAACATATTTACTAAAGTTTTGTGCATTGCTGTGTTTTAAACTTTATCCAGCACCCCATCACAGTTTCTTTAATATTTTCTGTCATGTGTTTAGTCTAAATGCACCACAATCGGTCGCTTTGGATACAACTATCTGCTAAATGACTAAATGCAAATGTAAGTCAATTATTATAAGACCATCTGAATTGAGCTCGACTAATGTTTTACATGCCGACTGCATTTAATTTGCAGCTTTAACTTGTTCAATCTGTCTTACACCTGCTCTCTTACTGCATTGGTCTCAGTCATATTTTGCACAGACTACATTGTTAAAGCTGAACACTGTCTAATGCTGTTACTGTAAAAAGCACAGTAAACTATTCCTATATATTGCACTACTGATATTTTGCTTAGACTATACATTGTTTAACAATACTATTGTACACCAGCTGTATTTATTACACTGTTCTTCGTTGCTGCTGTTCATACTGTACATATAACCCTACACAGCTCTATTTATATTCTGTTCATACTCTGCTTAATATTGTAGTAACTCCACTGTATATACTGTAAGTTATAGCTTCACTAACTGCACTCATCTGTGTATAAAACACTTTATTCTTGCGCTTCTGCTTAGATTATGTTTAATAATGATAATGATAACTGTTTAATTAGCTCTGTACTTGCCCTCTTCATAATGACAATAAAGTTCAATATAATCTAATTTAGAAACAAATAATTATTCATATTTATTAATATAAACAGCTTTAATGGATCACCAATCAAAATTTAAGTAGGTTAAGAACAATATTTAGTGATGCTTTTTGCATTGATATATTTTTAAATTTAATATATTTTTTCTTTAATATTATCTGTCATGTGTTTAGTCTAAATGCAGCACAATCGGTCGCGAGCTGTGGAGGCGTGGCTTTGGCGGTGAGTGTTAGAGAAAAGTTCAGTGATTGGTTTAAAATCTTACAAGGCTCTAAACCAATGGGCGACCGGCTCGCTCTTTTATAAACAGAACAGCGGGACTCACAGCTTTATTATTTCTGTTTGTTAATCAAACATAGGAGTTTAAGCAAGTAATAATGAGCGGCAGAGGCAAAACCGGCGGCAAAGCGAGAGCGAAGGCCAAGACTCGGTCATCCAGGGCAGGGCTGCAGTTCCCCGTTGGTCGTGTTCACAGGCTTCTCCGCAAAGGTAACTACGGAGAGCGCGTCGGTGCCGGTGCTCCCGTCTATCTGGCGGCTGTGCTCGAGTATCTGACCGCTGAGATCCTGGAGCTGGCTGGAAACGCCGCGAGGGACAACAAGAAGACCCGTATCATTCCCCGTCACCTGCAGCTGGCGGTGCGCAACGACGAGGAGCTGAACAAACTTCTGGGCGGAGTGACCATCGCTCAGGGCGGCGTGCTGCCCAACATCCAGGCGGTGCTGCTGCCCAAGAAGACCGAGAAACCCGCCAAAGCCAAGTAAACCGACTCCGGCCTGTTTCTCCAACACAAAGGCTCTTTTCAGAGCCACACACTTAATCTGATAGAGAAAGCTGTCCTTTCTTTCTTCCTCCATTCTCTGTATCAGTAGAGACCTGCTGTAAACTCACTTAATAGACTTCATTAACTAACTTCAAATTTGCATCAGTTCTTTATAGTTTATTGCAGATGTAATTTTATCAGTAGATCACTGCTGATCAGTCAAAGCTTAGGTTTATGTGTACCTGTATTCATAGAATGTTTACATTACATCTGTAATTGTCTCATGTGGCATAACCATGAGTCATTTTATGGAAATGTCAATTTTTCTGTCATTAGCCTTTACAGAAATAAAATTAAATGTTATTTGAAGAATTACATCTTGAGCCGTTAATGTGGTAATATTTATTTTTTAATTAATTATATAAAACTCCAAGCGCCACAAAACTGCTCGTCTCCACAGCCATGCACTGAAGGCAAGTGCTTTATTTTGAGTGATTTTCTTTTCACCATTTAAAATACAATGTATTCATAGCTATCAAATATATAATGTTAATAGCATAAAAAAATAGCCTAAATGCTGAATAAATCTCATAAAATATATAAAAGTAGCGCTTCCCTGGAGTTGTGTCACTGGTGTTACCGTTTAACAAAAATAATTTATTTAGAAATAAAAATCACTAAACTTCCTCCTGTTTCCTGAAGATCTGTGAAGAAAAGGATCATAAGTCCACTGTCTCTTTTATCTCATGATTTCATATAAAGCTTTTAGTCGAAGTCACTGATATGACCTGCTTTATTGTTAGGGAACGGTAAAAAACTAGAATACAAATGAATTAAGCTTCTTAATTTAGTGAGTAAAGCATGATTGACAACATGTGGTTTGATATCTTCCTCATGAATAACTCCAGTGAAGATCAGTCTATCAGCTCTTATGGTAGTGGACATTATATTTCTCAGTATTTCTCTGTGTATGTCACAGTTGTAAGTCTGGATGTCCTGTACAGAGCACATTCAGGGCTTTATAGAGATACTAAATGATTGGACGTTTCACCAGGACCACTCCCTCTCCTCGGTCTTTAAAGATGGCTGAATTTAATTTAGTGAAACATTTTACATCCTTATGGAAATATGATTATATTTTGTAATTGTCATTTAAATCTGAATAATTTTCTTTTTGTTTGTTTGTCATAAAGCAACATTTCAGGAAAATGTTATGGGTTTTCAAATTCAAATATGACTTCCTGTTATGAAACAGGACATCATGTCATGTCCACTGTGGAGGACACCAGTATGGAGCGCTTTTTGTGCCAATATTTATCAAACAAATCCAGTGTTTTGCAAATAAACACAATTTGCTTTGCAAACGCAAAGTGATTTTCAAATACAAAACTCTTTGAGAGAAAATGCAGAGGTATGGACAAATATATGTATTGTGTGTTACAGCTGTGAGAGTCATTTGCCTTTTTATGAGGAAACTTGGCTTGATTTTCTCACAGATGCGACAGGCTGATTTAGTTTAAGTTCAGGTGAGCTTTATTGTGATTCAGCTATATAAATGTACCAAAATATCATCTAAACATTAATATCCCTTATGAAAATTAGCCATGGTTTTACTAAATAAATACCTTGGTATTTGTAGTAAAGCTGCCTATATTGAAATGGTAACCTGCGAAAAAAAAACATGGTTACCACACTTTTACAATAGTAAAAACAATCTTAATTTTCATAAGGGATATCATAGTTTATCATATTTATGTTTATATATAGTAATATACATGCCTTGTACAACATTTAAAACTGAAAGTGGCCTGTAAGGAGATATTTCCTATTTCAACCAATATACCAGCAGATTTTAGTCTGACAATAGCCTGTTTGGAGAAATTCAACTAAAATGATGTAGCTTTTTATATATGGCCGAGCAACATTTTAACTCATGAATTTAAGAATAAAAGGCTACCGTCAGGAATTATATTAGTGGCTCTTTAAAATGCAAACGTTGGTCATCTGAGTCACTCCTAGAAGAGTCCTGGCTGTCCCGAGTGTGTCTTCACCCGTGTAGCACGCTGTTTATTAAACCACTGCTTATTAAAATGATGATTATATCAGCGTGATCCTGTCACTTG
Organism: Barbus barbus; assembly: GCF_936440315.1. Lineage (NCBI taxonomy): Eukaryota > Metazoa > Chordata > Actinopteri > Cypriniformes > Cyprinidae > Barbus > Barbus barbus. The sequence goes on from NC_136729.1 coordinate 46,930,117, forward strand.
ATCCTTCTCCCCAATTGACAGGACAAGAGTGACACCAGAAAATAAATATTCATCATTTTGCTAAGCTAAAAAAATACATAATTATTTTAGACAAATGATTGCACAGTTACATCATTTAAAAATAAAATAAAAAATTTGCACTAAATAACGTGATTTGTTTTCATTTTTTTATGAATAATTAATGACCTCTTGGGTGATATTATTATATCTGATACTAAATTAAATAGTCTAAGCTTTCATTTTTGGTACACACTATTGTTGCTATCTATTATACATTTGCATCGTTTTGAATGTTGAACAATTGTATCAATATATATGTATGTATATGTATATTCTATATCCCGCGATCCAACAGGGAATAAGAGGTTCGGAGAATGGATCAGTTTTTATAGGGAAAGACAGCCTAGTTAAATGTTTAGCCAGGTCACCTCTGATTTTTGAACTAATCAATCATGTTAACAACTTTACAGACTTGTTGTGAATTTCACTGACACTGTAGTAGGGTGCTTTGTGAAAACATCTAAATGGTTAATTATAGATCTAGTAAGACAGAAATTCACCTGTTCCCCACTCATATTGGTCTGAAAAGGTGAAGAGGTGTTTCAGGTCTCGAGAGACTAGCGTAAATTGACCAACAGCGCCATCTGCAAAGCAGATTGTGTTTATTTGCAAAACACTGGATTAGTTTGATAAATATTGGCACAAAAATCGCTCCATAAACCGGGACTAAAATTATGTTTATGATGCATTTTGGGAGACATGACATAATAAATTATATATCTATTTTGTTATTAAATATTAGATATTATTATGAAAATCTGGCCAATTATTACTCCCATTATGACAATTATTTTTTCAACACACTGTCCCAACAGCAACCCATTAATATGCAAATTAGATACAGTATAGATACACTGTGTTTAATGGGAAAACCAGTTTATGGAAATTTGTAAAGACATATTGCATAAAACAAAATGGTATATCAAATAATTTTGTTATATATTTTATAACATAGTTGAGAATCATCCTTAAACAAAGTTTAGAAGAAAAAAATCCTGAAACCTAAAAATGTATTCGTGATTTAAAAAAAATCCCATTGTTTTTGGCTTTTTGATGTCTATTCATGCCATTTTATTTTTAGAAAAACTTAGTCCTAGTGTCCTCTACAGAGGACATAGAACAAAAATATGAATAAAATATAATTTTCCAAAAATGTTAATTTTTTTCTCTAATGCTCTAAACAATGTAATGACATGAAAAAATACTAAATTCACAAAGTTTTTTTGGGTGAGGTCTCAGGGGGTTAAATCAATCAGCTCCTTATTTCCTGCATTTTCATCATTTGTTCTGTAACTATGTGCTGAGAAATAATATTTCATAAAAGCCTTTAATATTGCCAGTGACAAAAATATAACATTACATTTGTAAGATAGTTGTCCAGTTGCAGTGATTTTATACAAATTAAATTGTGATGTTATTTTGATGTGTTAGTGGAGAGTGTGTTTGATTGTAAAGTAATAAACACAACAAAGCATTTCGAGCGGGAAACACAAACAGCTCCGTTTGAAAACAGAAGCTGCTCAGTCATTGGCTAGCAGTCGTTTGACGCGAAGCTGGTTTCAGTTAGGTCCTGTAAGCAAATGTAAAAGGCTACTCTGAAGCGCTTATAACACATTAGTGTTTGACAGAAACAAAAGCATCTCGATCATGTCTGGAAGAGGTAAAGGCGGTAAAGGGCTCGGGAAAGGAGGCGCTAAGCGGCACCGGAAAGTGTTGCGGGATAACATCCAGGGAATCACCAAACCCGCCATTCGTCGTCTCGCGCGCCGCGGCGGCGTCAAGCGCATCTCTGGTCTGATCTACGAGGAGACCCGCGGGGTGTTGAAGGTGTTCCTGGAGAACGTTATCCGCGACGCCGTCACCTACACCGAGCACGCCAAGAGAAAGACCGTCACCGCCATGGACGTTGTGTACGCGCTCAAACGACAGGGACGCACCTTGTACGGCTTCGGAGGATAAACGCCTTCAATCCGGAGAACAAACCCAACGGCTCTTTTCAGAGCCACACACACTCTCAGAGAAAGAGATCATGTTTACAGGATATTTAATAATATTACCATTTAAACAGCGCTTCATAGCCGTGCCTTCAGATAGTGAAGGTCTTTTCATTAACATAGAAAGACAATAATAATATTACAGCATGGAGCATGTGTGTGTGTATATATATTTGTTAGACTGTTCAAGTTAAATGGTACTTGATTCAAGGCGAAAAATAAAGACAAATCGTAACGGTGAAGAAATGTACAATTTCTGTAACTAGCAGCAGATTTCCAATTTGTTTTGGGTTTTTCTCCATTTTCTTAATGGTTTGATCTTGGTTTTAAGTTACATTTGTGCATAATATTTATCTAGAACCACTTATTTTCTCTAAATATTACTATATAAAAATAGCGGGAAATGAAACAAAGGAAACATTGTCTGGTGGGAGACATCATTCAAACATGGAGCGGTGGGCGGAGCTATCATTTCACAGCCTGTGATTGGCCCTCGCCCCGCTCGTGATACTTGGAGTTGTCCAATCACAGTGGAGCTAATGGGTGTGGTCTGTGTAAACACGCAATCAGAAGAATCCGTGTCTCTGTGTAAATTAGCATAGGTTTGTGAATAAACGGCTCTGTCCGGCTCTTTCTCATCATTGACTCGTCAGCATCATCATGCCTGAACCAGCGAAGTCCGCGCCCAAGAAGGGCTCCAAGAAAGCCGTCACAAAGACCGCGGCGAAGGGAGGAAAGAAGCGCAGAAAGACCAGGAAGGAGAGCTACGCTATCTACATCTACAAGGTGATGAAGCAGGTTCATCCTGACACCGGGATCTCTTCCAAGGCGATGGGGATCATGAACTCTTTCGTCAACGACATCTTCGAGCGCATCGCCGGTGAAGCGTCTCGTCTCGCTCACTACAACAAGCGCTCCACCATCACTTCCAGAGAGATCCAGACCGCCGTGCGTCTGCTGCTGCCCGGGGAGCTGGCCAAACACGCCGTGTCTGAGGGCACCAAGGCCGTCACCAAGTACACCAGCTCCAAGTAGAGCAGCCCGACACTCTCACACCACAAAGGCTCTTTTAAGAGCCACCCATCTACTCCATGAAAGAGCGAGTGTTTCTATTTTAGCTTAGGATTCAACTGCATTAAATTTCTTAGTTTAATGAAGTTTCTTAAAATGGGCTAAAGTCCCGCAGTCTGAAAACATTTTATTTGTATTATTCTCCAGCTGACTACTCTTTTTTCATTCTCTAAATATAAACAGCTAAAAACTCATGTTCCATCTTTACTTGACCCTCTAACTCCAGCACTCTCTATTCTAATTTTATCTGTATTTATTTAAAAATAATAATGATCTGTACTGTTTGGCTAACCAAGACTTGTTGTTGGTTTTGATTGCTTATGTACTCATTTGTAAGTTGTTTTGGAGAAAAGCGTCTGCTAACTGATTAAATAGTGACTGAATAAAGACAATAAAACCGCTCCCAACATTCCGCAGGTTATTACTGTACCGCAGGCTACATGGGTCAACTAAAGAGGAAAACTAGTTCATGTTAAAACTAGGTCTATAAAAAAAATTACACATTCATATATTCAGGAATAATTCCTTAAGACAGAATACCTGGTATGCGGATTTTGATACTTTATTTTCTTTATAAATGTATTTATTTTGCGATGTATTTCTAAACTAATATTCTTGAAATGTACCAGGTATGGGTTCTGGGTTTGTATAGTTGCTTTGTGTTTCATTAAGTTTTCTTTTAAATGAAAAGCGTTAACAATCCATCGATCCCTATCCTTTCTCTCTCCTCTAAGTGCCTCCAAATATTTAAATGGGAGTTTACTGAAGAACAAAAAAAACCTTCAAAATCAGCTTTTTTTTCCCTCTCTTCTCTATACTTTATTATACATTTCTAACACAATTACAAAAATATTGCAAAAAGATATACAACTATTCTTTTTTTTTCCTCCCACCATCTTGATTAAAGAAAAAACAAAATATACTGGAGCCAACTGGAAAACAAAAAGTGCAAATGGAGCCCATCCCAAATTGCCATTATGTACCTTGAACTTTTAAACATACCTGACTGGAATTTTTTACATGCATTCATTTATTTTATTTATAAATGTATTACTTTATTTCTGCATGATCACATGTGTAAGATCACAGGAGTATGAAGACTTTGGCTCCGGGAACTCAAGTACAGATCATCTTCTGCTAGTCCTCCTCATCCTCCTCCTCCTCCGGCGTATATTCTTCATCTCCAGAGTCAGTGATGTTCTGCTGCTCCTCTTCCTCACTCCTCATCTCCTCCTCACCCTCATCATAACTTACTTCATCATCATCATCATCTTCGTCGTCGTCATCCACCTCCTCCTCAGCATCTCCTCCCTCAAATTCACCTTCAAAACAGAAAAGAATGACATGCTCTTAATGCTCAAGACTGGCTGTTCAGATTTATTTATTATGTTTTTATTGTATTATTTTTTAATACAATCCACCAAAAACTACTAAAACAAGAAAAGAAAAGTAAATCATAACTATTATAAATACTAAGCATATCAAAACAGTATTCTAATAAAATTATAGCATTACAAGAACATTAAAATAAAACCATAAATTAGAACATAAATGCAGTGAGAAAATAGCATGTTGAATACAGTTTTATTTAACATTTTCAAAAACTGAGTACAGTAATTAGAGCTTTTCAAATTTAATGTTTATGCTTTTTGGAAATTGATTTTTCTATCTTTATTCAGCTTATTATTTAGCATTTTCAGTTTATTTTTGACCACGAAGTGTCGGGGTTCCTATATTTTCCATTTTAAAATTCCATACTTTTCCAGACTCAAATTTCCAAACCTCCCAGTAGATTTTCAGACTATATTTAGCATAAATAGTTAATAGAGCATTATTTTCAGCTTTATATTTGGTATATAGTACAGTCATCTGTAACTTTTTTTCATTTATTTTCACGAAGTGACAACCTACAGAGTCCCTAAAATAAAATAAAAATAATAATAATAAAACTTTTTTTGTGCCCTCGAGAAACTATTCACATCTGAATAGGCATTTTTTTTGCATGCTTATGCATTAAAATGTCTTGTTTTATATAACCTATTTCCTTTGTGCATCACTATGGATAAAATGAGAGCATGGATACACATGAATTAACAGATCTACTTGCTCAAAATGTGGCTTTTCTTATAGTATTACCTCTAATATCAAGGCACAAAGTTTAATTTAACATCCTCTGTGGCGGCACACAAACCATGACACAAAATGGGCTAATGGCATACAATTTGCCAAGTTCAAGGGTCTATAAAAAAAAAAAAAACCTGGTACTGTACAAAGTGCTTTCATTAGGGCAGTATGCAATATTTCCAGGCCTTAGCCTCCACAAAATACCTGTTAAATGTGTTAAAAATAGCTAAGAAACCACACCGCACAATGGGCTGATGGCACAACAGGTGGCTCACTCTGTATTGTCCTATATATTACATTTAATGGTTTCTTGTGCACACATACAAGTCTGTATATTTTTTTATTTTTGCAAAGCTCCTTGAGGTTATGTAATACGGCGCTAAGAATATAGTTTGAAGAAACCCAAAATGTTTATAACCTGCATTTTGCATAATGAAAAGTGAAAGATGAATTCATTCATAGTCATATTTGGAGATCACTGAAGAATCACTAAACAGCTGCCATGAAACCTCACTTCTTGTACGATACTGCCAGCATATATTATATCAAGAGCAGGTACAGTGTTCATCTCACACTGCAAAGATGATAGCACACACCAAACAGAGCAACTCAGAGAGACACGCAGCGGACTAAAGTTCCCATGGTTATAATATTGTAGAATAGCCTGGGGAACTATATGAATGTGTAATATAAGCAGGTATCAGACTCACAGATGGTGCTGAGGAGTGTGCTGGTGTGCTGCTGCAGTTCAGCTATGAACTCGCCCATCTTTCCTTCCATCGTTTCATACAGCGGCTCGGTGTCGACTGTGGGCTCATCAGGGAAAAACAGAGGCTTTCTCAGCAGCCGCCGGTACCTGACACACACACACACAGTGTTTTAGAAGATAATGTGGACAAACCGAACACGCTCATGCAAATGTGTGAAAGAACCTCTGAAGCAAAGTCTGTCTTACCTTTTTATAGATGAACTGTAATCCTGAAAGAAACCCAACAATATTAGGATTTTAACTTTTTCAAATGTAGGTTTTGTTCAAACTGCCTAACAAGGAACACAAGTTCTAGATGATACAAATAACGTTCCATAATTGGAAATAATCTGCGTTTTCTATAACTATTCACAGACTCTTAGTTGAAGACTCTAATCTGGTTGGCCATGTACAGAACTGATTATCCTGCTTCTACCAGAATTACTAAATTTGAGAAAGAATATGTGAGAATTGCCTGTGTGTCTGTACAGCCTCTCTATATAGTGAAGCTGCGAGTTGAAGCCAAAACAGTTGAAGTCAAAACTTTACATACACCTTTCAGAATCTGCAAAATGTTAATTATTTTACCAAATTGAGAATAACATGCATGTTGTATGATCCCTGCTTATTTAGTACTGACCTGAATAAGACATTTCACATAAAATATGTTTACATATAGTCCACAAGAGAAAATAGTTGAATTTATGAAAATGACCCCGTTCAAAAGTTTACATCCCCTTGATTCTTAATACTGTGTTGTTCCCTGAATGATCCTCAGCTCTTTTTTTTGTTTAGTGATAGTTGTTCATGAGTGCCTTGTTTGTCCTGAACATTTAAACTGCCTGCTGTTCTTCAGAAAAATCCTTCATCTCCAACAAATTATTTGGTTTTCCAGCATGTTTGTTTATTTGAACCCTTTCCAACAATGACTGTATGTTTTTGAGATTCATCTTTTCACACCGAGGACGACTGAGGGACTCATATGCAACTATTACATGAAATTCAAATACTCATGCATTAAGAGCCGGGGCGTGAAAACTTTTGAACAGAATGAAGATGAGTATATTTTTCTTGTTTTACCTAAATTTTTTTTTTTTTTCATTTAGTACTGCCCTTCAGAAGCTACAGAAGATACTTGCATGTTTTCCAGAAGACTTAATGCATGGTTTTTCCTTCTGGAGCATCAGTGAGTGTTATTTCTTGGTATTTGCTTGGCAAAATTGCTAGCCAATTTTCATCATACATTTCACACAATTATACACCACATTCCTCGTTTCAGTTGAACCTAATTCCATAAAGATATTTTACTTATAAAATGAATGGGTCAGCTAGTTTCTGTGCTCCTGAATGTTTCTGTGAGAGTGCAGTCTCTAACCTAATTCTGAGTTTTTGTGCGTGTTTATACGGGAAACATCTGCTTCACAATGTAAGCTTATAACTTAAGAAAAGTTGTCTTGGAGGGCAAATGTGTCTCCTTTGCCTTGTTATGGGTTGGATTTCACCCGTCGCTGGGAGTTTGATTGACAGGCGATCTGGTCAATCATAATGCAGAATCTGCCATTTTGTCTGACAAACAAACAAGACAGGAGTAGATTAACTCTTTCCACACCAAAAACAAATTCTCATCTTTTATGAGAAAATGCTTCCCCCGCCAAAGATTTTACGGCTTTCCAGGGTCCATTACACATCTTCTAACTGAGACCAGAATCTCCCGATCAAAAACACGTGAGGAGGACGCAGAAATGAGCAATTTCATATGTAAGCAGATGCATATAAAAAAATACTGCGATCATTAATAAACATCATATAAATCAAAACTGCCTAATGCTACTGAGTGAAATGTAGTGGATGAGGACCGTGAAGCTTTGTGGCTGCTGATGGAAATGATCCACTCCATCTATGCTTTGATCATCGTACTTAATATAATCCAAATCATACAGTCTTTGATACAAATGTGATTTTTTTTTTTTTTTAAATGAAACCTACATTCAAGATTTGATGAAATGTTTGAAGCTAGAATAAAACCGATTTTGGTTGTTTGTTTGTTTAAAAGTAGAGCCTCTATTCTTTATTTCGATGTGTTGCATGTTCAGATATTCATACAACAAAATATTCTGGGGGCCATGAAAATGTTGTGCAAATTATCAAAATAACATTGGTGGTGGCTGGCAACTTGGCAGGGAAAGAGTTAACATCAGTGGACCTGAACTTGAAAAACAGTGTGTACTGACGCAGTTGAAAATCAAGATACCTTCTGATGTTCACTCGTGTTTATTTCCTGCTATAACTAGTAAAGAGGAAGCGATGATCGGTTCACATGCCGCTTGAACTGAGGAACTACAGCGGATCAATGGGAAGCAGATTTACGTGTTTAGAGACAGTTCAGATGTCAAGATATCAGTTATGTATCTGATTTAAAACCACATTGGGAAGTGGCTCAGAATGGACACGCATACACACGCACAAAAAAATGGTTTACACATGCAAAAATATCCGTTTTATGTCACATTTTTGTAAAAAAAAGTAAAGTAGTAAAACGTTTTTTGGTGCCAGTGTAAACGCAGCCCTTGCTTTTGGACGACACCGACTGACTACGTCTTCAGCGTTTTCTGTAGAGCCATTTGCAGGTTAACCATCACACCGGCCTACTATTGGAGTAAAAACCATTTCAGATAACCCTACCCCGAAATCGTTATACAAAAACTAAAACTAGTTGGTTGCTTCACATTTTCCCCTTTTATGAGGTCCGTTCTGGGCCAGAATTAAATGTAAATGGACCAGACTTCACGCTTCTAGAGATATCAGACTACGTTCAAATGACTACAACCAGTCCGACAACAACACAGTTTAGGTTTGTGTGAAGGAACGTCACAGATAATTTTAATAATTCAGTATTTGTGTGTGTAAAATGCACCTTAATGAACTGGAAAGCGTCGCTCTCCTGTAGAATCCTCTCAAAGCCCGAGTGAATCTCTTGTAGACGGGTTTGATCTTGTGTTATTCGACTCAGGTTCTGCTGGATTCCCAAACACTGCTCACCGTCGTAAGTGCGGAGGCATTCACGCAGTGAGGACAGAAAAGCATCCAGATGTGCAATAGAAGTCTCTCGGAAAGCATCCAGGTGTTGGCCTGTGTCGTCACGGTACGCCTAAAACACAACAGCATTGTGTTAAGACTAAAAACTGCATAGGACATTAACTCTTTCCCACCAAACACGGCATTTAACAGGTTTCTGTGCTTTCACTGTTATACACTCGGGGGCGCCGTTACACACTTCCTGAATGAGTACAGAATCACTCGATCAAAAACACAGGCGAGGAAGACGTAGAACCAAGCAATCTCATATGTAAGCATATGCATATGGAAAATAATGTGATTATAAACACTAACAGCATATAAATGAAAACTGCCTAATGTTACAGAGCGAAATGTGGATCCAGGAAGTGGTAAAGGACTTTTAAGCTTTGAGATACTGATGAAAGCCTTCTACTGCATCTTTGCTTTGATCATCATACTGAATATGAGCCAGATGTAGTATTCAATATATAAAAAAAAGCAATTCTCAGTGTTTTTCTCAAAATGTTTTTTTTTGTTTTTTTATGAAACTTACCTACATTCAAGTGTTGATTACAAAAACACATGCTTGAAGCTAGAATAAAACCCATTTTTATTTAAAAGTAGAGGCTTCCTTCTTTATTTTGATGCATTGCATGATCATATATCCATACAACAATACATTCTAGGGACCATTACATTGTGACAATCATCAAAAATGCTGGCAGGGAAAGAGTTAACCTGGACATGAAGTAATGCCACAGACTGAACTTCACCTTGTGCTGCCGTTCAATCTCCTTTTGTTCCAGTCGAATTTTTTCAGCTTTAAGGATCTTTCTGTTCGTCTTCTGCAGCTCAATGTCAAGATAGGTCTAGAGAAGACAACAGAGACAGAGAGAAATGTGAGGGCTGATCATGCAAAACGGTGTTTCACTTCGCTTTTAGACGCACACCAAACTTCCTTAAGCACTTCCCTCCAGAGAATCCCCACCGCCATATTGACGTGTGCTCCACTTCATCAAATGGATGACGAAAGTATATATATATATATATATATATATATATATATTGAGGAAATGTTGTGTATTGAAATAGCCTGAAAATAAGCGTAGCTATAAATATAACCATGAATACACAAATTAGTCCCCGCTTCCACTCAATTACACCAGTGATTCTATAACTGCAGATTTGGTCGAAGTCATAATCTTTATTTTCAAATGGTTATATGTTTTATTATTTTAATAATGTGTTACCCATTGCTATGAATTACAAGATGTTACAGTCCATAACAATATAATATATTATTAAAAAAGCTGAAATAGCTGAAAATCACAATTTCTTGTCTGAATAATCAGTGTATTTTTGTATCAATGTGTAATCAAAATATTTTATAGTGCTTTTCTTTTGGTAACATTTGTTCATTTAATTTATAAAAGCCCTAAATAGTCACTTAATTCTACAAGATTAAATTTAAAATTAACTTTTTTCTTTAAAAACAAAATGTAAAAAAAACATATTTTCCCTTTAAATCGGTGGCATTATCTCCCACAACTGTGTAAGATACAGGAAATGATGTCACTTTCCCTCACTGATAAGATCTGAAGCACTGAGATATGTGTGGTCTCTCTGAGGAAACGTTTAATCTCAAAAGTTCTTATACCAAGAGTTATTTTAATATTGAAAATATTTACTGATAATATTTTAATATTATATATATTTAATAATATACACTTAATCTTTAATATTTGTCCATTTCTTTAGGACAGAAATGCTATAGTCGCTGTAATTAAATGAATATGTGGAGATCTATCCGTGTAACTCAGAGTGAGGGGTTGAGCTTTTATTTTGAAATCGCGATGTATTCTCCTGTGTTTGTGTAGATTTATAAATTATTTACCTTACAAACCTGATGCGTTCCCAGATGAAGGTTATAATAAACACAAACTCACAACAGCATGCAGAGATGAGTTTGAGAGGCTCCTCATGTAAATAATAACAGTTTCTGTGGAGCTGCTGTGACCGGAGCCGCTGTGAGACGCACGTGCTTAACTACACGCATGCACATAATTAAACTGCAGCGCATATAATTATTTTATTAAATCATAGCGTTTGCGAATTCACAATTATGCTTAATTATGATTTTTAAATGGGTTTAATATATCATGCAGCCTTGGAAAATTGTCTAATAATGTGTTTTATGGATTCTCGTCAGTGAAATGCGCCACTTCCGGTATTTTGCCAGTTAGTCGACGCGAGCAAATTGAAGTCGACGATTTTTCATAATCGACTAGTTGCGACGAATCACGACAGCCCTAGAACACAGTATTACGAATCAAGGGGATGTAAAGTTTTGAACGGGGTCATTTTTATAAATTCAAGTTATTATTTCTCTTGTGGACTAATATGTTAAACATTTTGTGTGAAATATCTTATTCAGGTCAGTAATAAATAAGCAATAACATGCATGTTGTATGATCCCTCTTATTTTGGTAAAATATTTGACAATTTGCAGATTCTGAAAGGGGAATTTAAACTTTCGACCTCAACTGTGTATATTATATAAGAATCTGCAAGATTCATGGGTTCACAAACAGACAGTGAAACATTGACATTTCAAAGCATTTTGAAACAATGACGTAACGAAGCCTCGTTTACTGAAATCACATGACTTTGGCAGTTTAATACGCGTTCTGAATTAGTGATTCAAAACAAAAGATTTCAAAGCTTCATGAAGCAGTGTTTCTTAAACAGCAATCAATAAGAATGCAGCCTTGTACCACAATGCTTGAGACTCCACTGCTATGAACATCCACAACGTACAACACTGAATAGTGTAGAGGGATTCAAAGCGCTTTGGAAACAGATTACCGAAACCACATTCGTAGATAAGCGTGAACCGATGTAAGAAGAGTGATTGGGCCAGGACACATCACACCTACCTTGAAATCCTTCATGGTGTTCTTCAGCGTTTTGATGGAGTGCCCACAGTGCGTTCCCTCAATGGTGCAGGCGTTACAGAGGAACAAGCGCTCATCCAGGCAATAGTACCGAAACATCTCGTCGTGCTCCAGACACTTCCTCTTCCTCATGTCACCGAGCGGCTCCACCAGCGGATGCTCTCTGAACGCCGGCAGCTCCAGGTGAGGCTGAACATGCTTCGGGCACATGGACACTTCACACTTCAGGCAGGTTTTAACCGCCACCGGACCTTTCCCGTCCTCGCTGGCGTCCTCAGGACAGTAATCACAGCGAACCTGGGCGGGTCTGTGAGACGTGTCGCTCCGGCTCTGAGAGGAGCGCTCTGATTGGCCACGACGGCGGAAACCGTCAGCGATGTTGGCCAGTTTGAAGTTCTTCTGCCAGTTGGTGGAGCTGCGGTGAGTCTGTCGGCACTCGGGACATCGCAGGCGGCCGTGGTCCGCTCGGCTCTTGAGTCTGCGCAGGCAGGGCAGGCAGAAGTTATGGCCGCAGGGCAGCAGGTGTGGATCGCGGTAAAGATCCAGACACACTGGACACGTCAGCTCCTCCTCGAGAACGCTGCTGTTTCCGGCAGACGTCGCCATGATCAGTAGACCTGTGGAGAGACCGCAACAGTTATCTTTAAAACTGCAGTCCGTAAGTTTTGACTCTTTGTCGCCATCTCTGTTTGAAACCTGCAATTGAAGTTATTTGCGGAATTATCTTCATTATGTGGGTTGTGCTCCGGCACGGCTCCAGGGCTGTTGAATCTAATGTTTTGAGGAGTTTGTGTGGTTGTCAGTCACCGCATCGGTGTAGATACTGTACTTAGGAATCACAGATTTTATGTCTTGGAAATAGGGCTGAAAAACGACTGGTCATGATTAATCGATTCAAAATAAAAATTATGTTTACACACTATGTGTCATGTGTGTGTGTGTACTGTATATATTTGCAGCACTACTTGGAAGTATGACCCAAAGAAAAATTCACAGGATATTGTTACTTACTCAGATAACAAGTCTGCCACTTTTGTTCTGACCAACTGAGGGAAAAAAAAAAAAACGTTACAAAAAAATTGCGCTACCAATGATGATTAAATCTAACAATCCATCACACGTGTTTCATAAACACATAAAACTTTCAGAAAGCAGTATGCAAGAATGCCATTTAGAACACAGCCGCTGTCTTCTTACTTGAAAAATGTCATTTTCTAATAACACACTGGAACTGAAAATAAGCTAAACTAATACAAGTATGAACCACAGCTTACCTCAAGAGAAAAGCCGCAACAAGTCAAGTGTTGAGTCTACAGCAGCATATCGCTTGTGTTGCTCTGTGGAAGAAAATCAAAAGTGAAAGTACAGTAACGTGATCAGAGCATCAGGAAAAGACTCGCAACATAAGCTGATGGGGTGAAGTACGCGCAGCGCGTGCACGTGTTACGTGTTACTGTTCTCAGCGCTGCTGAGTCTCGTCCAATCACAGTTGAGAACCACTAATCGATTAATCATTTATAAACACGTGGAGGACGATTCATATTTGCATCTCAGCACACGAGTTTCGGACTTAAAATATTAACCATAACGTAACTACTAATACTATTGTACTGCTTCGTTTAACGTGTATTCCCTGAAATGTCAAAGTGACCCAGCTGACAAACCTCTCTCTCTCTCTCTCTCTCTCTCTCTCACACACACACACACACACCTGTTATGAGCACATAATGAAGATCACACCGCACACGCTTTCCATTCAGACATCCACACAATACACACTATTCTGTCGATCCCTCGATAGTGTTCTAGTCACTTAGGGAGCACGCTTTGCTGAAACAAACAGTAAATAATAAAAACAACGGACCAATGCCAACGAAAACCAACCAATCAGTGCTGCCTAACTGCTCTTAATTATCTTATAATAGTAAAAAAGTAAAATAATCCCGTCACTTCAATGTAATTATATTTCTGAAATAATATGTGCAGATTTACTGTGACTCACTTGTTTCTTGACCTACATCGAGGAATAAACTAATGACGGACACATATATAGAGGAATAAACTAATGAATATAGAGGAATAAACTATAAGCGCTCATACCGCGTCCAGATAATTCATCTGTTTGTTTAGCAGAACCGCGTTCATTAACATTAATGACAGGTTTTAAACTACTGACAGCTACGACATCGTCGTGAAACATCATATGGAAACATGCGCGTTTGTTTAGAAGCAGAATGTAAAAATATTTATTTCCCAGGCGCCGTATTTATATTAAAAATATCAATAACATACCAGTCGCGCTGACTAATGACGTTAACCAATCAGAAGACTCGTTTAATACCACGTGACCTAGGAAGCTGCGTCTGTCACGCCGTCGTGCGTCAGAAGCGCGATCTGAGGCGCTGAGCTCGCGGCTGCTTCTGTCAGGGTTTAGTGTTAATTGTGAAGTCATTAGTGTTTCAGTCTGTTGTGGAGACATGGCGGATGCGCGAGCGCTGGGTGTTTTCCAGGAGCGAGTGAAGTCTGTGCTCGGCTCGCTGCTGCTGGAGATTACAGAGATATACAGAGAGAGCTTGTGTAAGTCTTTCATGATTACAGTCACCACCGCTTCACAAAGCTGGGGAATACATCAATAAATGCTTGTAAACTCTCAGTAAAAAGAGCTATTGATAAATAGTGTTAAAATCACCACAATAAACATGAAGTAAATATGCAAACATTAAAAAAAAAGCATTGCATGGCCTAAAGCCCCGTCCAGACTACAAGCGACACCATCCATTCATTTCAGTACAGAGCTGACGGCGACCGGATGCGTCTGTTTATATTAATATAATGCAGTGTTTACAGCATCAAAGCATGGGTTAATCTTCACATGTTCCTCATTAGTCAGCGGTAACGACTGCACTGTTATATGGTGCATATACAGGTCCTTTTCAAAAAATTAGCATATTGTGATAAAGTTCATTATTTTCTGTAATGTACTGATAAACATTAGACTTTCATATATTTTAGATTCATTACAACACAACTGAAGTAGTTCAAGCCTTTTATTGTTTTAATATTGATGATTTTGGCATACAGCTCATGAAAACCCAAAATTCTTATCTCAAAAAATTAGCATATTTCATCCGACCAATAAAAAAAAAGTGTTTTTAATACAAAAAAAGTCAACCTTCAAATAATTATGTTCAGTTATGCACTCAATACTTGGTCGGGAATCCTTTTGCAGAAATGACTGCTTCAATGCGGCGTGGCATGGAGGCAATCAGCCTGTGGCACTGCTGAGGTGTTATGGAGGCCCAGGATGCTTCGATAGCGGCCTTAAGCTCATCCAGAGTGTTGGTTCTTGCGTCTCTCAACTTTCTCTTCACAATATCCCACAGATTCTCTATGGGGTTCAGGTCAGGAGAGTTGGCAGGCCAATTGAGCACAGTAATACCATGGTCAGTAAACCATTTACCAGTGGTTTTGGCACTGTGAGCAGGTGCCAGGTCGTGCTGAAAAATGAAATCATCTCCATAAAGCTTTTCAGCAGATGGAAGCATGAAGTGCTCCAAAATCTCCTGATAGCTAGCTGCATTGACCCTGCCCTTGATAAAACACAGTGGACCAACACCAGCATCACTGACTGTGGGTACTTGACACTGGACTTCAGGCATTTTGGCATTTCCCTCTCCCCAGTCTTCCTCCAGACTCTGGCACCTTGATTTCCGAATGACATGCAAAATTTGCTTTCATCCGAAAAAAGTACTTTGGACCACTGAGCAACAGTCCAGTGCTGCTTCTCTGTAGCCCAGGTCAGGCGCTTCTGCCGCTGTTTCTGGTTCAAAAGTGGCTTGACCTGGGGAATGCGGCACCTGTAGCCCATTTCCTGCACACGCCTGTACACGGTGGCTCTGGATGTTTCTACTCCAGACTCAGTCCACTGCTTCCGCAGGTCCCCCAAGGTCTGGAATCGGTCCTTCTCCACAATCTTCCTCAGGGTCCGGTCACCTCTTCTCGTTGTGCTGCGTTTTCTGCCACACTTTTCCTTCCCACAGACTTCCCACTGAGGTGCCTTGATACAGCACTCTGGGAACAGCCTATTCGTTCAGAAATTTCTTTCTGTGTCTTACCCTCTTGCTTGAGGGTGTCAATGATGGCCTTCTGGACAGCAGTCAGGTCGGCAGTCTTACCCATGATTGCGGATTTGAGTAATGAACCAGGCTGGGAGTTTTTAAAAGCCTCAGGAATCTTTTGCAGGTGTTTAGAGTTAATTAGTTGATTCAGATGATTAGGTTAATAGCTCGTTTAGAGAACCTTTTCATGATATGCTAATTTTTTGAGATTTTTCAAATGAGCTGTATGCCAAAATCATCAATATTAAAACAATAAAAGGCTTGAACTACTTCAGTTGTGTTGTAATGAATCTAAAATATATGAAAGTCTAATGTTTATCAGTACATTACAGAAAATAATGAACTTTATCACAATATGCTAATTTTTTGAAAAGGACCTGTATTTAGCTAAATGCCTCTCTCTAGTTTTTTTTATTTTTTCTGACTAATGAGTTTATGATCACCGAATATGTTTTTCTGAGGTAAATGTGAGTTATGTGACACTTTGTTTACAAGAGATTCATATATCATATGGTAGTAATGTGGATGAGGTGGTCAGTTCACGCGGAGTCTGTTGACCTGAGGCGCTACAGCTACTCCACATTATCAGCGCCAAAACGGCATTTATTGTTTGAATACTGCAATACAATGGACATAATTTGAAACATGAGCCTTTGTTTCATATTAAAAGTACCAAAGCACAATGCTTATTGCAAAATAATGGATGGGAGGGGCTCTTCAACGCTCCGTCCTTTACCTGAAAACAGGCTAGACTAATCGATTCTTGGGATTTAAGTATCGATATCGTTCTGTAAAAATGAGAATCGATTAATATCGAGATATAGATATTTTTTACTATTACTAGTATTATGTACTACCTTCATGTTGTTTACAAACGTATATGGCCAATAGCAGCTGCTTCTTTATACGAGCAATAATAAGTATTCACAGAAACACAATGTCTGGTGTAAATTGTGTATACGTGTCATAAATGTTGTGCTGTTGGTCTGAAATCATTTTGTCTTTGTTTTGTTGTTTGCAGGTGAACGGTGTGCTAAGAACTGGCCTGAGAGCAGGAACAATAAGGTAATTGTGTTTGAGCTGTTTTACAGTCTATTTTATCATCCACAGTTTTCAGCTGTTGTTTTATGTTTTGTGACAGTGTCCACGAGTCCCTTAACATCCCATAATACACGTCCACCTACCTTTTGTCAATCTTTTACACGGAACAAGCCTCGAAATTGCGACCATTTTGGCATAATTTAATCTGTGCGACCTCAAAATATATTTAGGAGCATCTGTGCGAGTGCATGTAATTGTTGGAGTGCGACCTGTTTTAATTTCTCTAAAAACGTTCACAGTTATGTGCCTTCTGTGTGCCATTCTATCAAATGTTACATAACATCTTTACATTCTTTAATTTAATGCAGACTGAAATAGCTGATTCGACAGCTTTTGTAGTCTTTACGGTAGTGGGGTCGCCAACTGGCAGACTCCGGTCCGAATTCGTGAAGGCTTTTGACATAATGAAATAAATAAATACCAAACGCTAATTTAATAAATCAAATTTATATTAAGCACATCAAGGTCAGCTCTAGAGCGATTTGGGTGCAGTCGTGCGTGCAGTGATGAGAGAAAAGAGACTACAGAAAGAGCCATTATTCATAAGTTATTTCTTATGAATTAAATTTGAAGCATCACAGCAAGATAGACAATACTAATAAAAACACAACTGTATTTTTATTGTATATTATGTGTCTGATAATGTTTTAAGATAATATATCTGAATCTTCTATGCACAAAGTGTAAGATTAACAAAATTAATCATGTATAAACAGTTACATTTTACTTAAGTGCACTTTTTTAAGTGTATGTGCTTTGCATGAGTATTATTTTCTTCTGGAAACTTATGACTTTAACTTCACTACATTTGAAAGACAGATATTGTACTTTTCACTCCACTACATTTCTATCAAGGTCCTCCAAGTAGAAAGTCGCTATGATGTAGCCGCTTTGAACGTCAGTGGGTGATTTTTTTTATTTTTGTCCTCTAAACATGACTTTCTTTGTCAGCCAGTCTATCAGTAATCGCTCTTGTAGGGCTACATGAAGTGATTTCTCAGCTTTTTTTGAACACTGACCAGATGCAAATATGATATTTATTCAGAACAATTCAATAAAAATAAGTTAATATTGTGGTATATATTAGACACAATATTGTCCGATTTTGTAAAATTGTGTAAATTAAAATATTGCATATAAAGCCACAGAACAACTGTTGCTCGACTCCTAACAAAACACGGGTGTTTGACTCGAAGCAGCACTGCAGACCATTCTGTGTTTGACATCAAAATACCGCGAGAGCGATCATTCACATACGTCTTGCTGTTTAGCTTTTTTGTTAAAGCAGTGTTGCTGTTGTAAAGTTATACAGCTACAGTTGTGTTGCTGGGTTTTAAAGCAGGCTTGTTTTGGGGTTTTTCTGTTGTTTTTTCCCCCATCAGTCAGCAGTTTCACTGTCCGCTCGCTTCAAATGAGGATGAATGGCTTCACTTTGATGTGAACACACTGCCAGAGCTGTGAGATCAGGAGTATTTTTTATTTATTTATATATATATATATATATATATATATATATATATATAATATTATTATTATTATTATTTTTTTTTTTTTTTATCAACTCACTTGTTTTGTTTCTACAACAAGTTTAAAAGCTCTTAAAAATACAAAAAAGTTACCACAAGCAAATCAGTGGATTCAGTAGGTGTAAGGTATTGCAAGTATTACATACAACAATAATAAAACAGTGCATTGGTGTAAAAAAAAAAAGGAAGTTTACATTTACATTGTCATTTAGCAGATTATTTTATCCAAAGCAATTTACAAATGAGGACAATGGAAGCAATCAACTGGCACACTGCATTGTGATTGGCCGAACACCACAAGCATGTATCGGAAATGTAACGTGCCTCACCATAATCGCCAGCTTCAGCT
Organism: Barbus barbus; assembly: GCF_936440315.1. NCBI lineage: Eukaryota > Metazoa > Chordata > Actinopteri > Cypriniformes > Cyprinidae > Barbus > Barbus barbus. The sequence continues at coordinate 46,949,219 of NC_136729.1, forward strand.
TTCAAGTTTTATCAGTTCAAGCCCGAGAGGGGAACAGAGTCGCGTGACAGACAGTGATGATGATGTATGTATTTGCACACAAGCCACGGTTAAGACTATTTCTGACGGGCTGTACACTCCACTGTGATGTGACCCTGTTCCCCTCTCACTCACACACACATGCGACCCGTTACGCACAAGACTCCACATTTGTACAGTCAATAGCAAAAACTTGGACTAATAACAAAACATACTTACAGTTGCTGATTCAGAAGCGCCAGATTGTCATAGCAAAGTCAGAACTGACCCCTTACTTATTTATAGAAATAGCCTGTGTGCAAAGCCAGCCTTGTACTCTCCTAGGCTCACGAAACTGTTGTCTATAAAATACGTTGCACACATTTGAACTTTGGGTTGTGCTGTTGTGTTGTAAACACATCTTGGCAATGATTCCTAAATGCATCTACATTCGGAAGCCCAAATATAGTGCCTTACTTTCGCACAGAAACACAGCGTCTCCCTGACACGGCTGCATCAACACTACTGCAGTCTTTTAGATAGAATAGATACTTTTGTAGGAGACTTTGAGCTTTGTAACTCTGCAGATATTATACACAAACAGCTACATAACACACTAAAGACAAGGAAAACAAGAAATCACATCATATGACCCCTTTAAATGCAAGTACTTCTGTACTTCTACTTATATACAAACCTGTCTTTACAACGTTCACGTGTAAAATGGAGTAAGATTTGACCAGCAGGATCTGTACTTTCACTCAAGTAATGGATTTGTGTACTTTGTCCACCTCTGTTTTTCCAGGACAGAGTCATGTCTGGAGATCCCCAGCCGATGATGAGATGCAGTGAGCCAGTCAGTGAACCTGAAGAGCTGGAATCAGACGCCCAGGAAAACCCCAGTCCGCATCCAGCGCAGGAGACACCGCCTGTCTTAACAGATCTGCATGAATGGAAAGAAATTCAGTTAGCCATTGCAGAAGATAAAATTACACACTCTATCTTATCCGTGAGCGACAACGAAGTGCAGACGTTTCCCAACGTTTCTGAAGAGTATCCGCCAGAAGCATCGAGCACGACTGAACCAGAGCCGAAGCCAGACGTTAAACAAGAATACGAAGACGTAGCTGTGACGACTGAAGACAAATGGGAAATCAGACGTCTCGAGGAGACGCAAGCGTGCCAGACTTCAAGTGAAAGCGCTGGAGCTCAGCTGAAGCCTGAGGAGAATGAGCTTCATGAACCAGAAGAGTCTTTCCAGCCGTGTCCTCACTGGAGCCCGTCTTCCTCCGGCGGGTATTTCAGCTCCGTGCGGAGCCAGATTACACAGAGCTGTCTCATAAACACAACATCAACAGAAAGGCTCGGCCCTTTACCCAAGCAGGAGGACTTCGATCCGCCCGATACTCCTTTAAGACACTGCTCTGTGCAACTCCAGAGGGCTGAGATACTGCAGAGAGCCATCAGCCAGTTCCACGTTTGCAGCGTTTGTGATAAGATCTTCATGTACAGGCGAACCCTGAGGAGACACCGGCGCTTCCACACGGGCGAGAGACCCCACGGCTGCTCGCTGTGCTCCAGAGCCTTCATCCTGCGCAGAACGCTGCGGCAGCACAAGAAAGCTCACTTCAGGAGGCCCTACAGCTGCACGCAGTGCGGGAAGAGGTTTAGGCACTGGAGGAAGCTGCGGCTGCACTGGCGCTCTCACGCCGGAGAGAGTCCCTTCATCTGCAGCCACTGCGGCAAACACTGCAGTACTCTGAAGAGCCTCGACCGCCACCTGGCTTACGTCGACCACGACTGAGAGAGCCAGCGTTCACCACGAGAAGAAGATTCAGAGCTAATGTCTGTTTCCCGTGAGACTCGCGCTGCACACTTCACTGTACAGTTAGGCACTGCAGTTTGTGTTTGTGAATAGTGCGATATTGTAACATTTATTTTTTTCAAGTGTTTCAAACATTAATTAAATAAACTGAGTTGTATGTGTTCTTTATGACTGCTAATGATTTCCTTGAAATGACAAGTGACAACAATCTACAGTACCTATGACCTTTCTTTCTTTCTTTCAGCCCCCAGAAATCTAAAACAAATGTTTTGGCTCAGTATTTTTTTTTTTTTTATAAGTTTCATAAGTAATCATACTCTTATCTAGGACAGTTGAAATTTAGCTCAGGAGCATTCATATTGCTTGAAGGTGTCACTAGACTTTGAGTGAAGGTAACCTGTGGCAAATTCAATTGAATGGGTATGATTTGGAAAGGCACACACGTCTTAATAAAAGGTCCAACAGCTGATAATGCATAATAGAGCAAAAACCAAGGTCAACAGTCTGTAGAGCTCAGAGACGGGATTGCATCCAAACCACACATCTGGTGAAGAGCCACGGCCTGAGCTTGAATGCAATCAAATATTTCTGTCCCCATCCAACCTGACAGCTTAAGACGTGAAGAGGTGAGGAGAAGAACGGCAGATAATTGCCAATTCTGATATGCAAAGCTTTTCATATCATACCCAAAATGACTGGAGGCTGTAAAGGTGCTTCAGCTTAGTACTGAGTTAAGGTATGAAGACTTGTGCAATGTGTTTTTTTTTTTTTTTTTGTAATTTATGCAATTGTGACAATTCTGTTTTTGCTTTGTCATTATGGTGTATGGAGTGTAGATTCATGTGGGAAAAAAGTCATTCAAAACAGTTTAACATTAAGGCTGCAACATAACAAAACGTGAAAAAAAAATGAAGGTATGAAGACTTTCTATAGATAAGGTAAAATAAGTATTGAACGCATCACCATTTTTCTCAGTAAATATATTTGTAAAGGTCCTGTTGACTTTCACCAGATGTAAGTAACAACCAGGGATGGCCAGTATTTGAAAATACATACATAAAATACCTCTTTTTTAGACTGCTGATTTGCAGCTGTATGACTCCACCTAGATTTGGGTAATGACATGTTCTGGATTCCTGTAAGGAAATAAGGAATAATACTGCCAGCGTGTGCTTTCACAATTGTGTTCCAATTTCAGAAGTCCTGATTACAAGCTCGTTGCATTCAAGTGCTTTGCTGCTGGACAGAATTGTGGAGGATGACAGGTCTTCTGGAAAAATCTTATGGAAGCCAAATTGTAAATATTTAAGATATTTAATTTTGAATAAAAATGTAGCATCCCATTCGTTGACAACTATATAACATTCACAGTGCTATCTTAACAGTTAGCTTGTTGATGATTCTGGATTTTCAGTAAAATACATGCTGTTTTTTTTTTTTTATTTTAGCAACTGAAAGTGTGTTTGGGGCAAAACAGAGTAATATTTTGATTCTGGAATTTTGTGCTAAAATGTCCACAGACGCTCTTTATTACACGGAGTCAAACATGTCTTTATCAGACTGATCAGCGGTCGGTGTGCTTCTTGATCTCGCTGGCTTTCATGAGGGCTTTGATGGCTCTGGCTCTCATCTCCAGCTCCAGTAGCTCCAGCTGCTGAGTCGACGGCTGCTTCTCTGTTTCTGGAGCGGCTGGTGTTTCCAGCGACGCTTCCCTCAGATCGCCGTGTTCAGAGCCAGACGTCGGAGCCAGGATTTCACTCACGCTTCTGTCGATGTCGTGCTGGAGCTCTGCTTTGGGCTCGTCCGGCTGAGGCACAGCTTCATCTCTGAGCACCGGTTCTTCAGCTTTGACCGCTTTATGACCCTCGATGTCACTGTCGTCAATGTCTGCGTTGATGCTGAGAACATCACTGTCTTCTCCTGAACCTGCACCTGACACACACACACACACATTGACACTTTCACTCATTAAAACACTCAGGAATAATAGTCTAAAGCTGCGTTCCAGGCAGGGTTTTGAGCCCGTAAGTCACGACTTCAAACTACGACTTTGTAGCGTTCCAAGCAAGTCACACCAAACTGCCCGAGCGCAAGGAATTGTGGTAGATGTAAAGAAAAACAGCATGGCGGACCGTACGGGGCTTATACCATTTATTTTACGTTATTTGTATATTTGGAAATGCGTCCGTAGGGGTTGCATTTCCAAATATAGGGGTGCATTTCCAAATATAAATGCATCTGTAGGGTGATGTCAGAGCACGGAACTGGGAGTACATCGATCTTATACGAGTTCATGGGTCTATAATGAGTTACTTACTTTGATTTTTTTCTGTTTCAGGGTTTTCTCTCAGATATGAAGTGGAGTCCACGTTACTGTCCTGCCTGTAAATGTTAAATCAAAACATTGTCAAAAGTTAAATTATAGGTTTCTTTTTATGTTAATAATTCAGAGAGTTTTGACTTACTGACTGTCAGGAAAGTTATTCTCTTCTGGTTCAGCTGATAACTCTTTACCTTTACAAACAAACAAAATAATAAACCCTTAATCAAACATAAGAATGTACCAGTGGGACTCGATAAAAGAGAACAAGCAGCTTTTTATTTGTTTGTTCAGAGACAGATTAAAGGAGTCATCAGATGCCCATTTTCCACAAGTTGATATGTTTCTTCACGGTCTTAATGAAAAGTCTATGATACTTTGGTTAAAATTTCTCAATGGTAGTGTAAAAAAAAACATTTTCCCCTGTCAAAATCAGCTGTTTTCATCAGGCTGTTTTTGTCCATGTTGCTTTAAATGCTAATGAGCTCTGCTGACTCCGCCCCTCTCTTCCGTGGAGTGGTGAGCAGTACTGTTTACTTCAGTTGTGAAACTAGTGGCAGTATTGCGCTAGCACTTGGTTTCTTTGTTAAAATCATGATTAAAACAAATCTAGAAAAACTGAGCGACCACATTGCTAAATTAAACTGTTATTTTGGTCGCAGTGCCATGCACTTAATGCCTCATCTGCGGTCGTTCTAGACGCACATTAAAACTGAATTACAAGCGCGTTAACTGCTTGACTTCATTGGCGCCGGCGCAACTATAAGTTAAAGAGATTAAAATACGGGTAATTTACTCAAGTTACCAGGTTAAAGTATCAGTTTTGATGTTAATATTCATTCATCACACTGTTGAACTTGACAGTATTTTCTCTATTGTTATTTCATAGATCAAAGACAGAGAAAGTTTCAGTCAGCTGTGATCTGAAGAGGAAGAAGTGAAAATGCATGTGCTCTGTGTCTATCAGTATCCTTATGTTCATTGGGTGAAAAGAAAAACTAAATAAAGTAAAAATTAATTTGACTGATTCCCGAAGATTTCTATAGATATCGCGATATCAATATTGTGAATTATATTTGCCACAATAACCGTGGTGTGAAAGAATCTAATATCATGACAGCCCTAATGTGCACACACACTTTCAACACACATTTATCTTCAAACAACTTGTAAAATAACTCCTTTAAAGTTGAATGAGATTTACCGTCCAGAATCTCCAGCAGATGAATCTCAGAGAGCTGCTGCAGCTGATCCCAGCACAGTTCCTTAATCTCACTAAACGAACAGTCCTGCGGGAAACAACAGCCCTTTATTATAACAGACAATACAAACACTCCACATTTCCAGCATACATCTTTTAGGGTTTAGGGAAATAAGAACAGAGTTATCATTAGTCACATGACATTTTCAAATGTAAAACCTAACAAACATCTCTGTCACAATTTAGACTAGAACTAGACCATAAATGTGAGCAAAAGTGAGCTGATTTTAGCCCCATGATATAGTGACCGTTCCTTGCAAATGGGAAAAATGCTGATACACAGATATCAATATTCAGCTTGGCAACCATCAATTATTCTAGATGAGGACAAAACACAAAGGTACCTTCAGTTCCTCAGGAAGCATGTGTTTGAGTTTATCATCTCGAAGCACGTGGAAACACTGCTCCAGCATCTCCTTGCGGTCCTGCATGTAGGAGCTGATGGGTCTGAAGATCTTGTCCAGGTCCAGTCCTCCCTCCTCCAGATCACTGGCCTCCCGAGGAACCGCCGGCTCCTTTCAAATTCAGCAGAAATTACACACACAGCAAAAAATGAAGCCTGACAGATACCAACCTAAATAACACAATGTTACAATTAATTAACATGATTTAAAACCCAGTGTAAGGGGAAAGGGAAGTGGTGTGTGGCCAAATTATTGTTTTAGGATGTAGTCAAATGTTGAAGAAAGAGATGAGTTCTCAGCAGTTCGTCATCCCGGATACAGGTGGGAAGTTCATTGCACCAGACAGGGATGGTGAACAAAAATGTTCTGGAAAGCAATTTTGTTCCTTTCTGTGACGGCACTACGAGGTGTCACTCATTTATAGATTTGAGGCTTCTGGAGGGGATGTAAATTCGTAATAGTGAGTGGAAGTAGGTGGGTGCTGAGCCTGTGGTTGTTCTGTATGAAAGCATCAATGTCTTGAACTTGATGCGAGCTGCAACCGGAAGCCAGTGCAAGGAGAGAAAGGGAGGTGTAACATGCGCTCTTTTGGGCTCGCTGAAGATCAGTCGTGCCGCTGCATTCTGAATCATTTGTTAAGGTCTGATTGTGTTTGATGGAAGTCCAGCCAGAAGAGTATTACAGTAGTCCAGCCTAGAAATGACAAGGGCCTGGACAATAGTAGCAATGGTAGGAGAATCCATGTTGCCTGTATGATGGGACCCAGTGATGTAGTGTATGTGGAGAAGAGGAGGGGTCCAAGAACTGATCCCTGAGGAACCCCAGTGACCAGTTGATGTGCTGTGGATACCTCCCCTCCCTAGGACACCTTGAAAGACCTACTAGTGAGATAGGACTCAAACCAGCGAAGAGGAATCCCTGTGATGGCCAGGATCTGATGATTGACAGTGGGAGATAGATCCAGCAGAATGAGAACTGATGATTTGGAACCAGCTTTCACAATCCGCAAGGCTTCAGTAATGCAATCTCAGTCGAATGGCCACATCTGAAACCTGATTAAAGGTGTGATCACATGTATCGCTTTGCAGAAAACGTGTGCATACATACTATTTGCCAACACAGATTTGATCATGTGGATTCATGGCGCTGATTCACAGAAGATGCTTGCTTTGAAAGTGACCTTTTTTGACAATTTTGCAAATGTGACCCACCTATATAACTCTTTAAGTTGGATGAATCAAATAATATAACTAATGATATAAATTAATAATAATAGTCAATAATAAGCTTTATTATAAGGTTTTAGTCTTTTTCACAGCACTCAAAAGTTTACAGAGACCCTGCGAGGTCATGCATTACCATTGTTTTCTTTTTGTATTGATGTCTGAGGACTTTCAGTGAGAGACTGCTGATTATTATATGCAATGTTCAGCGAATCTTCAAGAGAAAAACAAACGCTAGTTTTTTCTTCTAATCATACCACAGCAGGTTTTAATTAAGTTCGTGTTGTTCGCTGCAGCAGGAATCACTTTTATTATAATCACTCACAGTTAGTGTCAGTTCTTTCAATAAACCCGTCTCTCTCACCTCTGTGCTGGATTCAGTATTCCTCATCTTCATCTCTCCATCGCTGTGCTCTCGATCAGAGTGCCTCCGTTTTTCTTTCTCTCTTTTCTTTCTCTCCTGCATCTTTTCTGCAGCGGCGCCGTCGCACGCCAATGACGTCACACAGCAGCAGTCCAATCACAATCCGAGACGACACAGTTTGGCACATCAGCTATTTGGCAAAATAAAAGATACGGTTTCTTATAAAAGTTTTAAATAGATAACTTAAACTCATTACTTATTTGTTTTATTAGAGTTAATTTTAACGCTCTACAAACAAGTCTTTATACGGAAAAAAAAAAAAAAAAAAAAAAAAAAAAAAAAAAAAGTGTAAGAGCTGAGATAATGAAAACTCGTTTGAATAACAGCCAAATATAAGGTACAAGAAATCTATACTTAAAAATAGACCTCACCTCAGACAGACATCGATTTTCCTCTTTAGATGTTTATGCTGAGCGAGGAAAAATTATAGAGAAAAGTTAGTTGTTCTTTTGTCTTGTACTAATGCAAGTTCACACTTCCTTTGATTCAAAGACTTACGAAACACAGACCAAACTCACTAACGTTACGCTTAAATTAGATATATACAACAATTAACAAACTCGCTCTTTCATGGAGTAGATGGGTGGCTCTTAAAAGAGCCTTTGTGGTGTGAGAGTGTCGGGCTGCTCTACTTGGAGCTGGTGTACTTGGTGACGGCCTTGGTGCCCTCAGACACGGCGTGTTTGGCCAGCTCCCCGGGCAGCAGCAGACGCACGGCGGTCTGGATCTCTCTGGAAGTGATGGTGGAGCGCTTGTTGTAGTGAGCGAGACGAGACGCTTCACCGGCGATGCGCTCGAAGATGTCGTTGACGAAAGAGTTCATGATCCCCATCGCCTTGGAAGAGATCCCGGTGTCAGGATGAACCTGCTTCATCACCTTGTAGATGTAGATAGCGTAGCTCTCCTTCCTGGTCTTTCTGCGCTTCTTCCCTCCTTTCGCCGCGGTCTTTGTGACGGCTTTCTTGGAGCCCTTCTTAGGCGCGGACTTCGCTGGTTCAGGCATGATGATGCTGACGAGTCAATGATGAGAAAGAGCCGGACAGAGCCGTTTATTCACGAACCTATGCTAATTTACACAGAGATGCGGATTCTTCTGATTGCGTCTTTACACAGACCACACCCATTAGCTCCACTGTGATTGGACAACTCTGAGTACAACGAGCCGGACGAGGGCCAATCACAGGCGGTGAAATGATAGCTCCGCCCACCGCTGCATGTTTGAGCGACATCAGCCCACGTGACTAAACTTCCTTTGTTTTAATTCGCGCTTTTTTTGTTAGTTGTGTTTCATACAAAATAAATGGGTCTTAAATATCATAATAGTGTAATTTCTAAAGCCCTTATAGATCTATTGAGATAATTTGGAAAAAAGAGCAGTAACGATTAGAATTGTTTTATTCTGTAACTTAAGTACATTTGCTTTGTGATTGTTCGCTGTTTTTGTAAATCACTTCAGTTCAAAGAAAATGCTAAACAAGCAAATTAAAAAGTAAGACAAATAATAAACATGCTCTTCTGAAGGAAATATTATATTAGCTCCCATCTTGAGAAATACGAGGCATTTGTTTTGGTGATTAAAGCGTCCACAGCAAACAATGAAAATAACAATAAAACATTAAAAGAGAAATAGAACAAAATAGGAATCCGTTTTTGGCTCAAAAACATGAAAACACGTATATTTTCAATAGAGCACAGCATCAGACTAGTTTAATTTAAGGTGTCTTTAATCTTCATCTGGTTCCTCGAATCTTTCTCTGGAGGATCAATCTGCTGCAGAGTTTAGCTCCTGATCAAACACCTCCCTGTGATTCTCTAATGATCCTGAAGCTCAGGTGTGTTTGATTACAGCTAAACCCTGCAGCAGTGGCCCGACTTCAGGAAGCCTTTATTAAATTAACCCTATAAATAATTGCACCTGGCTGCATACACAAGCAGGATAATTTCAGTTTTATTTATCTACAGCAGCATGTGTTATTGCGAAACAGAGTTTATTAAGAGTGGCACATCCACATTTTATTTCATGTTTTTGCTTGTGTGTGAACTCTTTTGTAGTAAAATGGTAAGAAATTGTAAGTGAATAAGACCGAGTGAAGACAGAGTTGATTAAAGACTCGAGCACGTTGTTAATCTCTATGGTTTATACTCAGTATTACAGTAAAACGGTCTCGTTCAGTGCAGTGTTGGTGGCTCTTAAAAGAGCCTTTGGGGTGTCGCTGCAGCGGCGGGTTTAAGCGCGCTCTCCGCGGATGCGGCGCGCCAGCTGGATGTCTTTGGGCATGATGGTGACTCTCTTGGCGTGGATGGCGCACAGGTTGGTGTCCTCAAACAGACCGACCAAATAAGCCTCGCTGGCCTCCTGCAGGGCCATGACAGCGGAGCTCTGGAAGCGCAGGTCCGTCTTGAAATCCTGCGCGATTTCTCGCACCAAGCGCTGGAAAGGCAGTTTGCGGATCAGCAGCTCGGTTGACTTCTGATAACGACGGATCTCTCGGAGAGCCACGGTCCCGGGCCTGTAACGGTGGGGCTTCTTGACGCCGCCGGTGGCTGGGGCGCTCTTCCGGGCGGCTTTAGTAGCGAGCTGCTTCCTCGGGGCTTTGCCGCCGGTGGATTTACGAGCCGTCTGCTTGGTTCTTGCCATCGCGAAGATTAACTTCTTTCTCAGTCACAAACACCGTAGAAAATACTGCACTGAGTGCACTCTGTTCCGCGCTGCTCTTAAAGCATTTGGCCACGAGCTTATGATGTCATGAAGGTGCAGAGGCTTGTGATTGGCTGCTGTGTGACGTCTGCTCATGACTGCTAGCCAATGACTGAGCAGCTTCTGTTTTCAAACGGGGCTGTTTGTGTTTCCCGCTCGAAATGCTTTGTTGTGTTTATTACTTTACAATCAAACACACTCTACACTAACACATCAAAATAACATCACAATTTAATTTGTATAAAATCACTGCAACTGGACAACTATCTTACAAATGTAATGTTATATTTTTGTCACTGGTGTTACCTTCTTTGGCAATATTAAAGGCTTTTATGAAATATTATTTCTCAGCACATAGTTACAGAATAAATGATGAAAATGCAAGAAATAAGGAGCTGATTGATTTAATGTGAGAGAGAAACACACTGAATCAGCAGAGACACATAAGAGCTGATAGACTGATCTTCACTGGAGTTATTCATGAGGAAGATATCAAACCACATGTTGTCAATCATGCTTTACTCACTAAATTAAGAAGCTTAATTCATTTGTATTCTAGTTTTTTACCGTTCCCTAACAATAAAGCAGGTCATATCAGTGACTTCAACTAAAAGCTTCATATGAAATCATGAGATAAAAGAGACAGTGGACTTACGATCCTTTTCTTCACCGATCTTCAGGAAACAGGAGGAAGTTTAGTGATTTTTATTTCTAAATAAATTATTTTTGTTAAACGGTAACACCAGTGACACAACTCCAGGGGAGCGCTACTTTTATATATTTTATGAGATTTATTCAGCATTTAGGTTTTTTTTTTTTTTTTCTATTAACATACAGGTGCTGGTCATAAAATTAGAATATCATGAAAAAGTAGATTTATTTCAGTAATACCATTCAAAAAGTGAAACTTGTATATTAGATTCATCCATTACACACAGACTGATATATTTCAAATGTTTATTTCCGTTAATTTTGATGATTATAACGGACAACTAATGAAAGTCCTAAATTCAGTATCTCAGAAAATTAGAATATCAATTAAGACCAATGCAAAAAAAAAATGATTTTTAGAAATGTTGGCCAACTGAAAAGTATGAACATGAAAAGTATGAGCATGTACAGCACTCAATATTTAGTTAGGGCTCCTTTGGCCTGGATTACTGCAGCAATGCGGCGTGGAGTCGATCAGTCTGTGGCACTGCTCAGGTGTTATGAGAGCCCATGTTGTTCTGATAGTGGCCTTCAGCTCTTCTGAATTGTTGGGTCTGGCGTATTGCATCTTCCTCTTCACAATACCCCATAGGTTTTCTATGGGGTTAAGGTCAGGCGAGTTTGCTGGCCAATCAAGAACAGGGATACCATGATCCTTAAACCAGGTACTGGTAGCTTTGGCAGTGTGTGCAGGTGCCAAGTCCTGTTGGAAAATGAAATCTGCATCTCCATAAAGTTGGTCAGCAGCAGGAAGCATGAAGTGCTCTAAAACTTCCTGGTAGACGGCAGCGTTGACCTTGGACCTCAGAAAACACAATGGACCAACACCAGCAGATGACATGGCACCCCAAACCATCAATGACTGTGGAAACTTTACACTGGACCTCAAGCAACGTGGATTATGTGCCTCTCCTCTCTTCCTCCAGACTCTGGTGTAATGTTTGCTCACTGGCTAAACTATATTGTAGATGTAATAACTGGAACAGACACGGAGCTTTCTCAACTACATGCTTTTTATTACTCTTACTCGCTGTACTCTCTTGGGATTCGAGACTTGCCCGAGGGTTACGGTGCCACCTTCAGGACACAAGGTAAGTCAAGATGTTACATCTCCCTTTTCAAGAGAAAAAATAAAATAAAATAAAATAAAATAAAATAACATTACTTAAACACACAACATTAATTCTGCGAACATAACACTTTTGCTGAATGCACATATAAACGGTCTGACAAATACAGTCTGTGGTCGTTAATGTCATTGCTGTAATGTAAACAAGTACAAGAAGCAGTTAAATGACATACGAATGTGTGCCAATAAGTCCTTAGTTTAAGTCAGAAATAATGTTTTCCTTTCCCATATGATTCAAGTACTTAAAGGTGAACTAGTTGTGCAAAAAAAAACAGAACAGGCAGTTAAACTGATTTAAGAGGTAGAAGGTAAGTAACAGGTGTTAAAACACGAAAACACCTTTCTCCTGTTTCCTTTTTTTTTTTTTTTTTTTTAGGGCAGCGATCCGCCTACACCCTTTACATTATAGGTCAAGGATTTGTCTTGGCCTGGAGATGCGGCCAAACCTTGTTGTGTAATTGGGTTTTTGTTGGTTTGTTGGTTGCGGATGGTCCACAGGTTCGGGGTGTGGTGGCTGTGTGTTACTGTTGTGTGTGTCTGCATGCTGTCTGTCTTTGGTGTCTTGAGCATCTCTGCTGTCACGGAGGTGCCAACGGTTGCGCCGTAGAGTCTGTCCATCTTCTGTCTGGATTTGGTAGCTCCTGTGTGTGTGTGTGCATGTTGTGTTACCGTTGCAGGTCTCCAGGAGCCATCTTCCTGACGGAAACGAATGAGAGTGCCAGCAGGTAGGTGAGGCAACGGCTTGGTGCCTCTGTTGAAGTATGCTTGTTGGCGGTGTTGGCATGCCTTTCGTCTGTCTTGGACAACTCTTTGAGGTGCTACCTGTGGCTGCAGATGCCTACTGGTCGCTGGGAGTATGGAATGCAGTCGTCGGCTCATCAGAAGCTGGGCCGGTGATCGAAGGTTGTCAACTGGAGTGTTCCTGTACTCCAGCAGAGCGAGGTAGGGGTCTGTATTTCCGGCTTTTGCCTTGTCCAGGATGCGTTTTGCTGTCTGGACAGTCTTTTCAGCAAGGCCGTTGCTCTGTGGGTAACGCGGACTTGTGGTGGTGTGGGTGAAGTCCCACGCGTTTGCGAAACGGCGGAATTCCTCAGAGCTGTAGCATGGTCCGTTGTCGCTGATGACTGTCTCTGCGATGCCGTGACGAGCGAATGCGGACTTGAATTTGGCGATTACTGCGAGTGAGGTGGTATTTGTGAGCTGCTCCATTTCAAAGAATCTACTGTAGTAGTCTACAATGATGATGAAGTTTTGAGTGTTCCATGTGAAGAGGTCTGTGCCTACCACTTGCCATGGTCTCTCGGGTATGTCATGGGACCACAGTGGTTCTTTGAGGTTGGCTTCCCGTCGCTCCTGGCATATACTGCACTGTTCTACTGTTGCTTCTATTTCTTTGCCCATCCCGGGCCAGAACAGGAGGTCTCGTGCTCTATGTTTGCTTTTTTCCATGCCCATGTGTCCTGCGTGTACGCGCTGGATCATGTCTCCTCTGAGGCTCAGGGGAACTATGATTTTCTCACCTTTGAAAAGTATCCCTTCCATCTCGGAGATCTCATCTCGGTGGTTCCAATATTCTTGGATGCTGGGTGGGCATTTCCTCCTTTCGTCTGGCCATCCGTTCTGTGTGGCTCTTCTGAGTGCGGTGAGCTGTGCATCCTGTGCTGTTGCGTCCTTGATCTCCAGTAGCTTCCTGTCACTCACTGGAACAGTGCTTATGAGTGTATGTACCTGTGCTTCCATGCTCTCCATAAGGCTGCTGTCTTGGTGCTCGATGGATTTTCGGGACAATGTATCGGCCACTGGGATGTCCTTTCCGGGCCGGTGGATGATTTGTATGTTGTATTTCTGGAGCTGTAGTATCATCCTTTGTAGCCGCGGTGGTGTTGCAGCCAGCGGTTTTCGGAGGATAGCTTCCAGAGGTTTGTGGTCGGATTCTACAATCACTCTCCGGCCGTACATGTATTCGTGGAAACGCTTACATCCGAATAAAACTGCATACAGTTCCTTCTCTATCTGAGCGTAATTCACTTCGGTGCTGTTAAGTGACTTGGAAGCGTAGGCAATGGGTTTTTCGTCCTGGAGCATGACAGCGCCGAGGCCACATTTTGAGGCGTCTACTTGGAGTCTCAGTTCTTTTTGTGGGTCGAAGTATGCGAGCACAGGGTGGTCTGTTATTAATTTTTTCGTCTGCGTGAATGCTTTGTCATGGTTTTTGTCCCATAAAAACTCACTGTCCTGCTTCAGCAGTTGACGTAGTGGTGCGTTTATCTCGGAGAGGCGTGGTGCGAATCTGGCCAGGTAGTTAATCATCCCGAGAATGGTTTCTAACTCTCTTCTGTTTGTGGGTGGCTGCATGTCTTGTATCGCTTTCACCTTCGCTGGGTCTGGCTTGACACCTTCTCGCGAGAGCGTGTGGCCGAAGTAGCTGACCTCTGATACGCATATTTGGCATTTATCAGGATTTAGCCTTACCCCTCTTTCTCTCGTGCGTTTCAGCATGGCCCTGAGGTTGTTGTCGTGTTCAAGCTTTGTCTTGCCGAAGACGAGTATGTCGTCGACGATGGCAGCTACACCTGTGAGGCCCTCGTATGTCTCGTCGACGCGCCTTTGGAATTCATCTTGAGCTGAATTGATTCCGAATGGCAGCCTCAGGAACCTGTATCTGCCGAAGGGGGTGTTAAATGTTGTTAGTAGGGAAGACGTTGTGCTCAGCTTTATGGCCCAATAGCCTGATCTGGCGTCGAGGACGCTGAAGTACTTCGCTCCGGCAAGCTTTGTGGTGACATCCTCTAAAGTCGGTAAGGGGTAGTGTGGCCTTTTTATCGCCTTGTTGAGGTCTCTGGGATCCAGGCAGACTCTCAGCTTGCCAGTCTGGGGTTTTTCTACAACAACGAGGGCATTAACCCATTCTGTGGGCTCTGTCACTTTGCAAATTACGTTGCTCTCTTCCATCTTGTCGAGCTCTTTTTTCAACCTGTCTCGCAGAGCGATCGGTACTCTTCGTGGTGGATACACTACTGGTGTGGCGTGTGGGTCGACATGGAGGTTGCACTCCCCTGGAAACTCTCCTATGCCCTGGAAGACGTCTGTGTATTCCTTAAGGAGGCTGTCTATGTCTATGCATGGTTTCGCTTCCTCCTCGGCCACAGCTAGTATCAGCTTGATTAACTTAAGGTCTAGGCTAGCTCTCATCCCTAGGATGGGAGGTGCTTTGGTGTCCACTATGTAGAATTCGAGCACAATGGAGGTGTTTTTATACTTGCACTTTAGATGACAGGTGCCTTTCACTTTCAGAAACTCACCGCCATATCCTGAGATTTTTTGAGTGGTTGGTTTTATGGCAGTGTTTCTGAACAGTCTTTCGAATATCTGTACTGGAATTGCATTGGTCTGTGCGCCAGTGTCAATTTTAAATTTAACTTTCTGAGTCCCGATTTCAATTTCAGCATAAGCTTGTTCATTACCTTTTCCTGTGTTTTCACTTGTAAGTCCGTCAATAAAAAGTTCTACCTGCTCATCTTCAGTGTCTTCATCCATCGTGTGAATCACTTTTCTTGTGCGGGTGTTTGTGTGTAGTTTCGACTTACATGCTTTTGCAAAGTGATTGAATTTTTTGCATTTCATGCATTGCTTGCCTTTAGCTGGACAGGCGCCGTCTTTGGTCGTATGCAGGCCGCCGCATCTGTCACATTCTCTTTGTGCTGTGGCAGGCTCTTTCGGCCTGGCTTTGTGACTCGTGCGCGCTGATCTGTGTTCCGGTCTTCGGGCTATGGCGTGTACAGCGTCATTATTGGGGTATTTACTTCCCACCATCTCTTTGAGTTGGACTTGTGCTAGCTCATGAGATCGCGCGATGTCGATGGCTTGGTCTAGCGTTAGCTCCGCGCCGTGGCTGAGCAACTTCTCCCGCACTCGCGGTGAATTTGTAGCGAAAACAATGCGGTCTCGCACCATCTCGTCGCTGTTGGGGTATCCACAGTCCTTAACTAACAGCTTCAGATCCGTGACAAAGTGCTCAAAAGTTTCCCCATCACCTTGTGTTTTCTCATGGAAACGATATCTTGCATATATCGGGTTAGACTTTGGTGTTAGGTACGCGGTGTACTTATCGTAGTATGTTTGTAGTTTCTTCGCGTCGTCATCTGTTAGTGTCCATGTGTTGAAAATGTCACGCCCTTTTTCCCCGATCCATAGGAGGAGATAGCTGCATTTGTCCTGTTCGCGTTTCTCCCGTAGAGGTCCGGAGAATATTAGCTCCGCGTGCTGCTTGAAACGCCGCCATGCTTCCGGTAAGTTAGCTGATTCCCAATCCATTTTGGGTGCTGGGACGCCGAAACTATCCATGTTTCTTTCGGGACGTGAGTATTAGCCTCTACTCTGACACCATGTAATGTTTGCTCACTGGCTAAACTATATTGTAGATGTAATAACTGGAACAGACACGGAGCTTTCTCAACTACATGCTTTTTATTACTCTTACTCGCTGTACTCTCTTGGGATTCGAGACTTGCCCGAGGGTTACGGTGCCACCTTCAGGACACAAGGTAAGTCAAGATGTTACACTGGGACCTTGATTTCCAAAGGAAATGCAAAATTTACTTTCATCAGAGAACATAACTTTGGACCACTCAGCAGCAGTCCAGTCAAGACGCTTCTGACGCTGTCTCTTGTTCAAGAGAGGCTTGACACAAGGAATGTGACAGCTGAAACCCTTCAGGTTCTTGCAAGTCAGCAGTCTTCCCCATGATTGTGTAGCCTGCAGAACTAGACTGAGAGACCATTTAAAGGCTTTTGCAGGTGTTTTGAGTTAATTAGCTGATTAGACTGTGGCACCAGGGGTCTTCAATATTGAACATTTTCACAATATTCAAATTTTCTGGAATACTGAAACTGGGACTTTCATTAGTTGTCAGTTGTAATCATCAAACTTAAAGGAAATAAACATTTGAAATATATCAGTCTGTGTGTAATGAATTAATCTAATATACAAGTTTCACTTTTTGAATGGTATTATTGAAATAAACTTTTTCATGATATTCTATTTTTATGACGAGCACCTGTATAACCTTTAACCTATATATTTGATAGCTATGAATACATTGTATTTTAAATAGTAGAAAAACCGGTTTTTGACCTCAAAATAAAGCACTTTCCTTCAGTGCATGGCTGTGGAGACGAGCAGTTTTGTGGCGGTTGGAGTTTTATATAATTAGTTAAAAAATAAATATTACCACATTAACGGCTCAAGATGTTAATTCTTCAAATAATGTTTAATTTTAAAATACAAGGAAATTGTAACCCTAAAGTGATTTGAGGGTAATATTTCTGTAAAGGCTAAGGACAGAAAAATGTACAAATCCATAAAATGACTCGTGTGTGTAATAATAATATATATATATATATATATATATATATATATATATATATATATATATATATACACACACACACACACACACACACACACATATACATACAGCTCTGGATTCTCGTGGTTATGCCACAAGACAATTATAGATAAAACGTAAATATTATGTTCGTACTTACAAAACATCTATGTATACATCTGTACATAAACCTACATTTTGATTGATTACACCTGCAATAAACCATAAAGAACTGATACAAGTTTGATGTTAATTAAGTCTATTATATGCGTTTATGGTACGTCTCTAATGAGAGAGAATGGAGGAAGAAAGAAAGGACAGCTCTCTATCAGATGAAGTGTGTGGCTCTGAAAAGAGCCTTTGTGTTGGAGAAGCAGGCCAGACTCGGTTTACTTGGCTTTGGCGGGTTTCTCGGTCTTCTTGGGCAGCAGCACGGCCTGGATGTTGGGCAGCACGCCGCCCTGAGCGATGGTCACTCCGCCCAGGAGTTTGTTCAGCTCCTCGTCGTTGCGCACCGCCAGCTGCAGGTGACGGGGGATGATGCGGGTCTTCTTGTTGTCCCTCGCGGCGTTTCCAGCCAGCTCCAGGATCTCAGCGGTCAGATACTCGAGCACAGCCGCCAGATAGACGGGAGCACCGGCACCGACGCGCTCTCCGTAGTTACCTTTGCGGAGAAGCCTGTGAACACGACCAACGGGGAACTGCAGCCCTGCCCTGGATGAACGAGTCTTGGCCTTCGCTCTCGCTTTGCCGCCGGTTTTGCCTCTGCCGCTCATTATTGACCGATTAAACTCCTGTGTTTGATTAACAAACAGAAATAATAAAGCTGTGAGTCTCGCTGTTCTGTTTATAAAAGAGCGAGCCGGTCGCCCATTGGTTTAGAGCCTTGTAAGATTTTAAACCAATCACTGAACTTTTCTCTAACACTCACCGCCAAAGCCACGCCTCCACAGCTCGCGACCGATTGTGCTGCATTTAGATTAAACACATGACAGATAATATTAAAGAAAAAAATATTACATTTAAAAATATATCAATGCAAAAAGCGTCACTAAATATTGTTCTTAACCTACTTAAATGTTGATTGGTGATCCATTAAAGCTGTTTATATTAATAAACAAATATATTTTTCAATATTGTTTGTTAATAAACGTTATAGGGACGCAGATGGTTTAGGAGTCTGTTTTTGACACGTGCTTCTGCCTTGAATAAAAATTGTTGCACTGTCCATACCTTTGGATATGCAAATCCATGTATTGTCCGTTTGGCAAAAATAAAAATAAACTTTGGTCTTCATTCAAACAAAATATTTTATATTCCAGACAAACTGCCACAAGCATAGTCTTACACATTCGACAGCCCGGCACGACACGGTCGAAAAGTTTGTTTGACCTACCATTTACGCACCTGTCGCTAATCATTCCCTTACTTAAATACTCAAAAATAATACGCCCTCTAGTGCCAAACCCAAAAATGACAACTTCACATAAAGGCTCCAACAAACGTGAATATTGTTTTTTACTAAATGTAGTCAATCTGTAAAACATTGTGAGTTGAGGTAAACTCATATACAATCTTATAATAATCGACTTGTAAAGAGTCTAAATGCAGGTGTTTTGCTCTTTCTCTGGAGTGAGTGGGTGGCTCTGAAAAGAGCCTTTGGGGAATAAAACAGAAGATTTATTTCTTCTTGGGAGCTGCCTTTTTAGGCTTTGCAGCTTTAGGTTTAGCAGCTTTAGGCTTAGCCGTCTTGGGTTTGGCAGTTTTGGTCTTTTTGGGGCTCTTGGCTGCTTTCTTGGGCGCCGCTGGCTTCTTCGTCTTCTTGGGGCTCTTGGTCGCTTTCTTAGCGGCCGCGGCGGCGGGTTTCTTGGCCTTCTTGGGTGATTTCTTAGCGGCGGGCTTCTTTGCCGCTGCGCTCTTGGGCTTCTTGGCAGCAGCGGGTTTCTTGGCCGCGGGCTTCTTGGCTTTAGGAGCAGCTTTCTTGGCCGGTTTCTTCTTGGTCTCGGCTTGATCCTTGCTGATCTTGAAGGAGCCGGAGGCGCCGGTCCCTTTGACCTGCAGCAGGGTGCCTTTAGTCACCAGGCTCTTGATGGCGATCTTGACGCGGGAGTTGTTCTTCTCCACGTCGTAGCCGCCGGCGGCGAGAGCTTTCTTCAGCGCGGCGAGGGACACGCCGCTCCTCTCCTTGGACGCGGACACGGCTTTGACGATCAGCTCACCGACGCCTGGACCTGCTTTCTTGGCTTTGGAGGCGGCCTTCTTCTTGGGCGCTTTGGCCGGCGGAGCTGCAGCTGGAGCGGTTTCTGCCATTTCTCGAAGCGGATTAACAGTCTTTCAAACACTGAGTTCAATGAGAGGCGCTCGAGCGGCGCTGCGCTCTTAAACAACACATGAGAACCTCATAGACTCAACCCGCTGCTCGGTGTCCGCGCGCCTCCGCGAGCCCCTCGCTTGTGTTTTCTTCGCTTATATTTAAGGACAGACATCGAGTGATGAAATAGTTTAGCGCAGTAGAAACACAGTGAACACCAAGCAGAGGTTCTCGGCTTTCTGTGGAGACTAAAATACTCGGCGAGGAAATGTTTGTTTTGCTCCGGTCAGATCAAACTGAAGGCGAGCATCAGCCCCGGAACACAGCCGCGTGTGAATCTAATGCCTTGTTTAAGAGTAAAAGTTGATAACAGATTAAAATCATCCTCTGTGTGTTTCAGTGATAGTTAGAAAGTGAATATAATGAAATGATCTTCAGTGAAGGGCGTGTGCAGTGTTTCATACAGCTGCTGTTTTGGACGGCTTGAAGCACAAACATCTGGAGTCTTTGAGACTGTTTGAGACTCATGTCTTTCTTTCTTTAAATCTTAATTTATGTTCTGAAGATGAACGAAGGTCTTACGGGTTTGGAAGGACATGAGGGTAATTAATAACAGAATTTTCACTGTAGGGTGGAGTAACCCTTTAAGCTTCTTCCCCTACTCTTGCTGCCTCAGCTGCATCCCATGTGATCCTGACCATGGCTTTCATCTGGGGAGGATTAATAAATACAAATCTACATTATACATCAAATAATTATTGTATCGTATAACTGAGCAGCAGGCGCTCACACACACAGATATAGATCCGTGTTTTTATATCATTAGGATGACTAATGTTTTTACTGAGCTGTATATTTTCTAACCCTAACCTCACACAACCGTCAAAACATATTTTATGCATTTCTTTCCCATTTTACATAATTTAGTTTAACATTTACCTTGTTTTCCTTGTGTGGTCAATAAATTATCTTTTTTTTATTTATTTAAATTGAAATGGAATCAGGAAGAATGCGTTACGAATCAAATGAAATCAGTCGTATCAACAGAAATAATCTTGGCACTACAGATGTGGCAAAGAAGAACACAAGTAACATTTAGATATATTTACAGACTAAGGCGTAGGAGGCGGCATGAATGCAGTTAAATTCATAATAACAATGTTATGAGATTAATGCTCTAAATGTTATGTTTTGACATGAATATATATAAAAGTATTTAAATAACTGTAAAATATATTATATATTTAAATATGAAAGTAAAACCGCCAGTAGATGGCAGCAAGTCACTGGCTGTGTCCAAAACCCAAGAGGTCCTCGCTGCACGATGACGTAGCAGGATCAGATCCAATACTAGTGGATGTTTGCCGCGCATGCGCAGTATTGGATAGCTGTCATTACAGCTAGTTGTTACGACCCTGGGGTGTATTCCAGAAAGCACGGTTAATTTACCTTCAGTTAAACCCTGAACTTTGGGTTGATTAACCCCAAACCTTGCTTACTCGAGGTATGTGGTTCCAAAAACGCGTCCGGGATTAAGTTCATTCAACTCAGAGTATGTTCCTGGTTAAGACTCAAGACATTCTCAACAGAGCGACGAATCGACGAGTCACTATGGAAACGGACGCTAAGAAAATGCGCACCATGCTGTTTCTTTCTTCTTCTTTTGTTCGTTTACATGCTTAGTGCATATCGCCACCTAATTGATGGTTGTGTAATCATTTTTATTTTCCCGTTTAATCTTCAATCCTTGAGAATATGACTTATATTTTTTGTTTGATGCCAATTATATATTAAGTCATATCAGATATGTATTTTTATTATAGAAATAGATTATAGAAAATGCCAATCCATATGTGAGATGATAATATAAAATTTAATAAGTATATATAATATAATAAATTAAACATTACCTTGTCATAGTGTTTTATAATTTATACAGATAACTGTTATATATGCCAAAATAAATAAAATAACCATATTAGAATAATATATTACCTTATTTATTTCTTATATTAGCGCTATATATATATATATAATGCTATATTATATAATCTAATATTATATAATGTTGTGCGTTATCTGTCAGGCCCACTGAAGGCTGGTCAGTATGTCACACGTGCACTGATAGCACTGAAGTGAACTAACCCTGAACATAACCTGCTCCAGAGCAGGTTATCTTCAGAGAGCAAGTTACTATGGTTACTTACATACCCTAAAAGTAACCTCCGATTTTGGAACCGAAAGCCGAGTTTATCCACTCGCTTATCCTCAAACTTCCCCGGTATGTCACATAACCTGCTTTCTGGAATACCCTCCTGGTCTAGGGTCAGGGAAGACAACATAAATAAAGAAATCTGAAACCTGCGGTTACATTGTACTGGGGAATTTATTTTTGTATTTTTTTAGTCTCAGTTGTGGTAACACAGTAAAAAGGCCATCTCTTCGGGACGGGTCAAAACAACAAACGAAACATAGCACTAACTATACCCAGGGAGTCTAAATAACCTCTATAAGAAAAGAAAGAAACAAATGACATGATAGAGAGCGATTTCCTTTCTTTCTTCCTCCATTCTCTCTCATTAGAGACGTACCATAAACGCATATAATAGACTTAATTAACTAACATCAAACTTGTATCAGTTCTTTATGGTTTATTACAGATGTAATCAATCAAAATGTAGGTTTATGTACAGATGTATACATAGATGTTTTGTAAGTTCAAACAAATAATATTTATATTTTATCTATAATTGTCTCATGCAGATGTAATCTTATCAGTAGATCGCTGCTGATCAATCAAAACTTAGGTTTATGTGTAGTTAGCGGAAGTTTAAAATCAGCTCGTAAGTGTATTTACTTGTCTCAGTGTTTAGCGCATTTGCCGTTGCTAGGAAACGCTTATTTTGTTTACTGTGTTGAGAAGTGCTGAAATCACGTTTGGTCTCGTACTGTATCGCGTATCTTGTCAGTGTGTGCACTTGCTTGGCCATTTTTAGTTGATAAACAGGAAAGTGGGTCCAGCTGAATTGAAATGGTGATTTGTTGGATTGGTATAAAAAAGGTTATTATACTGCGGCAGCGGTCACGGCAGTCGTCGTGTGAAGCCCTCCTAGTGTAAAGACCATCAACTCTACCGTGCGACTCCACCGGGCAGGGACACTGGCAAGGGATAGAAGTATCGCTTTTTATTTTAGTTTTTTCATTTATATGTTTATTATTGAATAGTTGTTATATGCATGTGTCAATTTAATTTAATTTCTTTATTTTCTTAAATATGTGGGTAGATAGTATTTATAGAGTTGTAACTTTTTAGTTTTAGTTACTTTTTCTTATTTGTAAGTCGCTTTGGACAAAAGCGTCTGCTAAATGACAAAAGTAAGTAAGTAAGTAATTGCACAAAAAGATTTAAAAAATCATTAAGCTGTCATTTGTATGCATTCATAAAAAAGGTATCTAATATTGTGTTCAAAGATTAAATGTTAGAAAAATAAATACATTCTAAGACATCTTGCCAAGTGGACATTTCTGTCAAATAACCCACAATATATATATATATATATATATATATATATATATATATATATATAGTACATATAACATTACATTTGTAAGATAGTTGTCCTTGTCCAGTTGCAGTGATTATTGTGATGTTATTTTGATGTGTTAGTGTAGAGTGTGTTTGATTGTAAAGTAATAAACAAAACAAAGCATTTCGAGAAGGAAACACAAACAGCCCCGTTTGAAAACAGAAGCTGCTCAGTCATTGGCTAGCAGTCATGTGACGCGGGTGCTGGTTTCAGTTAGGTCCAGTAAGCAAATATAAAACGCTACTCTGATGTGCTTATAACACATTAGTGTTTGACAGAAACAAAAGCATCTCGATCATGTCTGGAAGAGGTAAAGGCGGTAAAGGACTCGGGAAAGGAGGCGCTAAGCGGCACCGGAAAGTGTTGCGGGATAACATCCAGGGAATCACCAAACCCGCCATTCGTCGTCTCGCGCGCCGCGGCGGCGTCAAGCGCATCTCCGGTCTGATCTACGAGGAGACCCGCGGGGTGTTGAAGGTGTTCCTGGAGAACGTTATCCGCGACGCCGTCACCTACACCGAGCACGCCAAGAGAAAGACCGTCACCGCCATGGACGTTGTGTATGCGCTCAAACGACAGGGACGCACCTTGTACGGCTTCGGAGGATAAACGCCTTCAATCCGGAGAACAAACCCAACGGCTCTTTTCAGAGCCACACACACTCTCAGAGAAAGAGACCATGTTTACAGGATATTTAATAATATTACCATTTAAACAGCGCTTCATAGCAGTTCCTTGAGATAGTGAAGGTCTTTTCATTAACATAGAAAGACAATAATAATATTACAGCATGGAGCATGTGTGTGTGTATATATATTTGTTAGACTGTTTAAGTTAAATGGTACTTGATTCAAGGCGAAAAAAAGACAACTCGTAACGGTGAAGAAATGTACAATTTCTGTAAACTAGCAGCAGATTTCCAATTTGTTTTGGGTTTTTCTCCATTTTCTTAATGGTTTGATCTTGGTTTTGTTACACATTTGTGCATAATATTTATCTAGAACCACTTATTTTCTCTAAATGTTACTATATAAAAATAGCGGGAAAGGAAACATTGTCTGGTGGGAGACGTCATTCAAACATGTAGCGGTGGGCGGAGCTATAATTTCACCGCCTGTGATTGGCCCTCGTCCGGCTCGTGGTACTTGGATTTGTCCAATCACAGTGGAGTTAATGGGTGTGGTCTGTGTAAAGACGCAATCAGTAGAATCCGTATCTCTGTGTAAATTAGCATAGGTTTGTGAATAAACGGCTCTGTCCGGCTCTTTCTCATCATTGACTCGTCAGCATCATCATGCCTGAACCAGCGAAGTCCGCGCCTAAGAAGGGCTCCAAGAAAGCCGTCACAAAGACCGCGGCGAAGGGAGGAAAGAAGCGCAGAAAGACCAGGAAGGAGAGCTACGCTATCTACATCTACAAGGTGATGAAGCAGGTTCATCCTGACACCGGGATCTCTTCCAAGGCGATGGGGATCATGAACTCTTTCGTCAACGACATCTTCGAGCGCATCGCCGGTGAAGCGTCTCGTCTCGCTCACTACAACAAGCGCTCCACCATCACTTCCAGAGAGATCCAGACCGCCGTGCGTCTGCTGCTGCCCGGGGAGCTGGCCAAACACGCCGTGTCTGAGGGCACCAAGGCCGTCACCAAGTACACCAGCTCCAAGTAGAGCAGCCCGACACTCTCACACCACAAAGGCTCTTTTAAGAGCCACCCATCTACTCCATGAAAGAATATTTAGTCTTCAAAAAATCTTAAAATTGTGTATATTCTAGTTACTAAATTCTCTGTTGGGTGTGTACTTTCTGGGGTTGTTACGTATTTTTAATGAAACAAAGAACGCTTATACTTAATGTTTGGGATCTGTTTATATGTAGCCTAAATAATAAAATGGTGCCGCATTGGTTTTTCTTAGGTCCTTTTAAGCAAGTGTCAAAGGTCTCCCTCCGTTCTTGATGATTATTAGTATTGTTCTCATCTAATATTTTGCTCTCAGACCAGAATTATTAGACGCGTGGAAGAGGCAAAGTCTTTTGAGAGCCACCCATATTCCCACACACAGAGCTGTTGTCAAATATTATTGAAGTTTGATAAGGTTTTTTTTTTTGACAAACTCAAATGCAGACAGTCAGGAAAAGAAAAAAAAATACAAGTACTAATATAAGTGGAGAAAGCTTTTTTTTTTTGTGTGTGTGTGATCCCCCCCCCCCCCCCCCCCCCCCCCCCCCCAATGTCTTTATACCCCTATTGTAAATGAAGTATAAATTATTAATATACTTTTATACTTTTTTCTTCTTCTCTCACAATCAAACAACTAATCTCAAACTTTGTTCAATACAAGAAATAAACTGTAGTCTCGCCGTTGGAAGAATGACGCCATCTGCCGTCAGATAAGCGTCATCACAACTCAAACCAGCAGTTCAATTCCAGCTGCAGCAGAGTCAGATTGTAAGGGTTTGTAAATCCTAATTCATCTGTTCCATCTTTACTTGACCCTCTAGCACTATCTATTCTAATTTTATTTGATTATGTCTTTTTATAAAAAAATAAAAATTAATAATAATAATATTTATCTGTACTGGGTTAGGCTAACCAAGACTTGTTATAGCACTTGCACGTTGTTGCTCTTTTGTTGGTTTTGGTTGCTTCTTATGTCCTCATTTGCAAGTCGCTTTGGATAAAAGTGTCTGCTAAATGACTAAATTAAATAAATAAATAAAATTATCACTTTAAAGAACAGAGAGTGAAAGTAAGGTAAAGATTCAATAAAAAAGCGGAGCTACAATGAATTTCTGCGCTTTGAATTTTAAATATTGAATCTGATATTCCGAATTTCTTCTTCATCTTGAAACTTGATGCTGTATTTTTAAAAACTGGATATTTGCAGTTAAAGAATTCAGAACAAAAAATCTGCTGTCTGAAAATACACGTCTACTAAAAAACTGCCATAAAAATAACCTGTGTTAAATTTCAAATGTGCAGTATTCAAGTAAAAAAAAAATCTAATTCAGAACTATGTTAAATGCCACATAATATTCAGTTTTGTTAAAAGACACTTATCAATATTTCAAATTTACATTATTCAAATTCTAAATGTTTTGTCATATTATAAGCTCCATAAAATAAGCCTCGTCACAACTCAAATATCTTTCTAGAATTTGTATAGCCTTTCCCACACTTAAAAAATCCCCAACTGACACAATACGTGTGTGTGTGTGTGTGTGTGCCTGTATGTGTATGTGCGTGTTTGTGTGTGTATGTGTTTATTTTCACAAGTAAACAACTGTAGGCCTATGCATATATTATTAAAATATTAAACAAAGAGTCTCTAAGAAGTCCATACGCTGCATCCAAAACCACATCATTTGGTGAAAATGTGCTGCTCATCTCAGACCAACCAAGATCAGGATGAGTGTGTTTCTTCATCAGGTTTGTAGAAATGTGTCTCTGCATCAGTGTCTCAGCAGTGGATGCTCTGCAGTGAATGGGTGCCGTCAGAATGAGAGTCCAAACAGCTGATAAAAACATCACAATAATCCACACCACTCCAGTCCATCAGTTAACATCTGGAGAAGACAAAAGATCAAACAAATCCAGCAAGACTTTAAGTTTGAGCATCAAGTGCTCAATATATCAACTAAATATAAAATTAAAACATTTAATCTTCCAAATCAATTTAAAATCCCTCTCTGTTAATTTCTATTCACTAAACGTATTTATGGTTTCATATATCTGCCTAATAAAGGAACTAACTTCCTCACTGGCTGTGAATGTGGGACTCCAGCTTTCTTTAGTTTATAGTCAAAGGTTTAGCCGCTACTCTGTGATCAATGGCAGCGCAAAACTAGCACCTTACAGTAATTAATGTTATTCCTAAAGGTTAGTGTCTGGTATTTACTGCAGCTGAGGTTTCACTGGCATCTGGTCTCTAGATGGCAGCACTTGAGTGGTTTATGGACATTTACACATATGACCTTCTGCATTTGCAGTACATGCATGGCATGAAATGCAATCCCAAAAAGCAATGCACTGCACAGTGATTTACAGCTAGGAATTATTTGGTAAAACCGCCAAGTTTAAACAAAAAACTGGATTAAAACTGCAGAAGGATCATTGTTTATTTCCAAGATTATAAATGCACGCCACTCACTGAATAAAACATGCCATGTCTTGTTACAGCGCTTGATATATTTGTCGTTGCATACATGATTTTTAAAATATAGTAGGCGATAAGCATAGCATTGCATTGATGAACATAGCATTTTTCTAAATCCAAGATTAATCGCAGAAAGTGGCATGAGGCTTGTTAAACGTTTACCCGTGGGTTTCTGTGAATGCCATATAAAGAAATTGATTCATCTCTCATAACTGCTGTTATGAGTACAGTTCATCTGATTATTTACGTCAGTCAATCCAGTGTTTCAAATGTCTTAAAACACAAAATTGATGTACATCTTTGAGCAGCTACGGTGTATATTGTAGTGAAAGGAGGACATAAACGATGACAAGTGCAGCATGTACACATTTAAGTGGCGAGTTTTCTTTGAGGCACTTATAGCAGAAAGTACACTAAATATCCACAAGCAGAGACCAGATTCATGTCGACAGTCCAAAGCCTGAATATGCAAGGCAGACGCATTTTAAAAAGTCCATCATTACTGTGGTTTCCCTTCCTTCTTTCTGGACGAATTGTGTTGTGTGTCTGTAGGGGGCAGTGATGGATCTGCTCTCAGATTCGGTCCTGAATAACCCACAATAGCTCAGTCGCATCTCTCATCATCTGCTGAAGAGCACAGAAGAAGATGGGATGAGGAAACGAGTGGAGTGGAGGAGAGCTGCAGTGAAGAGAGAAAAGAGTAATTTATGTAAGACGGTATTTCAGCCATGTTTATGGCAGAGTTGTTAAGTTGCTAATGTGATGATATTGTTACTTTTTTGTTTCTTCTGTCTATTGTTATTGGACTACCAGACAATGTTATCAATGGCAATTATTGCTCTATATTTCATAATTGTATGCAAAAGTTAATGTGTAAGCCTAAGTTATTTCAGTCTCCAGTACATAATATTTGCATCCAAAAAGTGTTCACTGAAACAAACCAACAGTGAAAAAACCCAATCTGAGTAATTTTAGCCAGCAGCTGTTTAACACATAACTGTCAGAGAGACAGAAATGAAATCAGATAAAGACAGGGAACCCAATATTAACCAATTTAGAACCCAAAAGACCCTCGAGACACCCACGAAAAACCCTGTCCCTCCTCAAACTGACTGACATGCAAGTCAAATATATATATATATACACACACACACAGTATATATATCAGGGGCGTTTCCTCCGAGGAGGCAAGAGAGGCAGTGTCTCCTCTCCTCAAAATTGGATGAGAAAATAATTATATTACAGAAACATGGATTGTGAGTATATGTGGTTGTTTATAAGAAGTAAGGTGTATTTGTTTGCAAATTAAATTAAATGAAATTACATTGTATTTAAATAAAACATTTAATAAAACAGTTATAAATAGTACAGTAAATAAGGTTAATTCAATAAATAACGTTAACAGTCTAAAGTACCAGCGTTTATATATATATAGTGTCATGTATATAACCAGTTGAGCTCCATGTATAATGTCATATATTTTTGTGTTTGTCAGTGTTTGTGTTAGAGCCATTTCTGCAACTTTTATTGAACTTTTATTTTTTTCAGCTATCCATCTGGTTCAGAAAAGCTGGCACTAGCAAAGGAGAAGGATTCAAGTGCCTTTGGTGAGAATGAGGGACACGTAAGGATGTTTTTACATTATAAAATGAATTACTCAGCGATGTCAATATAAACCGCTCAAGTATATTTGACTCCAGCTTAATTATATTTTTGCATTACTCATGTCAGGAGCATTTTGTTTTGATGGGCCATCACACAGTGGCTTTATAGAAATGAGACAGCGGAACATCAGACGGAGGCTTCAACAGAACCAGCGGATGCACAGTTTGAAACGTCATCATTGTACACTGCAACCTTATTTGCCAAGTCCAGATGAAACTGTGCCAAGTGAGTGGTTGAGACCGTCACCAGAGAATTCATCATCAATAAAGACTGCAATTGACCAAACCTTCAGTTACCAGTAATAATAATAATCAATATCCCAGATTTCTTGACATGCCCGCCTTGGTAATAGACACGCTCAACTAAGAGAGAACTTTACACAAACTTGTATTTCATAATTGTAATATTAATTTTTTTGCATTGAAGATGGACATTGAATTTTCCAAGCTCACAGATGGGAAAGAAGACTTGTTTATCCGGAAACGGGAAGGGACCATAAATCCAAAGCTCAAGGAAATAGCAGGATTGAAATAGCAACAATCTTGCCTGTCACTCACGCTGTGGCTATGTGGAAAGTTTCTCTGTCAATTTTGCTTAATTGACAAATCAAGTTCTCAATATATTTTTGATGAAAATAACACCGTGAGACGTACAAGGGAAAACTATGCATACCATGTACAACTCAATGATGCAAGTGCAACCGGTGTCAAGCATAACTCATGACTAAATAGCATACAGTATTTTCATGTCACTGAGAATATTGGCGTGGACATCATGCATGATGTGATAGAAGGAGTCGTACCTCTTGAGGTGAAATTGATGCTACGGCATGTCATTTATGAGGAGAAATGTTTTTCTCTGGAACTATTAAATGAAAGAATAGCAGCGTTTGACTATGGCTATGAAAATCAAAAAAATAAACCTAGTGCAATTATCAATCTTAGGACATCTGAAAATGCTATTAAGCAGACTGCATCACAGATGTGGTGTTTACTACTAGTCTTGCCCTTTCTGTTGGGTGATTTAAGACCCAAAGAGCCCACATTGGCATCGTTTCCTATGGTTGCGCAAAATATGTGACATACTTTTTGCACCTGTTGTGTCAAAAGGGCTTGCAGCTTATCTTAAACAACTCTGAATAGATCACCATACACAATTCAAGCTTCTTTATCCTGGTAGGAATCTAATTGCTAAACATCATTTTATGACGCATTATTCGAGTATTATGACTTTATTTGGACCTCTTTCCAAGTTGTGGTGAATGAGGTTTAAGGCCAAACATAACCCTCTTAAGCGAAAGGCCCAAGTAGTATGCAACTTTCGAAGTATTTTCAAAAACGCTGGCTCATTGTGATCAGCAATATGTAACTCCTAGATACACAATTGTGCTTTAAACATGTTGGTGGTTGAAACTGTTGAACACATTGTGTTTTGACCAGATCTGACAATGCATTGTTTTGTAAACATGATCACCTATAGGTGAATGCATAAACAGTAAGTGTGTAATGGTTATTGCTTTGAATAGTTTTCAGGTTCATTAAAAGTATTTTTTTTCTTCTGTATGAAAAATAGCATGTTGGTACACTTGAGAATAAGTTCAGAAAATGTGGTACTTTATATGTTGGAAACTGTTTCATACATATTTGATGTTTTATTTGACTGCTTAACAGATATGAGTTTTATAATATTTAATGAATGGTTTTTATAATTTATGACGTGTTGAAATGCTTATTTCACAAGTTTATATTCAGTATACTGTAGTAAAAACATTTGAATGCATGAATTCCATGTTAAAAAGGAAAACAAATAAACAGTATGTGAGCAGTGTCTAATGGTTTCCTGTGAGATTTCATAATAAATGTACACAAATTGTTTATTGATCTAACATTTTTAATAAATTTTATATTAACATATATTAAACAATTTCTTAGTAACACACAGTTGTGTTAGATACATAAAAAAGCACATCAATGTGTTTACTTAAGCTGCACATTGATGTGTTACATTTTATGACACGTTTTGTGTTGAATTTAACTCAACATGTGTTGTCCCTGAGCACACGTGTTAAAAATAACACATGTTGTGTTGTTTTAGTAAAAAATCATCCTAGGCATTAATATAATCTATAGCACTATTGTAAACATTAAGTGTAACAGGGACATTAATTGTGTTTAATTACACACACACACACACACACACACACACACACAAATGGAACCAAGACTCTTCCAGATGCATGTGCCTTTTTTTTTTCTTTTTTTAAATAATCTTGCTTCTAAACTTTGAAATATGTGTTCAGAACCTCTGAGTAAATGTTTAGAGTTTAACTCAAACACACACCTGCGTGCATATATGCGCACACACACACACACACACACACACACACACACACGCAGCGGCATGAACTCAGTCCATCATGACGCATCAAGCACAGGCTCATTGCCTTAATGCATTTGAACATCTTCAAAACATCATAATTCAGCGTTTAAAGCGTCGTAAACAGGCATGCACACAGCTGGCTGAGAGACTTTGATTCTTGACCCGGATGTGTTTGTAATCAGGAGTCTGGTTTGAGCGGCCAGGTTTTCCTCAGCACTGAATGCAGATTCTAGAGGCTGGCTATCAGAGCGGCCAATCACAGAGAAATTACAGAGAGAGACGACAGATACGGAGGCGGCGTTCGGAGCGTCTCATGATGCTGTCTCTCTGCTTGCTGACTGCAGATTCTCTGTAATTGGTGCTAATTGCTCAGATTTGTCACATTTATAATTAGAGCGAGTGTTTGTTCTGGAGACGGGCCGAAGGAGCTCTTCAGCGGCGGGAATCTTCATTAACCAGAAACACTCCAACAACATTAACAGAAAACCTCTTTCCAAACAAGCCTGTGTTTACTTTATAAAACAACTGTCACACTAACTAACCTTAGTTAACCGTAATAGTTAAAGTCCGTGTAAAGTGATATTAAAATATGTGTTCTGAGTTTGTCACACAACAGAACAATGTGTTATTAACCACCCAGCCAAATTTGAATGATTAAAAAAAAATTCCAAGTAACTAAAATAAGTTATCAAAATCTTGAAAAATAAGCAGGACTCTCTGCTCTCAAACACTGGGGGCGTGTCCTCTGTCGGCGCTGAAACCACTCCCACTCGCGGGAAAGTGGCCTTCTCTCTCAACTGTCAGATACCGCTACAACCACCTGAATGGATGCTACTGATATACAGCCATATATGTTTGAGCGTGCAAGTTCGTTATTTGCGCTGCAGTGAGTTGAAACCTTCTCGTCGTCAAGGTGAGCGCTGCTCATGGTTGCTTAGCAACGGCAAACACCACTAGAGCGTGAGCTCCGGTGCGCTTTGAAAGAAGAGAGAGCGGTACAGCTCGCGTTTCTAGATGCAAATTGTGAACGCTCCATGTTTTTAAATTGTATGTATTCTGCTACATATTGATGTCTCTGGGCTAAGACCTGGGTATCCATTCACCCTAGAACCGTCCCGTCCCAGAATCTGTATATCTAACATCACAGACATTCGAAAAAGACAAACTAAGAACTTGACCTCTCAACAGTTATTATAGTGTTAGGGGCGGGGCCACGCTCGGTGGCTCCATTGCGTCATCGAGCCACCGTTTTAGCCCCGCCCAGAAAACCCAATCACAGAATTGGTACATAGTTCAGAGTCTTTCTAATGTGTTTCAGCAGTACATTTCTAACATTTGCAATGTGTTTAGAAGCAATTATCTTTACACGGACTTTAACTAACAATGCATACACTGTAAACCCCACTGTTGTCATTAATAAAGAAATTAAGTTAATATAACTTGACATTACTTAAAGTACTAAGTTTTGGCTTCAAAACTTAAACAGGTGTATTTAACTTACTCATTTGGCAGCAAAAACGTTTTAATTAATATTTTAAGTTCTCTGAACTCAACATTTTAATTCATTTAAATGTTTCACCATGTCTCTGTTTAAAATGATTGGTCGCGCTTGAAATTCTGCTTTGACAACCGCGCTGATTGGTTGATATAAGTCATATGACACAAGGCGGGAATTTTTTTTTTTGGTCGTGCTGAATTTTGCTGAAGCAGCAGCAGGACAGAGGCACTAGCAGAAACCATCTGACAGAAGAAAGACAAAAGTTAAATTAGTAAGTAGAGATTTAAACGCTCATATACATTTTTCTTAATTGATTTACACCTTATTCTAATGTTACGTTTTTCGTTTCACTCCAGTAGCAGCACAAGTACGCTGGCGGTAAAGCAGGTGGGAAGAGAGTCGTCCTGAAAGATTCATTAGAGTGACGTTACACAGGTAGGTTAATGGTAAATATTTAAGTGTAAAATTCGCTTGGTTGCCGTTTTATTTTTGGAGTATTTTGTAGTTATAAACACGCATGAGTTACTAACTTTCTGTAAGAACATTTTAATTTCCCGTTTAATTTTTTTGGTTTCTTCCCCCAGCTGCACTTGCTGCAGGCGATTATGAAGCAGGCGGGGACACGTATGGAGTCGTGATAAAGGCCCATGGATTACGCTGGTAAATTAATGTTTAACACGCCTGTACATTTTGGTTTATTGTCTGTAAAAGGTTTTATTTTGTAGTTATAAACACGCCTGAGTTTCTAATTTTCTGTAAGAACATTTGAATTTCCCGCCTAACCGTTTTCCTCCCCCAGCGGCACTTGCAGGCAGGCGGTCGTGAAGCAGGCGTGACAGGGATGGAGTAGTTATGAAGGCCCATGGATTACACTGGTAAGTTAACGTTTAACACGTCTGCACGTTTTGGTTTATTGTCTGTAAAATGTTTTATTTTATACGGATGGACAAGGTATAACGTTAAATGCGTTTAGGTTAATATGAACATGAGCTTGCAACCATGTGAATTAACTTTTAATTTGATAATGTTTATTCATCTTCACTAGATGTCCGATGATCGCAGCTCGAATCTTGACGTTCCAGTGGGGATTGTAATAGTTGAAGATGGGACTACTCTTCAGCCTCTCTCCTCATTTGGGATAGTAATTGAGGGAAAAGTGGTGATGGACAATCTACATGACCTTCCTGAATCAATGTGCCTTCTGTTTGGACTAATTTATTTTTGGTTTGAGATTTTCCAGTTCCTTGTGCGTTATAAATACCATGGTATTAATCTGGACCTACCACAGTGTTTTGTACGGTAGGTTTGTCGTCATTCCACAGAATCGTGCAACAAATTTGAGTGTCCTGTCATTGAATGTGAACAAACTACATTCTCTGCAAGTAAAAGGTTAGAGAACAAGGAAAAAAGACAAATTTCCACTTTGCTGGTGATTTAAGTTGCACTTAAATTACCCAAAGTCACTGAAGTACACATTTGAATTTATTCAATGCATTCTCCTTTCCATGGGGCAGAAAGACCTGCAGCCTAAGATACAATCCTTGGCTAACCAGCTGTTCCATTAAAATGGATAAACAAGATCAGCTCATGCATTTTCTTAAAAAAAACAAAAAAAAAACACTTAAGATACAGCATGGAGGGGTCCCTTTCTGTTTTGTGCTTTTTCTTGTCAGCTGAGATATAAAAAAAAAAGACCTTTACATTGGAAATTAAAAACATTTTAATGTTAACAGTCAGTAAGACTTTTACCAGCAAAGTGGAAATTTGTCTTTTTTCCTTGTTCTCTAACCTTTTACTTGCAGAGAATGTAGTTTGTTCACATTCAATGACAGGACACTCAAATTTGTTGCACGATTCTGTGGAATGACGACAAACCTACCGTACAAAACACTGTGGTAGGTCCAGATTAATACCATGGTATTTATAACGCACAAGGAACTGGAAAATCTCAAACCAAAAATGAGTTTACAGTTTTGTCTCTTCTGAAAATGTGACAAAATGTCTAGATAAAAATAAGCTTACCATTTGGTTGTTAATGTGTCTTTTAAAATGTGATAAATAATAGGTTTACATCTAAAAACAGTTTACCGTTCAAAAAAATAGCTTATGTTCATGTCTTTTAAAAATGTGAGCTTACTGTTTAAAAATTAGCTATTTCGTTGTTTGTGCATCTTTTAAAAATGTGAGCTTGCAGTTAAAAATACCTTTTCTGTTAAAACTGAGTTCAGGTCTTCTAAAAATGTGAGCTTATGATTTTGTTCATGTCTTAAAAATGACTGAATGTGATCTTACAGATGAAAATAGGAGTTTGCTGTTAAAATGAGCTCATGATTTTGTTCATGTCTTTTAAAAATGTGGGCTTACTGTTATAAGAAATGAAATGTAAATGCAGTATAAGCCTAATAAAGTGGTTGATTTGGGAAAAAAACAACTTGTTTTAATGATTTATAAATTATTTAATACAAGTAAAGAATATATAAGCTGAAAATTTGGAAAGTTTTGTCTATTAGCCCTTTTAAGTTATCTGTACTTAAACATTTAAGTTAATTCAATGAAGAGACCACATTTGGTTAACTCAATAAATCGAGTTGTCAATTTTCCATTACTCAAACGAACTGAGGGAATCACTTTCCTCAAATCATTTGAGTACTCTCAACTTATTAGGGTTTACAGTGTAGTTAGTACCTACACATTTATTAATCTTAATGTTCATTTCAACATTTAATAATAAATTATTAAAAAATCTAAGTTTTATCTAACTTTATTTAGTGAACTTGAGAGCTGATATGAACTAATAGTGAACATAATAAAAATAACTTCATAAAGTACAAAATATCCCAACTAAAACAAAAACAAAACATACTCTGTCAGCATATCTATCTGCTAAAACATGCTGTACTACTTGTAGTCAAAATGGATATAATTTGATATATGTTTTGGAACTGAAAATATGATTTCAAGTTCACATTGCATGGCTATGATTTATTTTGAGATTCACGCGAACATAAAGAAAAATCTTCAACAGCTGTTTAGGTTTATTCTCATTTCAAGTGCATTTGAGTTTCTGTTTTGTGTTCACCCATGTTTATATGTGAATAAAAGCCTAAATTAACCTGCTCAAAGCTATTGTGATTAAATAGCTGGATTCATATGGATTACTTTGACGTTTCAAAAAGTTAATAAAGCCACTGTAAAGATAAACAGAAGACGGATGGATGGATGGATGTTCTGCTCATGCAAACACTCATTCATTCTGTCAATTCTGTTTTCTTCAGTGTTTCAAAGTTGTCTGCCAACAGCAGGTGTGTTTACGGCATGCAACGTAACTTTCCTTCCTTTCACCGGGAAGTGGAAGAAAACAGGGCCAAATAATCAGGCGTCACACACCGGCGCGTCCCGCTGAGATCAGATTCCGGGTCGTTACAGCACACTAGGAGAGCAGCAAGATGGAAAATGCTAAACATTTCATTAAGACGAGAATGCTTTTCCCCGCTCTGCCTAGCGGCCCGTAGAGTCAATACATCAAAACCAGCGCATGCTGGAAAATATGCGCGATTTTAAGAGGAAACTAATTACGAGAGACTTTAATCTCCTCCCCGAGAGCTTCACCTATAACTCTGATAATCTGCTCTGTTTAATATGCTGGAAAAAACACTTAGGAGACATCGATCATTCAGAGTGCCTCCAGGCAAGGGCTTGTGCCAAATGTTTGAAAACACCATAAAATTAGCGTGTTTCACAGTCGCTCTGATATGGCTGGCTGTAAAATGGATTGTCTCTAAATGGTTCTGCGATGCTGCTGTTTGGTGTTGTGAAACTGGCAAAGACATGTGGCGTGATGGTCAATTCACATTCACGTCAATCTGCTCGTTTCTTCACGAAATGCTAGCTGTTCCAGAGCTGGAACATGAAAGACGAGTTTCCAGCAATGCACAATAATAAACAAAACCAAAGTAAGCACAAGAACAAATAAAATGAAGGATAACATACAGTGAGACAAAGGCAAACAATAGTGTTGTTCCAAGCATTCTGCCTAGACTGTCATAGGCTTTCACCTGACATACATGCTTGGCCAAGTGGTTATATAGGATTCTAAGATAACTTACTTTTGCCTACCATTTAAAATGCATTGTTTCCATCTGGAATGCAACGGTTCTCTGACATTGGTTTACGGTATGGTCACTTGACATGCATGTAAACAAATTAAATATTATATATATTTTTAGTGAATGTTTTATTTTGATTTGTCATTTTAACATAATTTATTTTAATTTGACTTGTTTCTTTTTTTTCATTCACTCATTCATTTTAACCTATTTAACCTAACGCTATTCCTTCACGAGTCCCAGTTTAGGAAACCTTGACATAATGTAATGTTTAATGCATTTCATCCATCTAACCATCCATCGCCCAAAATATGACCCAACCCAGCATTTGGGTAGAAAAATAAATATATGTATAAATAAGCTAACATTTTTAATGTGCAATAAGTAGCAATAAACAAATGACGTAGAAATGCTTTAGAAACACACCAGTGCCAAACTCATGAAATCAAGCATGTCTCCTGCTCATCTGTAGGACAAACCCATCACTTACGAGCTTCTGTTGAGATTAGCATGCGGTGTAAGTGTACACTATAGACGACAGCTCACTATTTTTGGGAAAAGCTCTTTTTTTTCTTTTTCAAACAATAGCAGCAAATGGAAACACACACACACACACACACACACACACACACACACACACACCCTGAGCTTGCCCTGGTTAATTGATGGAGTGTGAGTTGCATCTGTCCGAAGATGTGATTTTTCCCTCCATGTGCTGCTCGTCACCCCTCCATCTGTCAGGTTAACATGGTAATTACTTTCCTCTCCGAGACTAACTGCTATAACGCTTCCCAAAATGAAACAACATGACACTGTCCTCTGACACTGATTTTACGAGCGAGATCTCAGCTCTGTGTAAAGCTCTTCCTAAAAATTTGAGAATATTTATTTCCGAGAGAATTTATTTATTCACTCTGGCTAGTTAATAAATAAATAATTTTTTGTTTATGCAGGATGCTGCTTCTGTGCCAGTAAATTGTACTAGGTGTAAATCAAAGACGACTATTGCATCTGCCAAAGAAATAGAAACAACATATTCCTGAAAGCAACTTTGCAATGCAGCTTTAATAGACTGAAATATCTGGCCTCGTCTCAGCTACTACACAACCCCACGCTGGAAGAAAGAAATAACCCAGCATTTATTTAGAGAACAGTGGCAACAAATCTGCACACACACACACACATAACACGCACACACACATGCGCGTACACACACACACACACACACACATAACACGCACACACACATGCGCGAACACACACACACATAACACGCACACACACATGCGCGTACACACACACAAACTTACTGTGTCACTGAGTTTCAGCAGCTATTTATCAACTTCAGCCATGAGTTTCCTTATTAATTTCCCAACAACCTCCATTTCCACTGGTTCTTTCTCTGGTTATTGAGTGAGTGAGCTGGAGCAGATAAGAACCGCTATCTGAGCGCTGAGACGGCAGAGGGATTGTGGGTAATTGTCAGTGTTGTGCAAGTTACTTCCAAACTGTAATACATTACAGATGACTTGTTACTGTTATTTAAAAGTAATCCCTTACCTTACAATATTACTGTCCCATATTGTAATGTGTTACAAGACTCCTGTATTACTTTTGAGTTACTTTCACCAAAATATCTACGGAAGTAGAACTAAACATTCTAAAATGACTAAATGTACCAGAGCCCTGCTCTAATGGCAAAGTGTTTATATTTCGTTCCGGCTTTTTATTAAGTTCATTTAGAAAAAACGTTTGGAGCATTTTTTGTTCATTAAATAATAATTTTTGCTCATAAAGGTAAGAGTAATACATCATTCTGAACTGTAAAGGGTCTACTTTTATTTGTGTGCACTCACAATACCAACAAAACATCGTGCTTTCATCTTGAACAGGAGCGCTTCACAAAATGAACCGAAAGACGGCGAATACATGTCTCACAGACATAATAAATATATCTATAGAAAGCTTTAAATTGCTACTTAACAAAATAAATAAAAACGAAAACAAAAACTATTTAATATAATCGTTATCCGTGAAGATGCACTTCTCTCTAAAGGCGCGTCTAACGAGGAGATGGCGAATCCTTACTATTTCCCCCGGACACATTCATGGTAATTACTTTAGCTGGGGCTTTGCTTTATTGTGTGTATTTGAAGCAGAACTCTTCAGCTGCTGC
Source organism: Barbus barbus (assembly GCF_936440315.1). Taxonomy (NCBI): domain Eukaryota; kingdom Metazoa; phylum Chordata; class Actinopteri; order Cypriniformes; family Cyprinidae; genus Barbus; species Barbus barbus. The sequence goes on from NC_136729.1 coordinate 46,988,476, forward strand.
TGCGGGACACTAAACACCATCGAGCCGCTCTTGAGCACGGCAATTTATTTTCATCAATAATTGATGGATGCCTAAAATATAAAGTTAAGGAGAAGCCTAAAACAGTCCCGAGGACCGGCCCACGTCTGAACTATGATGTGAATATTGGCCCGAAGCCCAGGCCTAGGGACATAAAAAAGTCAGAGCCCAACTTTAAATTAAAAAAAAATAAATACCCCAAAAAAATGGGGGCTAAAAGTGTGTTGTAACACAAGCATTACTGAACATGTACCGAGTAAAATATTACTGAAAATTGATTAGTAATGCCTTACACTACTGTGTTACATCAAAAAGTAATATGTTACTGTAATGCATTACTTTTGTAACGCGTTACTCCCAACACTGGTAATTGTGCTGTGGTGGTCAGTGGCGTTAGGCATCTCCTGCTGTCAGAACTGGGCTTTAGAATAACAGATACCTGGAAAAATAAAAGTATTCCATAAAACCAGCACTACTTTCAAGTCTTAATGTTTTCATTTTATTTAATTTTTAATTTTTATTATTTAATTTTTTTGGAAAAAAAAAAAACAATTGATATGTATTTGAAATATATGTATGCATGTAAAGCAATGAAACAATGGTAACAAAGTGTAACACTTTAGTTTAGGGACCAATTCTCACTATTAAATAGTTGCTTATTAGCATGCATATTATTAACATATTGGGTATTTATTAGCAATTATAAAGCACATATTAATGCCTTATTCTGCCTGACCATAGCTCCTTTAACAACGACCTCACTAACTATTATTAAGCAACAAAATAGGAGTTCATTAAGACAAAATTTGTAGTTAATAGAATAGTGAGAATTGGACCTTAAAACAAAGTGTGATGTATCAAAGGGGGAACGAAGACGGTGCGAAACAAAACATTTTAGTAAAGGAGAAGTTAATATTCAGTTACTATTGTACACAGGACTAAACTGCATGCAATTGTGTTTTAAATAGCTTGTTTGCCGCCTGTGCCTACATCTATGCTGCAATTTGTCATGTATTTTTTTATTTAATTCAATGTACTGTGAAATAAATACTTTTGTAGTGCCATTTCATTATTACATTTCTAACATATTTATGGCTTTTTACATTTGGTTGTAAATTTACAATAAATTGTGATGCAAACTTTTTGCTGAATCATTTCTGTATGAAAACATTTGTGCACAAACCTGTTGTAACGTAAAATGCAATATGTAATTTAAAGTAAATAGTTTAATTTAGCTCAAAGGGAATAATTTATGATTGTATAGGGAATTTGAACAGACTCACTGTTTCACGACGGATCACTGAGTCGGCAGCGATTCATTGACCAAGCCATATAACATCAACTCTGCACTGGATATTAAAATCCAAAATATAGTGAAAACACCATTTAATAGCACAGTAACAAGATCGACAGATTCAGACATTAACTTGTGAGCAGAAAACACAAGATGCTTCTCTTTTCAATATAAATCAGATTTTATTTATATAAACCTAAGACATAAACTAATCTAACACATGAACACAAGCATTCACACATTCACATGCTGCAGAAAGAGAGAAAGTGAGGAAAGGATGAGTTGAAGAGAACGAAAATATGAAATCCAGTTCAACTGCATCGACCTGAACACCCATCAATCACTTATTTAACCCTCGCTTTGAGTTTCTCAATGAGGCCCAGATTTGGTTTCGAATTGAGATCAAAATTAAAATATACAGTTTATAGTTTATTTATATAAAAGGTATATTTGTGTATAAAGTTGGGTGTTATTACGTCATAATTATCATAGTTATTACGATTCCCGATCCCACCCACTCTCGCTGACATTTTTTCCTGTCCCGCCTCAATCACGTGATTAATAGTGATTTTGTTTCCCATCCCGCAGGATTCCCGAAAAAAGTTCAACCTCTAGTACACATGATTACATATTTACACAATAGCAAAATTTTAATTTTTTTAATTTATTGATTTTTGATTCTCGATTTTCATAATTTAAATGGTCCTTTCTAAAATAGCCTAACGCTTATATACACTCAGAGTGGTCTTCAGTTTTGGTGACATTCACGCAGAGACCACTACTAATCTGGTGGACATAAAACTGAGAGGCCACACAGAATTTGACCACTGGACTTACAAAAATTCATATCAAGTTTACAAAGTGTTTTCGCAAAATTTCAACATTGCATCAAAAGCTGTTGAGCACATTAATTGGAATTTGAGTTATCACTCATTATCTTATTTAACCATTTATTACTATGACTTTGGACGGCTTAATTCCTTCTAACACATTAAAATGCACACATTCACGTTATGTCTTATTTACATGCAATGCAAGGATTCCAAAATGTGTTATTTGTCAGCCGAATCTCTTTCACCTAATATTTACTTGAAATCCCCCTGAGATGTGAAGGTAATAAATTAATAATTAAGTATAAATTTGCATGTCCGCAGTTATGTGACACTGGTTAATAGTCACATGACATGCAGGCAAACTAATTAAATATGTAGCCTATAATAATAATAATAATTATTATTATTATTATTTAGTAAGTGTTTTATTTATGATTTGTTATTTTAAAATGAGTTTAGTTTTAAATTGTATGATTTAATTAATTTGTAATGTTTGATTATTCCACAGACTACCTGCAGTTCCTTCATGAACATGTTGACAAAACCTTTGTGTAATGTAATGTTTAATGCATTTCATGTTGTTAATAACAACAAAATGTGATATATTTTATTTCTTCTTTTTGCAATTGTATAACAATATGGTAAAAGCTTTAGTCTTGACCATATCCCTACACCTAAACCTATCTTTAACCATGAGTAATCCCTAAAATCAGAGGAAATGGTTCAGGGGTAGGTAACGTTGGTCCTGGAGTGCCGCTGTCCTGTAGAGTTTAGCTCCAAACCTAACCAAACACACCTGAACAAGCTAATCAGTCTTCAGAATTACTTGGGCTACAGGCAGGTGAAGCTCTTTCAGGGTTGGAGCTAAACTCTGCAGGATATCGGCACTCCAGGACCGATATTGCCTACCCCTGTGATAGATGAATGACACTGATGTACAAGCACCAAACACTGATTTAAGTCTAAACTTCACAAAATCTATAAACTGGTTCTTCAAATCTAGGGTGTGTTTCCCAAAATCATTGTTAACAACGGAACTTGCGACCATAGTTGTTTTTGGGAAACATCGGTTAATCACAAGATTGTTCCAGTGTCAACATAGATATTGATCCAGGAACATGTCACACTTGGTAAAATCAGGTTCTGTGGTTCTGTTGATAGTTTATCAAGGGTTGTCTTGTTTTCTTCGTATCACTTGTGTATTTAAACCCATTTCCCACATGTTTCTGCCTCAGTTATTACTCTTGGATTATTGGATTTTGGAGTGTGTGTGTTTTAAGTAATTTGTCTCTTCCAGATTCCTTGGCTTTATGTTACAACTTTCATGCAAAACTTGTAAAAATGTTTGCTTAAATTTGGGAATTCAAAAGTTCCTCGTTAATGCATGAAGTTTGCATCCCTGACAACAAATTACTCTCTCTGATCCAGATCTTAACTGTCTTAAACCAAGGCTTCTTTGTTTTAAGATTTTGATAGGTTATCTAGAAATTGATCACAATCTAAACTTTGGGACAGAAAAGACAGCTTTATTGTTACCATAACAAATGTCTAAAGTGTTGTTTTTCCTTGAGCAGTACTTCACATACAGTGGTGAAAACAGATCCACAGCAAGTTGTTCAAAGAACGACTGAACCTAACTGATCTAAGACTTATAAACATGGACCACAATGCAGTGTGTATTTTGTGAGCAGGATATAGTAAGACAGTCAGTCACACCATTATTTCTCATCAGTGAATCACAGGCTGGTTCTGGGTGAGCTGTGGGAAAATGAGCATCTGTCTCTCACTCTTTTTCTTCATTGCTTGTATTCTGACATTTCTTGCTTTCTATGCTCTCTTTCATCTAATTCTCTCTCTCTCTCTCTCTGTTTGTGTGTGTGAGTCAGAGTAATGTAATGGCCGTCTGCTCTCATGATAAATGGTGAACGTGTCTCTCTCATTACAGTGAAGACAGTGTTAAACAGACAACCAGATCTGCCACAAACCCACCGAACATCACAAACAGACAAAGTTTTGATGAGATTGTCTTTATAGCATTTATGTTATGCTGTTAACATAAGGATTGGATTGTCCAATCCAATCCTTGGAGAATAAGATGGACGATCTTAGAGCCAGGATTAGTTTCCAACGGGACATAAGGGACTGCAACATCCTTTGTTTGTCAGAAACGTGGCTTTCGTCCTCGGTCCCGGACACTGCTGTAATGCCGAGTGATAACTTCTCTGTCTTTCGGACGGACAGAACAGCAGAGGCCGGTAAATCCAGGGGTGGAGGAGTATGTTTCATGATCAACAAGAAATGGTGTGATCCCAGGAATATCTCCATTCAGTCGCGTTCCTGCTCGCCTCATCTGGAACATCTTTCCATTATTTGCCGCCCATTTTATCTGCCCCGGGAGATTTCATCGATCATTGTTACTGCTGTGTACATTCCACCACAGGCGGACACCGGCTTGGCTTTGTCTAAGCTTCACGATGTGCTCAGCGGCTACATCAACAAACATCCTGATGCTGCCTTTATCATCGCGGGGGACTTTAACAAAGCCAACCTCAAGCAGGTCATGCCGAACTTTTATCAACATGTATCCTGTCCAACTAGAGGACCAAACACACTGGATCATTGCTACACTCAGTTCAAGGATGCCTACAAAGCCCGCTCACTACCGGCTTTTGGCAAATCGGACCATGCCACAATTTTTCTAACACCGGGATACAAACAAAGGCTCGTTCAGGAACCTCCGGTGCAGAGAGTAGTGACGCGCTGGTCCTCCCACTCAGAGGCTGGTCCTCCCACTCAGAGGCTATGCTGCAGGCGGCGCTTGATGACATCGACTGGGACATGTTCCGGGCGAGTTCTTCTGACGTCAGCGAGTTCACGGATGTAGCATTAAGCTTCGTAAACACGCTAACCGAGCAAGCTACAGAAACAATAACGATAAGGACATTCTCCAATCAGAAACCGTGGGTGGACAGAACAATCCGTGCCGCGGTTAACACGCACTGGCGCTTACAATGAGGCTCTTCTGTCTGGGAATACGAGCGAGTACAAAGCATCGTGCTATGCTCTCCGACGCGCAGTAAGAGCCGCTAAACACAGATACAGAGAGAGAATTGAGTCTCATTTCCAGCTCAACGACTCTCGACGGATGTGGCAGGGACTGAGGACCATCTGTGACTTCGGAAACAAATCCTCCGCGGAGGTGAGAGCAGATCCGTTGCTGGCCGACGAGTTAAACATCTTCTACGGCCGCTTCGATGGCAACGGCGGCGGCGCGTCAGGAAGCAGCAGGCAGAGCAGCGATGATCCTGTAATCACCGTGTCGGAGGATGAGGTTCGGAGGGTGTTAAAGAGAGTGAACGTCAGGAAAGCAGCCGGTCCTGATGGGATAACCGGCCGTGTTCTGACGTCCTGCGCCGATCAGCTCGCTGGTTTGTTTTCTCTACCTCATATTGCTGCTATTCAAATACCCTGTACAACTTTTTGCACATTATTTTTTGCACATTCCTCTCATTACTATTTGTCAACAACATACTGACCTGCACATTTATATTTATATTTTTTATCCTATCTTATCTTATTTTATCTTATCTTTTATTTTATGTTTGTACGTCTTCTTAATATTTGTATTCTTTATAATTGCACTGTCCTTGGAGCGGACCTGACCTACATTTCACTGCTGGTTATACTCTGTATAATTGTGTATGTGACAAATAAAACTCTTGAATCTTGAATCTGTTAGAAGTTATTTATTTGAAAACAGCTGAGACACAGCGATTATGGTGGACTGTAGACTGATGATCAATAATATGATATTCACTTCTACATAATAATTTCATCTGTTCCGTTATGTACTCTTCTACCACAATGGTTACATCTTAAATGATCTTCATATTGCAGCCTAGGCTCATTTGGAAAAACAGAAATGTAACTTTACTATAGTGCATGATTACCAAGTGAATATATTGTTTGCATCCAATAGGGTCTGGCTGCAGACTTGCACTTGTACTCTCAGACACTTGCGCTTCCGTGGCCATATTAAGTGTTTATGGTTTTCTACAGGAGGAAAACGCTTAACGAGAAACTTTGCGCATTGCGATCATTTTCTGCTGTTCTGTAGCCACAGATTTGCAGGTCTTTTCTTTTTCTCCTACAGATGACTTGCAGGACCCTGTTTGTTATTGTACTAAATTAGTTTTAATCGTTTAACCCCCACAGCGTCTCGTCTCCATTGGCAACGCAAGTGACGTCGCAGATAGCGGCGATTGCAAGTGACATTGTAATTTAGTTTATTTTTTCTTGTCTTCACCACCTGGCTACTGTTGTAAAATGCTGAGAGATTCAAACTAAAAATAATCAATAAATAGAACAAAATAAAAAAAATGAAAAAGACTGCAAGTGACTTTAACCACGGAAGCGCAAGTGTCTGAGAGTGCAAGTGCAAGTCTGCAGCCAGACCCTTGTCTTTGCATTACTTAACTAGCTCCATATGTTTGGCTTTTCTGATACAGTAAACTTGCTCAGTGGCGCACCCGGTACAACCATAGATGTGAAGCGCTCAGGTGTGAGTCCTATATATATTCAAGAACCAGCAAATCATCGCCAGACATGCTGTTCCTGATAAAACTAAACAAGCTTTTAGCACCGCTCACTGGACATTTCACGTTGAAAGTGTTGCAAAGTATGCAAGAAGCAATGCAAGACTTTCCTGAAATGTCATCACAGCTAGATTCTTCCAATGAGCCTGGGATGCAGCATTGAAATGTGACTACTTGCAATAAATTTGATTTTGTTTTACAAAACTACTACACTTGGCAAGACACTACAGACAATACTTTTTTTTTTTTTACTTGTCTTTATATGGTATTCAGATTTTTGTACTCGAAATGTGTGCAAATGAGTACATATTTAAACATAACTTTTAAACAGTGTACTTATCCTACATAAAAAAAGTGCTGGTTAATAAACGTCAGGTACCTACATGGGTTAAGGTTTATGGGAAGGTTTAGGGTTAGTACCTAGTCATTACCCAATTATTGTAATTGTTATAAGTACATGCAGAACAGGACTGTAAAATAAAGTGTTAACACTTTGTCAGTGGTCACAACACAAAGCTTCAAGTTTGGAGGGAATTTTGAGAAATCACTTTAGGTTTTGGATGACGGTCGCTTCAGTAAATGAACAATGTGGACTCGGGATTTCTACAAATACCAGAGATGTTATGAATTTTCCATTGTGCATGATGAGCGCTGCATTAGCGTTGTTGTCGTCCCAGATGCTTTGAGACCCTGTGCTCTGATTAAATTGGCAAACATTCAGCAGAACGTTACAAAACACTTCGATTATTGTGTTTTCTCATTAAACACAATCTCACTCCAGGCCTGATTACTATCATCTAGTAAATATATGCTAATTAATGAATGTCTGTTCATGCCCCGCTGGAGCGCAAGCTTTCTTAAGGAAATGAATTCCAGAAGTCGACAGAAACAAACACAGATGAACTAGCATTGGCGGGGTCAAAGGTCATCTCTGCAGAGCTGTCATTCATTATTTAAGGAGAACCGAGATGGAAGGAGGGGTCATTACTGCTAAAACCTTTTGAAATCGGTCACTTTTAAAACATGAATATGTTAAGAAGCCTATTTAAGGAAGCATTTTTATTTAAAAAAAGAGAATTTACCAATAATAATAATAGTCACCGCAAGAGTGTTTAACCAGTGCTTTTTCCTTTTGTACTTTACATTATCTGTGATACACAGAATTGTCTGACATTAATGACAAACTATATCGTGTTAAGGTCAGAAAAGACTATTTTAGTTTCAAGTTTGATCTTTCCAGTACTGACCACCTGTATCTATGCCATATCTAAATAATTAAATCGATGGGTTTTCCCACCAAAACATATGTCACTTCCTGTATGATGATGTCAAAAATGCATTAACATTTGCTAGTTAAAAAGAACAGGACAAAAGTGATGTTGAGGATACAGGAAAAATGACTATCAGTTACAACAAGAAACCCCAAGAAAAAAGCATTTGGTTTAAAACATTTTCATTCGACAAAAGAAACAAGGGATATTTCAGAACATATGTTTTTTAAGCACGAGCAGTTTCTATCTGCTGTCAGCACAAACTCAGGAGGATCAAACATGTCTCCAATTTGCATGTCAGAAAGAAAATTACTCAGGAAACTTTCTCATTTCAGCAGGAAAGGATCAATTAGACATTCGGAGATGTGAGGAGACATTTAAATGGAGTCTAATATGTTTCCATGTATCTTGTCATGATAATGTTGTGTCATTTCAATCTCACATTCATGCCAATGATGAAGAAGATTGCAGGTTGTCACACTGACAGTCTCTCTCTCAAAGTGAATTTGTTTCAGTTGACGTCATTGCGTTTTCCTGTGACTATATAACAGCTAAATGCGTTATTGGGATTTTTCTCTGCATGCGAGTTTGTTTTTCGGCACTTAATGAGTGTCTCTGGAGCTGAATAGACGGCTGGAATTCTGTAATCCCCAAACACAATTCTTCCTCCAAACTAGAAATGTGTTCTCTCTCATTTTTTGAAGATAATTAATAGGAAATCGTGGCTTGGTCGCCTGGTGTTTTTGTTAATCCGTGAGTCTGGGCTGTCTTTGAAGCTCTCAGACGGACGTTCTGCCTCGCTTCTGTTAAACCGGTTTTGTTGAAATTAATGGTTTTCTGTATGCTGCTAATTTTCTCACCTATTCATGTAAAATGCTTTTTGTTTTGAAAGCTTTGAAAGTAAATGTGTGGCTTCAAACACTGAGTAAATGGTAAAGTTTCGGCTCTCCTTCGAGTCAAAACTTAGCTCAGTTGTCGCACAGGGAAATATTTATATGCTCATGTTTTTTTGGGGTTTTTTTGTAAAGCTGAATTTGCAGCATTCTTTTAATGGAACTCAGACAAAATATGACCTTTAGCAAAAATTGCGTGCAAGCTCTGAAAGATCCATAGTATCAAATCTTAGCGTTTTTAAGGCAACTACACAAAGTCAGAGACGTTGGAGACTCCATTCGTGCATCTATTTTCAGTCAAGTACAGCTCCTCTCCAATTTAATTAGGAAGCACTAAAACTAAACCAAACCAAACCATCTCAACCTCACACTTCAACAGTATATTTCAAATCAGTGATACAATCTGATAATGAACTGCATCATAAATGCCATTGTGCTAATACGAGTTTGTCTAATAATTAAAAATGTGACATTTCACCCTTGTAAAAAAAAAAAGAAGTACACCTTAATATATTTTGTAAAGAGTTCTTACTATGTTAATCATATTTTTTTAAATAATATATTTAAGTTTGAACTGAATGCAATGTTTTTAGACGTTTAATTGTATGTTATATATTGTTGTATTGTATTTAAAATTAAGGTTTCTTTTTCTTCGGTTTCCACTTATGTAGGACTTAAGTACATATTTTTATGTAATTCTATAATTACTTCTATGAAATATGGTTAATGTACTGCTGAGTCTTTCTTTAAGTCACTTAAGTGGACTTTTATTTCCTTAATACTATATTATCTGTAAGTACAGTCTTCTTTTCGTCTTCAGTAAAATTAAGTGCACTTCTTTTTCACAGGGTGTCCAGATGTGCTGTGCAGTAAAGTGCACTTTCGGCAGCTATTTCAGGCTAATTTTAGTGAATTCAGGCTTCTGAGTCTGAAGCTGTAAAGTTTGTCAGATCATAGAGGCCTTTAGCATCCTCCACCTCTGAGACATAATCTGACCTTCGTCGTGGACAGCTGTGCCGACAGATTGTGTTCAGAAGTGACTTTCTAGTCAAGATTTGGGTGATTCAAGAGCCGAGCAGAGACACAGACAGAACAGACAATCTCATCATCACTTATCTCTACATCACTGATGAAGCTAACTTCAAGTACTGTATTTAATGGTAGAGGACACAGAATAGAAAAGCTCATAAAGGAAAGGGATATATATATATATATATATATATATAGAGAGAGAGAGAGAGAGAGAGAGAGAGATACTGAATATATGCAGGAAGATACAGAAACATACAAACAATCATATACTGTACAGATATAAACAATCATATAAATCAACATGAAGGTGTATTTCACAGTATGAGTTAACCAGAGTCCACAATAAAAAAATAAATAAACACATTTAAAACTGTATTTGCATGAGTAGCTTGTAGCTGGATAAGGCTCACAAACAAATAAAAGACTTGAGTGAGTTTGTCACTCTGTGATTTTTCAGAGCTGTCAGGTTTATAGTGACTCCTCATCAGTAGATGTGCTCTGAACAGAGCTGTCACCTCACGCACTCTGCAATCAAAGCCGTCCAATCAGACGCACTCATTCCGCTTGTCACTCACGCTCAGTTTCGCCTGATTGGACGCCGTCGGCACAAAGGATGCAGCGGAGCGGCAGAGACAGACGCGGCCAGGTATCAGAGCTGCTTTTAATTGTGCTCCAAACGGCGTGAAATCAACATTTTCTGAGGCTCTTTGATCGGCTGTCAGATCGCGGCTCACCGAGGGCGTGGCGGGGCGGGGCTTATCAGCAGGGGTTTATGGGTAAAATGGCTATGACTGTATGGAGCTGAGCAATGATCACTGCGAGAGAACGAGCACGGCTGTGTAGAACATCAGAGACTGAATCAGACAAATTTAAGATGCATCAGAACATCGAAACCTGAGAAGCTGAGATTCCAGAAAGAGGGGCCTCAAAGCTGTAACAGGAAAACATCATAAATCTGTCCAAATCCTAGCGCCAACTAGTCTGAAGCAAGCCTACTAACCAGCAAGCCTCTGTCACAGAACAGCTTACAACCTCGAGACAAAAGAACACTTATTGATAATTCCAATTCAGGAAGGAGAACGTCAAATTTGGGGCAAGTAATCAGGACTGATGATCAAAGAGATGGCTATCACATGGGTTCCACGCTGAATTCATGAGCTTCCTTAGACTGACTACCCCACACATAGAAGACAGACCAAACCAATATTCCTTTGTCTAAAGAACATGCCTTCGTTCTCCATAGAACTATACAAAGACTTTCTTTTTCATATGCACATAAAATCATCCTAAAAGCACATTTCTATGCAGAACCCCATATTATGTTTGTAACCCACATATTAGACTATCACGTTTTAATCAAATATTATGTATGTCTTTTTAATCATTATTGAATAGCTGAAGGATTCAGATGCGTGTTTGGTATGTATGAGTGTATGAGAAAAATCATGCTTTAAATGTTTCTTCCAATCAATTGTTTGTCAAATGTATCATATTCTGGTTATAGAAATCATGTTCAAAATGTGATGTCTATAACCAGAATATGATATCAAATTTATATTGAAAAGAGAAGTATCTTGTGTTTTGTGCCCACAAGTTAATGTCTTAATATGCTGATCTTGTTACTGTGCTATTACATAGTGTTTTCACTATATTTTGGATTTTAATATCCAGTGCAGAGTTGATGTTATATGGCTTGGTCAATGAATCGCTGCCGACTCAGTGATCAGCCGTGAAACAGTGAGTCTGTTCAAATTCCTTATAAAATCATAAATGATTTCCTTTGAGGAATATTCGTATCCGTAATATCCGTTTTTAATATTCCGCTACAACTGTGTGTTTCCACAGACCATCAGAACACAATCACTCCGGCTGTTACAGCTCATTATTATTTCTGTGTAATGCACAAGACGGATTTTGGAAGAATCTTTATGCTGTTACAAAATGGGCAAAAAGTCCTTTAGTGGTATGATAGTTTTGTGTGACAGAAATGAGTTTCACTGATAATCTTCTCTAAACACTGAAGCTTACATCTTGTTCAGGACACACATCAAAAATGGCACACTTATGTATTCTTGCATGTGTGTCAAAAAATGTGAATACAGAAATAAAGGAGTATTTCATCCCAAAATTAGAATTAACTCACCCTCAGGTGATGTGGATGAGTGTGTTTCTTCATCCAAAGTTACTTACTGTTAGTAGAATGTCTAAAATGGTCTATCAAAATCAAGTTTTACTGTAAATACATGTAAATATTTAGTCTAGATCTACAGTAAGATCATGTTGATATTTAGTCTAGATCTACAGTAAGATCATGATGATATTTAGTCTAGATCTACAGTAAGATCATGATGATATTTAGTCTAGATCTACAGTAAGATCATGTTGATATTTAGTCTAGAACTACAGTAAGATCATGTAGATATTTAGTCTAGAACTACAGTAAGATCATGTTGATATTTAGTCTAGAACTACAGTAAGATCATGTAGATATTTAGTCTAGATCTACAGTAAGATCATGATGATATTTAGTCTAGATCTACAGTAAGATCATGATGATATTTAGTCTAGATCTACAGTAAGATCATGTTGATATTTAGTCTAGATCTACAGTAAGATCATGATGATATTTAGTCTAGATCTACAGTAAGATCATGTTGATATTTAGTCTAGATCTACAGTAAGATCATGATGATATTTAGTCTAGATCTACAGTAAGATCATGTTGATATTTAGTCTAGATCTACAGTAAGATCATGATGATATTTAGTCTAGATCTACAGTAAGATCATGATGATATTTAGTCTAGATCTACAGTAAGATCATGATGATATTTAGTCTAGAACTACAGTAAGATCATGTTGATATTTAGTCTAGAACTACAGTAAGATCATGTAGATATTTAGTCTAGAACTACAGTAAGATCATGTAGATATTTAGTCTAGATCTACAGTAAGATCATGATGATATTTAGTCTAGATCTACAGTAAGATCATGTTGATATTTAGTCTAGATCTACAGTAAGATCATGATGATATTTAGTCTAGATCTACAGTAAGATCATGATGATATTTAGTCTAGAACTACAGTAAGATCATGTAGATATTTAGTCTAGATCTACAGTAAGATCATGTAGATATTTAGTCTAGAACTACAGTAAGATCATGTTGATATTTAGTCTAGAACTACAGTAAGATCATGTAGATATTTAGTCTAGATCTACAGTAAGATCATGTAGATATTTAGTCTAGAACTACAGTAAGATCATGTAGATATTTAGTCTAGAACTACAGTAAGATCATGTAGATATTTAGTCTAGAACTACAGTAAGATCATGTTGATATTTAGTCTAGAACTACAGTAAGATCATGTAGATATTTAGTCTAGAACTACAGTTAGATCATGTAGATATTTAGTCTAGAACTACAGTAAGATCATGTAGATATTTAGTCTAGATCTACAGTAAGATCATGTAGATATTTAGTCTAGAACTACAGTAAGATCATGTAGATATGTAGTCTAGATCTACAGTAAGATCATGTAGATATTTAGTCTAGAACTACAGTAAGATTATGTAGATATTTAGTCTAGAACTACAGTAAGATCATGTAGATATTTAGTCTAGAACTACAGTAAGATCATGTTGATATTTAGTCTAGAACTACAGTAAGATCATGTAGATATTTAGTCTAGAACTACAGTTAGATCATGTTCACACACAACGCTCTGCACTTACTCCTGATTTCTCTCAACATGGCAACACCAGAGCTTTAAAACACAGTAACTGGAGTTATTTATTTGAAGAAAAATAAAAGTAACTTTAGAATATTTCCTTCTAAATTGAAACGTAATGCTTTACTAGTTACTTGAAAAAAGTAATCTGATTATGAAACTTGCGTTACTTGTAATGTGTTCCCCAACACTGAACAAGTGAGAAAATTATTGTTTTATTTATATACTTATTTTTCTGAAATATTCCTTTTATATTAGCATATTACAATACATTATATACTTTGAAACACATAAGAAACTGTTTTAACGATAACCAAGATATTAAATATAATACAATAAACAATGTGAATACAAATGATAAGCCCTTGTGAAACCACAGGCAGTCTGATTTGATTTTCACATAAAAGTGTGTGTGTGTGTGTGTGTGAGAGATCATGAGCATTTACTCATCTCTCTCTCTCTCTCTCTCTCTCTCTCTCTCTCTCTTTCTCTGACGGGGAGTGTACCTTGTTTTGATGCTGGATTTGATAGATTTGTTTGTGGCCATATTCATTTGCTGTGGATCAGAAAGCTGACGGGCCGTAAAATGAAAATTTGCCTCCAGATTTTGGGAGTGTGTGTGTGTGTGTGTGTGTGTGTCTGTGTGTGTGTGTGTGTGTGTGTGTGTCTGTGTGTGTGTGTGTGTGTCTGTGTGTGTGTGTGGTGTGTGTGTGTCTGTGTGTGTGTGTGTGTGTGTGTGTGTGTGTGTGTGTGTGTGTGTGTGTGTCTGTGTGTGTCTGTGTGTGTGTGTGTGTGTGTGTGTCTGTGTGTGTGTGTGTGTGTGGTGTGGTGTGTGTGTGTGTGTGTCTGTGTGTGTGTGTGTGTGTGTGTGTGTGTGTGTGTGTGTGTGTGTGTGTGTGTGTCTGTGTGTGTGTCTGTGTGTGGTGTGGTGTGTGTGTGTCTGTGTGTCTGTTGTTGTTTTCAGCATGTGTGTTTGGTAGTGTTATTTCTTAGGATTACATCACTTGTTATCTATTTTAATTTTAGTTAAATAATGTCTGAATTTATTATGCGTGTATAGGTCTTTTATTAATTTTGAGTTTTATTTAATTTGAGTTATTTTAATACTTCAACAAACTAAATGGAAGTTAAATTATATATATATATATATATATTGAATTTATAAATATGTATATATATGTATGTGTGTGTGGTTGTACATATACATATATATAGTTTTTTTGTTGGTGTTTGGCTTAGTGTTATGTTAGAATCATTATTATACTCGTCTTTTGTTCTTTAATATTTAGAATTTTGTTTAGCTTTATTTTTTGTTTTTCATTTAAATGTTACGTTTTGAATTTTTTTTTATTCATTTGTCATTTTTATTTAATTTCTTTATTTTAAAAATATGTACAGTATTTAGTTTTATCTTTTAGTTGTGGATCTGTTTTTAGTTGTTTTAATACTACAATTGATTGCTTCTGTTGTCCTCATTTGTAAGTCGCTCTGGATAAAAGCGTCTGCTAAATGACTAAATAATAATAATAATAATAATAATAACCCGATAGCATGCGTTAGTGCATTATGTGGCAGCTGTGGTCTGCAGGTGAACATCAGCAAACTCCTGCCATGACGAGAGAGACAGTAATGGAGGAGCTGCTGCGAGAGATAATTAGATTAAATGAAAATGCATGTTGTCTGGGAGTGACGTCTTAAACATCTAATTAAAATTAATTTGCTGCAGAACAGGCGGGACAGACGCTGTCATCTTTACAAATAACAGCGGCCAAACCGCAGAACTCAAGAGACATTAAAGCACGACATCAGTGAGCTGAGCTCAAGTCGCAGGAAAACGGTTTAAAAATGCTAAAGAATCAAGTTCTTAAATGGAATAAATCTGTGTTTTAAGCATTGTAGCATTTCCCACATAATGTGTCAATTCATAAGCATTAATCGTAGAAACTGGAAAAAAAGAAAACATGTTTTAAACACTGAATTCTGATTACATTGCAATTCAGATTTTACAACTTTTTATTTTTTTTTTTTTGGTGAAAAGTTGCTAAACTGTGAAAGGACTCAAGGGGAAAAAATAAATGTTGGAACAGACAAAAGCGAAATAGAAGAATCAGAGTAATGTTTCTGTGAGCTGATTGCTATTTCAGACCTGTTGTGAGGAGAAGAATGAAACTGATTTCATACGAGTCACTAAAACAGAACTCAATCAAACTCTTCAAGGTTCTGCTTTAGTGAAAATGGGAAAGGATATCTGTATGGATTCAATAGCAAATGGAACTGAACTGTATTGATTTAATGTGTCTTCTCATGATTGTGAACGATCCTGAATTCACCATTAGCACCAGTGTTTTCATTGGCAAGACGAGACATGTGATCAGGTTTTAAGAAACACATTCGTTAAGATCAATCACAGTAGACGGGTTTGCCACTAAGGTTTGCTTTGAAGTGCACTTGCATTTAGAACAGAGAGTGAAAAGCTGGAAATCATGAACTGCATGCTGAATATTTGTTGTTCTCACGGATGAGAATGATATCAAACATGCATCATGACTTTCTATGAAACTCATAATGATCTCAGTGAGCCATTCAGAGAGAGTCAGCTTGGAATAATATTCATCAAATGTCCTAAGATACTATATTATCTTGAGCAAGAACATGAAGTTGAAACTAATAAGTTGAAATAAAGTGTATAACCAAAAATTGTTACATTTGCAGATTTTTATTGTTGTAATAAATCAAAATTGAAAACTGGCACTGGTGAATTAAACACTGTGTACAAAGATCATTGTTTCTCATATGAATCGTCATTATGTCATATTTTAATCTATACAAATGAACAAAATGTCTCCCTTTTAGCCCTTTTAGGTTGTTTTGATTTGCTCTTGCAATCTGACTTTTTTCTGACGTTTAACTTTATCGGAGTTTCTGAATTTCATTATGAGGTTATCTGTTATCTCATCCCTGATTGGACGCCTGCTAATGACATGTGGAATATGAGGTGAAGCTCTGTCTCTGATTGGCTGATATACTGCAGCACATCAAGGCATTTCAGATGGAGGACAGATTGTATTTTATAAAATCATCCGAAAATCTCAGAAAGCTGATGATAAACGAGTGAAAAAAATTGCTTTCCTGTAGCTCAAATAGTAGAGCATGGCGCTAGCAACGCTAAGGTCATGGGTTCGATTCCCAGGGAAAGCAAGAGCTGATAAAATGTAGAAACTCTAACTTGAATGCAATGTAAGTCGCTTTGGATAAAAGCATCTGCTAAATGCATAAATGTAAATAAATTAACAAACACATGCATGTTTATTTAGATTTAATGGTTTCTAGTTTGGTCACATTTAGTTTACCTCCTGGGATCAACTAGTTCTCTCTCTCTGTTTCTACATTGGCTCTTAATGTATGACCATAAAAGAAAATAAACAATTGCTCATATTTCTATACGGAATGTGCTTTGCCATGGTTTCAATGGTCTGTTAAAAGGTTTATTCTCACTTGACAACTACCCTCATTTCTAAATATTAATTATTCAGTATCATTAATGTTTTAACAGATCCTCCGGGACAGCGCTAATAGAGCTCAGAGAGAATTTCCCCTGCGGTTCATAACTAAGTGTCTGTTCAATATTACACATGTCCTAATATTTTGTCTGTCATGATTTGAAATGAAATCTGTCTGTGGATAAATGTATCATTTTCAGTAGTGTGTATCAAGCAACACTATTATATAACGTAATGTGTTGCTGATATACTGTATCTAAACCCCTACCAGTAAGTATTAAACGTGTAAAAATGTTGTCGTAATGATCTCTCTTTGCCTTTCAATATAAATGCCATTTCTTTTCAGAAATGCACTGTTACATAATGTGTCCTACTGGTGACATATAAAGGAAAAATTGTGTCATTATAGATAGATTACTTGATTGTGACACGTAGAAAACACTTGTTGTATTCATTCATTTTCAGCCGGTTATTAGTTAGCGTTTCTGGCCGTTTCAGAGCAGAATGGTGTTGTTGTAGAGGTTTGTGTCTCTTCACATCGTAATAACTCAGTGTCAATGATGGTGTTTATTCACCGCGACCTCACGTCGATCTCTGCAGGCCGTTATAACACAAACCACACCATCAGGAAATCAGTGACCCTACAATAACAAGAAAATCAGCTGCAGAATGTGCTCCTTCACGTCAACATTATGGCATAAAGACTCATATTTCTGAGTGAAAAAATGCTGAAAAGTGTCATTGTGTAAGTGGCTGTTAAAAATGACCAGGAGTGGTGACATGAGTGACAGAAGAAAGTGGTTTCAGAGGAGGTTTTGTTTACTTTTGGAGTAATGTGCTCTGATGAATCATTCACAATTAGACCAAAAACTTGTATCCATAAAGGAAAGCACTATATCGACTCACTTTTTTAAAACTTTTTTTTAAATAATACATTTTTATGATTTTCCAATTTAGCACATTTCAAATCTATTAACTTTAAATGTAATACTGAACAACACTACAGTTAAAATAATAAAGTTAATTTCATGTGCTTTACTATGATATCAAATATATCAAAATAAGTGTAATCATTTAAAACACCTCAAGATTATTTAAACATAATGATTTAAAGTGTACTTTAAGTAAACATTTTAATGTTATATTATACACTGTTTAAAAGTGTAGTTAAGTGTGTTTAGAAACAGTTATGAAATTGAGTCTATTTGTCATGTATTTAAATACATTTGCAATTATTTTATATATTTTAACTTTAAATGTAATACTGAATAACACAACAGTTAAAGTTATAAAGTAACAATTTTAAATGAAGTACACTTAAGTACTCTTTTTAAAAGTGCACTTAAATGTACTAAGAATATGAAAGTGTTTTACTTTAAGTCTCTTAAGAGGCCTTTTACCTCATATTATATTATCTACAAGTACAATTTTTAAATATATACTTTAAAATGCACTACAAATGCACATTCCAGGCACACTTAACTGTCACGACATCTACGTGGATCATCCTAACCAGCCAAATCTCTCTTGTGGTGTTCGGTGTTCACTTACTGTTGTAGCTTGAGTTCAGCAAACGACTCAAACCCCGGAGACTCCTCAGGAACCGGCTCTGACTCTGAACAGTGTGCTTCTCCTGATCGAGATGCGTCGTCTGAAGCTCTGACCTGTTATGACCCGCAGTCGAGGGCTGATGTCAAACATGTCGACTGCGGTGTGAAGAGTCAACGCTCGATGGAGCTGATGAACTGCCGGTGAGGAGGATGAGGCAAATGTCACTTATGCGCTGGATCAAACCGGCTTCTTTCCTCTCAAAGCTAATGGAACTGTCATCTTTCCTCTGGCCGATAACGATCTGCTTTATATCCCACACAAACCGGCCGTCTCTCTCTCTGCTCTGGGCATGCAGGGAAAGCAGATGTTTGGGACTAATATCTGCCCTGTTTTCGGTCAAGGTTATTATACAGCCACTTCATTATTACTGCTGTTTGATAAGGACAGCATCATTATTCTCATCGATTCCATGGGCAGGATTTAGTGATTTGACAACTTTTTAGTTTAGTCCCGGCATCCTAGCAACCACCCAGAACACCTTAGCAACCATATAGTCATAGCCAAATCCACATAGATCACATTATTATCATGCACATTTCCACAACTAAATATCATGAGTTCAAGCTCATTTTTCTTCTGCAAAAGCTGCTGGATAAAAACCACAGACAGTGTCAATGCATCAATTAATCTATATAATTGACGTGTTGTTCTATGACTATAGTATTATTGTAATTACTATTTTTAATTATATATATACTATTTTAGATGTAAATTTACTATAGGTTTTTGTTTACTAAAATATCATACAACTGTGCAATATTTGCCAATATAGACCTGGAATTATGTACAAGTCTCAATATATTCAATGGAAATGTGAAACGTACAACAGTTTTTGTGTCACATATATTATTGTTGTAAAAAATTACAACTGAATTTTTATTTTCAAGTTATAGTAAAATGTGTGTGTGTGTGCTTATAGTATATAGTATAGTAAAATCAAGGTTATGTTGTAACTTTACACAACAATAATGTGTGTGACAGTTGTACATTTTAATATATATATATATATATATATATATATATATATATATTATTATTATTAATTATATATATATTTTTTAATGATTGAGTAAGCATTGATAGTGCAGGGTGGAAAAAGTAAGTGGACCCTTGAATTTGTAAATAAAACAGAGATAATTGGAGTACGATTTAGCTATTTGTACTATTTCAGTTTTTCATACTTCCAAATTTAATATTTAAAGCAATACTGTATGTTGCTTGCTGTTTCTTTGCAATTGTTTGTGAAATTTTCTTGGGATTTCAGTGTAAATTGTTCCTAGACAATTTCATTAATTTATTCATTCGTTCATTCATTCGTTCATTCATTCGTTCATTTGTTCGTTCATTCATTCATTTGTTCATTGCAATGCTTCATACTACATTTAAAATGTAGCTACAATCCCACTTTATTACATAAACTAGTGTGATGCGTCTGTTCTGGAAATCCATAAACCAGCAGACAATATAGATAGTAGAGTGAGTGCAGCCTGTTTTCTCGAGGATACTATCAGGAAACTTTCTAGTGGAAAACAGCATCTTCATTTCACATCCAGTTCATCTGGGATGCGTTTCCCAAACAAGGACGTAACTCGCTGATTAACCACCATAGTACGATGCATTGTTTTGGAAATGAACTAGCTAGTCACGACTGTTTCCCGAACACGGTCGCATCTCCATCGTTTGAACCACGGCTGCATCCGAAAACTGAAACATGCTGTAGGAAGGCATCAAGACACGTCCGAATCCAAAGTTAGCTTCACTTCCTGTCTCATGAGATACCTTCATCTGATCGATTTTTGAAGGCAGCATAGATGCTGGTAATGACAGAACTTGCAATCATAGTTGGCTAACGATGCTTTTGGGAAACGCACCCCTGATCTGCTCTGAAGGCTCTTCTTGAAGATCTCCTCATGCTCTGCTGGAGAACTGTGGATGTTGTTGTCCAGACCGGTTATGCTACATATTCGCTACAGGTTTCTTCCTCATCTTTATAAACATCTTTGGGAGTTTTGCACTGTGAAGAGTTGCATATACAGGAGGGAAGCTGGTGATTATTCACACATTTCCCTAGTTTAATTCATACAAATCAACATTATGATTCGCCTAGTAGAATTAATTTGGCTGAAATCAAACTGGGAAGATTTATTTTGCTGTTGAACATTCTTCTCTCTCTCGCTCTCTCTCCCTCATTCAGTATATAATCGGATTTATAGTTTGTGAGGAGGCCATTTCTTGGTTATCAGCAGAGTTAAGGAAAGTTTCACAGGTCACAGCAACTCCATGAACAGGAGAAAAGGTGCTTGTTTGCGCTGGTCCTGAAAACCCCACATTTTTGTCAATCTTTTTTCAATATTTATCATCTGGATGCCATTATTTCTCCTCCTGCTGTTTTCCTCTCTGAAATAAACAGCAGATAAGTGGATACTGCAGCCGGTAAGCCAGAGCTGTGCTCTTCGATAATGAAAACAATTACATATGACAGAAAGACAGACAGAGACAGACAGACACGAAGAATAAGAGACAAAGACAGAAAGGTGATGAGTAGTTTAAGGATTTAAAAATATGTGTGCTTGTAAGCATGGTTCACTAATTATAATCGGCAGTACCAGGGGCGTCATGCACTCATGATTTTTGAGGGGACACGAGTTAGGGTGTGTGTGTGTGGGGGGGGGGGGGGGGGGGTGGGGGGGGCTTCGTCATGTGACACACAACAGCCACAACAGCATATGTTTTATTTATTTTTTCATTTTTATTCTAAACATTCTCAAATGCATTAACTATATCAGGAAATATCTTGATTCTCACCTTTACATTATGTTAGTTGATCTATAGTGGGCGATGGTCAAAGTAACCCAATAATGTAATCTATTAACTATGCATTAAAACCTGTCTGTTTACAGATATGGGCGTCATGCCATAACATATTTTAATATCACTGACTTTATATGTATTGTGAATTTAACATTGAAAGTTAATGTTAATAAAAACTGTAAGTTATGCTACTAATCATAACACTTTCATTGTACAGAAAGAGAGCAAAGAACATTTACATTATCAGATAATTTTTACTGACAGTTCTAGAGTTCAAGCACTCTCAAAAACTCCCATTAAAATCACTGAAGCTGTTTATACCACCCGCTTCGGATGTTATCAGTCGATTGAATGGCTGTTATCAGTGGTTATCAGGTCACAGATATGGACCAGAAGGGTCCTGCTGCGCCTGCTGGTAGCTGAGAAGGCTGTTATCATCTATCCACAAGGTTAATCACCGCACACATGTATGAAGGTGAAGTTACCACTGGAGTACCAGCAGAGGCGATCATTTCCCCAACAACTGCACGCGGACCAAAGACCAGTGAAATAGCTCATTCAACATGGATTTAGATGACTTCAGGATACATATACAGGTACCGTCTCATACAATACTCCATTATTCCGTGTTTATGAATTAAGTTATTCATTTAAAATTTGCCTGTGGTGGGAAAGGGATCGTGTAAAATGTCCATATGTTTACCTTAGTATCTATCACTCGGCCATGTAATGTGTAGTCAATGCACAGTAACCACAAAATATACCATGCTTCTCCCACCGTAACCATAGTTTTACTTTGGTATTTGTAGTGAAAGCACAATAACCTCGATATTTACTATGATTTTACCTCAGTAGCGATAGTTTTACTGTGGTATGTTGTTAAAGCACAGGAACAACAATACTTACCATGTTTTTACCACGGTAACTGTTTTTACTGTATACTATTTTTAAAGCACAGTAACTACAACGCCTTTAATATGTTTTTGTGAAGTAATTGTAATTCAACATTTTTTTTTCTGTCTTGTAGTTAAGTCAGATCACATACTCCAGCAGCTGTTTTAAGAAGCCATCTCTTGTAAAGGCTCTCTCTCTCTCTCTCTCTCTCAGCTTTTCCTTTACTATTTTTCCAAACTGTAATCCGTAATTCATTTACAAATATTTTGCTCATATTTGGCATATTTTTATAACTCAGAATCTAATTTTGACCAGTTCTTTCAGAAATCTGCAGGAATTAACAGGGAACTTGAACCCGAAGCTCCCGATGCTGATCTTGAAGAAGCTGCCAGGGAGGCTGAACAAGTCCTTCAAAGGTTCAACCCTTCACAGGTTTTGTTGAACACTTTTAGTAATACCTGATTTGCTTTAATAAACACATCCTTATATTATGTGTTGATCATATCTTTCCTTATAGTCCTTCCTCTCAAATATTTTGTTCACTTTGGTCATTTTTAACACACTGTCTCAATATTTCTCTTCGTTTCAGTTGAAAGGGAAGACCAAAGGAAGGCCTGTCATGGGATTTGAATTTGGCCATACTGTGCGTTTACGGAGAAGACCAAAAGCTGCAAAGGAAAACACTTCCAGTGGTACGTCTGTGTTGGTCTGAGCACCTTGACTATTTGCACAGCATTTGATGTTACTTTAGCTTTGGTTTACATGCCCCACGGCCCCATCACGAAGAACCCTCAACAAAGTGTCATGTTGAAGTAGTAATAATTAATACAATTGATCCAATCAGCAAATTCATATGATATTGTACAAGCGTACTCATACAAAATTCTACAGCTTTTACTCCTGCTGCTGTCATTGGCCTTTGCCTTAACTCTCATGCAGACTGTGTCCATCGTAAGTAGTCAAGAGTGTTTATATCATAAAGTTTATTACGTCCATTGTATTCTTTATTAATCTTTACAAATTGGTGCTGTCTCTTCCCATTCTAACAGCATGATATCTGTCCACACCTCATTTCTTTCCGTGTTGATTTTTATTGAACACGTCTGTCTAAGAAGCAAGAGTCTGGAAATGCTAGTTTAACGTCTCATGTGACAAATCAGATCTTTGTTACTTTGGCCAAATCAGATCACTTAAAGCTGTTCACAGCAAGAACAAGAAATATAATGGTAAATATTTTAGCATCCACACCAACAGACGGTACTGTTCTGTTTCCTGTTATACATGCTGCAGTCACAGTGTGTTGTTGTCAGTGTTTTTATTGTTCATCAGCTTGAAAAAAGTTGTTCTGGAAGAGATTCCAATGATATTGTTCCTCTGTATCATTGATTGTTAAATAGCTGCGGTGTGGACTCATCCTTGGTGTGAAGAGACCTTTAAATTGCTTACAACAATACCGGCAGCATGTAATCATATTTAAAATAATTCATATTAATATAACTTGCTATTGAAGAATACAGTTTTTTCTAATGCTGCTTTGCTCTCATTCTGTTAAACTTACTCAAAATGTTGCCTATCTTTGCATATTGCTCTTCATCCTATTCCTTTACTCTGTCACTCACTTACATTCTGTTATACTCTATTATAAGGTAGAAACTGATAGTTTGCATGATGGCCTTTTCTCAGACTCTGAATCTGATGAATACAGATGAACTCCTGCTAGAGTTGCTAGGGAGCTTGAAGTTTACTATTATAACTGATTCATTTATGTATAAAAAACAATAACTAAGCATGGGGTCAATAGATATTTTCTTGTTTTACAGCTGAAGACCAAAAACATAAAAATATGAAAAGTCATGATCAGCGGAGCGCTGAAATTACGATTCACCATGGCAACAGCTCCCGCCAAAAAGACGTCAGCGCGCGTACTTCTGTCAATGCGTAACATTAATTCTTAATAACTGTCTATAACTTAATAACTGTTATCATATCAGAGGTGAAAACTGTAAATTATTGAACTAATATTAATTTTAATGGTATCTCATGACCACAAAAATAAATAAATAATAATAATACAATTTGAAAAAAAGGAAAAACACAGAAAAAGAAACAAGAACGTGGCAGCAGCTAAAAATTAAGTATAAAAAAACAATTCAATCAAAGTAAATGAATACGGTGTACAAAAATTATATATATGTACAAAAAGTATATATATATATATATATAACATAAATAATAGGTTATAAGGTATTTAGTCTTGTTTCCATGCAGGGGAAAATATTTTTCCAAATGATCTGTTCTTACCACATTCAGGCAATGATGTAAGAAATTCTGTGTTGTAACTCTCATCTTTTAATGTTATAACAGTATACTATACTTTTGTGGGTTAAAGGCTTGCAGTCAGAGGCAGAACAAGCATATGTATTGATATGAGGATGATTAAAGTATAAATTACCACATTCAGTCTTTTATTTCATTGAATATATATGAAAAATTATTTGTGGATGTTGGAATTATATTGAATAGGTCCTAAACACAAAGCATAAGCCTGTTAGGATCAACAACAATAATAATAATAATAATGATGTAATTGTCCAAAAATAATCAACAATGATTATTATGGATTAATGTCAGATACTATGTGTAAAAAGATAATGAACACTGAGAAATCTTACTAGATCTACACTGAAAATAAGTTATAAAAACAAACAGTAATCAGTGGAAAGTCCTTAATAAGAACAAAAAAGTGTGTTTGTATGTGTGTGTAGGTGGGTAACAAAGGCTTCTGGGAAAGCGTCAAGGGGAGATGGATGATTGACTACTGTAATCAGCATTGAGAAGATCCCACACACACACACACACACCAACATATACCTGCTTCACATCTACACACACACACACACACACACACCAACATTTACCTGCTTCACATCTACACACACACACACACACACACACACCAACATTTACCTGCTTCACATCTACACACACACACACACACACACACCAACATTTACCTGCTTCACATCTACACACACACACACACACACACCAACATTTACCTGCTTCACATCTACACACACACACACACACACCAACATTTACCTGCTTCACATCTACACACACACACACACACCAACATTTACCTGCTTCACATCTACACACACACACACACACACCAACATTTACCTGCTTCACATCTACACACACACACACACACACACACCAACATTTACCTGCTTCACATCTACACACACACTCACACACACACACACCAACATTTACCTGCTTCACATCTACACACACACACACACACACACACCAACATTTACCTGCTTCACATCTACACACACACACACACACACACACACCATTTACCTGCTTCACATCTACACACACACACACACACACACACACCAACATTTACCTGCTTCACATCTACACACACACTCACACACACACACACCAACATTTACCTGCTTCACATCTACACACACACACACACACACCAAAATGTACCTGCTTCACATCTACACACACACACACACACACACACACACACACACCAACATTTACCTGCTTCACATCTACACACACACACACACACACACACACCAACATTTACCTGCTTCACATCTACACACACACTCACACACACACACACCAACATTTACCTGCTTCACATCTACACACACACACACACACACACACACCAACATTTACCTGCTTCACATCTACACACACACACACACACACACACACACACACCAACATTTACCTGCTTCACATCTACACACACACAATCGGTTTAAAGGGGACATTTAAAAATAATGTTTTTTGGTTATGAACGGACTATTGAAAACCCACTATTGAGGAGACGTGATGATGTTGGTTCAGAGCCCGCTGTTTAGGTCCTGGTGTAGGAAAATATGATTTCTGGAGAGTTTAGCATTACACTTTCAAATCAAATGATGCAATTTAAATTAGAAAAATATTTACATTCCTCAATGTTTAGTTTGCCATTTCCTGACGACTAAAGAATAGATTATTAGAACATCAGAACATCCTAAAATGTATCTAGTGCTGCATGTTTAATTCTTGTTATAGAATTATTGATTAAAACTGGTTAATTATAATACAATATACTCCTCACACACACACACACACACACATCTGTAGAGTGTGTTTGGCTTCTCCTGTCTATAGAGGGCAGTGTTGTCCTTCATTTTTTCAAATTTAATGGGGGTATGGGGGGCAGAGAGGAAAATGTAAAGTGGAAATATAAGGAGGAGGGAATGAAAAAGCAAATAAACAACCGAATGTAGAAAAGATTAAGAAAATCCTGAATTCGAGAGAGAATGAGAGAGAGAGGTTGTTGTTTAGGAACTGTTTATTATTTGATGTTATATTACGTTATATTATTATTCTTATGAAAATATTAAACTGCAGAACGGTTTTCATGAGGCTTTGATTTAAGGGAAATAAAATATTATTAGCTCAGTAAAAACAATGAAAACCATTGAAGAGTCAATGAAACTTAGGAACACGATTATGGAGCTTGGTCCATTATGATTAAAAATAAAATAATAATCCATAATAACGCTTCCTCCAGTGAAAAAGTGTTCTGGTCTGAATCAGGAGAGAAATCTGCAGATCAAGCAGCGTTTACAAGACAAAACAGATCTAAACTAATATGTGGCTGGATTATGGATTATAGACTCATATTTTAGTTAAAATTGTCTTAATGCTTAATTTGTTTGATCTTTTGTCTTCTCCAGACGTTAACTGATGGACTGGAGGGGTGTGGATTATTGTGATGTTTTTATCAGCTGTTTGGACTCTCATTCTGACGGCACCCATTCACTGCAGAGCATCCATTTCTGAGACACTGATGCAGAGACACATTTCTACAAACCTGATGAAGAAACAAACTCATCCTGATCTCAGATGAAC
This sequence comes from Barbus barbus, assembly GCF_936440315.1. NCBI lineage: Eukaryota > Metazoa > Chordata > Actinopteri > Cypriniformes > Cyprinidae > Barbus > Barbus barbus. Next base: position 47,015,907 of record NC_136729.1, read on the forward strand.
TGAGCGTGAGAACATTTTCAGCAATTTATATTTTTGGGTGAAGAACTGATGCATTGTTTTCTTTTTCTTTTTCTTTTTTAGTGTAGAAATTGAAATAAAAAATACATAAAGACCGCATTATTTACATTTTTGTCGGTCAAAGTGCTGACAACAGTCTAAATGTTTCAAATTTATTTCTAATCATACTTCATCATGAACTGTTGACATTAGCGTTCTGACAGTTCTGAGCAAATGCTATGCTAATTAATATTACTGTGCTAATCAATATTCATGAGATGGATTTCATTGTCAAAAGCGGTCTGTCACCCACACAACTTGTTCGCTGTGACAGTGGATCTCCTCTCTGTCTCTCTCGTACTCCAGGCACGTTTTATCTCACCGCTGACTTTTGATCTTATGAACAATTCATCATTTAGCACAACAACCGCTCTCGTCTGTAAACACGCACCATCTGTGTGACTCTGACAGACAGGCACTTGGCCAGAGCGGCTCAGCCCGCGGCGAATGCCGTCTTCGTTTCGCTACAGCTCTGGGCAAAACCGGCCATCGCTCCAGAACCAGGAGCTCGTCGTGGCTGCCAGCTGCGACGGCAGAGGTCGAGGGGCAAAGGTCGCCCGCAGCAGAGGCCGTCAGGGTCTCGCACATCTGTCACGAGGAAAGCAGCCGCTCGCGTGTGTCTTTTGGTAACAGCTTTCACGCGGGTGGTTCTTCCCTCAGGCGACTGGATGAGAATATTACACAAGCTCTTTCACAATCACTTTATTAGTTTCCCCTCAGTAAAGGTGTCTTTGAGTCTCTGGTGATTCGGAGCAGGGAAAGCTCTCTGCTTACATTCATGCCTTGTATCGGAAGTGCAGACGAGTCCACAGAAACAAATGCAAACCGCTGGGGCCCCCGACAGAGTTTGGACACTTAAAGGTGTGTGAATGTCATTACAATAGATAGCAAAATATCAAAGCACTGCAAAGAAAGCATCAGTTTAAAAAAAAGTGTTTTGTTGAGTTTGATAAAACTGTCAGGATGAAGGAAGTATTGTGACGTGTTTGTGGTCGTCAGATG
>NC_136729.1:47021965-47169465 GCF_936440315.1 Barbus barbus
TCCAGAGTTTAGCCCAGAGAAGGCTCCTGTTCCTGAGATTGGCTCAAAGAGGGCTTCCGTTCCCAAGATCAGCCCAGAGAGGGCTCCTGTTTCCAAGTCAAGCCCAGAGAGGGCTCCTGTTCCAGAGTTTAGCCCAGAGAGGGCTCCTGTTCCAGAGTTTAGCCCAGAGAGGGCTCCTGTTCCAGAGTTTAGCCCAGAGAGGGCCGCTGTTCCAGAGTTTAGCCCAGAGAGGGCTCCTGTTCCAGAGTTTAGCCCAGAGAGGGCTCCTGTTCCAGAGTTTAGCCCAGAGAGGGCTCCTGTTCCAGAGTTTAGCCCAGAGAGGGCCCCTGTTCCAGAGTTTAGCCCAGAGAGTGCCGCTGTTCCAGAGTTTAGCCCAGAGAGGGCTCCTGTTCCCAAGTCTAGCCCAGAGAGTGCCGCTGTTCCAGAGTTTAGCCCAGAGAGGGCCCCTGTTCCAGAGTTTAGCCCAGAGAAGGCTCCTGTTCCTGAGATTGGCTCAAAGAGGGCTTCCGTTCCCAAGATCAGCCCAGAGAGGGCTCCTGTTTCCAAGTCAAGCCCAGAGAGGGCTCCTGTTCCAGAGTTTAGCCCAGAGAGGGCTCCTGTTCCTGAGTTTAGCCCAGAGAGGGCTCCTGTTCCAGAGTTTAGCCCAGAGAGGGCCCCTGTTCCAGAGTTTAGCCCAGAGAGTGCCGCTGTTCCAGAGTTTAGCCCAGAGAGGGCTCCTGTTCCCAAGTCTAGCCCAGAGAGTGCCGCTGTTCCAGAGTTTAGCCCAGAGAGGGCCCCTGTTCCAGAGTTTAGCCCAGAGAAGGCTCCTGTTCCTGAGATCAGCCCAGAGAGGGCTCCTGTTTCCAAGTCAAGCCCAGAGAGGGCTCCTGTTCCAGAGTTTAGCCCAGAGAGGGCTCCTGTTCCTGAGATTGGCTCAAAGAGGGCTTCCGTTCCCGAGATCAGCCCAGAGAGGGCTTCCGTTCCCAAGATCAGCCCAGAGAGGGCTCCTGTTTCCAAGTCAAGCCCAGAGAGGGCTCCTGTTTCCAAGTCAAGCCCAGAGAGGGCTCCTGTTTCCAAGTCAAGCCCAGAGAGGGCTCCTGTTTCCAAGTCAAGCCCAGAGAGGGCCGCTGTTCCAGAGTTTAGCCCAGAGAGGGCTCTGTTCCAGAGTTTAGCCCAGAGAGGGCTCCTGTTCCAGAGTTTAGCCCAGAGAGGGCTCCTGTTCCAGAGTTTAGCCCAGAGAGGGCTCCTGTTCCTGAGATTGGCTCAAAGAGGGCTTCCGTTCTTAAGATCAGCCCAGAGAGGGCTCCTGTTTCCAAGTCAAGCCCAGAGAGGGCTCCTGTTTCCAAGTCAAGCCCAGAGAGGGCCGCTGTTCCAGAGTTTAGCCCAGAGAGGGCTCCAGTTCCAGAGTTTAGCACAGAGAGGGCTCCTGTTCCTGAGATTGGCTCAAAGAGGGCTTCCGTTCCCAAGATCAGCCCAGAGAGGGCTCCTGTTCCTGAGATTGGCTCAAAGAGGGCTTCCGTTCCCAAGATCTGCCCAGAGAGGGCTCCTGTTCCTGAGATTGGCTCAAAGAGGGCTTCCGTTCTTAAGATCAGCCCAGAGAGGGCTCCTGTTCCCACGTCTGGCCCAGGGAGGTTGTGTCTGGCCCAGGGTGGTTGTGTACACACACTGCCAACATGCATTTATGTTCAAACAACATGTTAAAGTGAATTTTGCATCTGTTTTACCCCTTTAATGTATTAAACTGATTAAAAAATATAATCAAATGTGAGCTGGCACACAGATAACTCTGGGGTTATTTCATTATTTTAATTTATTTTTTAGTTATGTATTTATTTATTTTTTGCTGTATAAATTATACGATTACTTCAACATAAATGTAACCGCATCGTATTTGTAAAATGACAAGGAATTCCCCATTAGAAATATTTTAGTTTTTCACCATAATAATGGCGGTCAACCAGATTTAGTGTAGAAGTTTTTACAGTCATTCGATGTTTAAAATTCAAATATAAAGAAACAAATAAATAAACAGTAGTGAATAAATAATAGAGTTCATATGTTTTGTGCATGTATAGATTAGATGTAATTTTCTGTTTTACATTATGTTTCCACACAATCTTTTATGTGAAAAAAGCCACAAACACATTAGGAGGCTTCAATCAGCAAAGTTCATTAAGCTTTATGGACGGCTGCTTGCGTTGCTGACTCACCGCCAGATCAACCTAGCGTGCTAATGATGAACATTTAGATGCTACATGCTAATGGCTGAGGAAGGATTACCTTCTCTTGATCTGTTACCTCTGAGAAGATGAGAGTCTGATAATGATAGAGAAAGAGATATTGAAAGATAAGGATTGAAAATGAACAAAGATGAGTTCAATTAGCAGCTGGATGGGGAATGGGAAACGGTTTCATCCTGCATCTCACTAATTACAAAATACACATGTAACGCCTTAGTAATGCAATGGTTTTTGACAATAATTTCCTGTGGTTTTTGGAAAAGATGAAACATTCACTGCAAAAAAAATATTTTCTTGCTTAATATTTCTGTCTTGTTTCAAGTATAAATATCTAAACATTCTTGTATCAAGATGCATTTACTTTAAACAGTGCCCGGGAGGGGCCGTCTTCAGTTCACTTAGTTTGTGTCGAGGCCACGAGATATTAATTCATGGGAACATAATAATATGTCGTGGCCAAGAGATGTTATTTTGAGGGAACGAGATCCATTTATCGTGGTCATGAGTTAAATACGTAAACAAACCTACGTGACCATAGCAACCCGGGATTATCAGGGATTCATAAAAATTATATTTTGAATTGAGACATTATTATATTAATTATTACATAATGAAATTATTATATTGACCATAGGCTACCGGTGTCAGTCCTTGTCTTGTGTTTCCCCTCCTCTCGTGTCCCTATCTGGCCAGCCTCGTTCCTTTAATTAGTAGTTAATGTGTCCCCAGCCCTGCATGTGATTGCCCCACACCTGTTTCTGTTCTTCCTTGAATATTTCCCAGTGTTTATAATCCCTGTGTTTCCTAGCCCCTGTGTCCGGTCTTAAATCGTCATTGATGTTCGTCTCTCCCCAAGCTCCTCGTCTCTGTGTGTGTTTCAAATAAAAAGGCTATTTGGAACTCCTACGTCTCCTCGCTCCTTGTGTCCCGAGAGGGAACGTGACAGAAGACCGGACCGACAAAGTAAGCGGCGCTCCTTTTCCCCCGTTTTGTTTTCCGTTTTTGAAAGTTTTTTGTTTGCTCCCTTTTTCCCGCCCCCTCCATGGCGATGGAGTTTACCGCCCGCCTCGGCGCACTCGTTATGCGGGATCTCCCCTTCGTGGAGTACACGGAGGAGTTCTGCGAGCTGGCCGGGAAGGCGGAGCTGCACGACGCTGTCATCCTCCAGCTCTTCCGGCTCGGGGCCTGTCACCACCGCCCCATGAACCTCCCAGACACCACGGGATTGACCTGGAGGCTGGGGATATACCGGTGTCTGGGAGACTTCCGGGCCCGAGTCGAAGCTAGCCCGCCGTCGTCAGCGGCTCCCCCGAGCCCGCCGCCGCTCGCGCTTCCAGAGCGCCCCCGCGAACTCGCGCTTCCAGAGCGCCCCCGCGAACTCGCGCTTCCAGAGCGCCCCCAAGTGTCCGCGCTTCCCGAGCGCCCCCACGTGCCGGCTCCACGCACGTGCCCTCCTGAGTTCCCGCTGGTCCCGTCCAGCCCACCTGAGTTCCCGCTGGTCCCGTCCAGCCCTCCTGAGTTCCCGCTGGTCCCGTCCAGCCCTCCTGAGTTCCCGCTGGTCCCGTCCAGCCCTCCTGAGTTCCCGCTGGTGCCGTCCAGCCCTCCTGAGTTCCCGCTGGTGCCGTCCAGCCCTCCTGAGTTCCCGCTGGTGCCGTCCAGCCCTCCTGAGTTCCCGCTGGTGCCGTCCAGCCCTCCTGAGTTCCCGCTGGTTCCGTCCAGCCCTCCTGAGTTCCCGCTGGTTCCGTCCAGCCCTCCTGAGTTCCCGCTGGTCCCGTCCAGCCCTCCTGAGTTCCCGCTGGTGCCGTCCAGCCCTCCTGAGTTCCCGCTGGTGCCGTCCAGCCCTCCTGAGTTCCCGCTGGTTCCGTCCAGCCCTCCTGAGTTCCCGCTGGTTCCGTCCAGCCCTCCTGAGTTCCCGCTGGTTCCGTCCAGCCCTCCTGAGTTCCCGCTGGTTCCGTCCAGCCCTCCTGAGTTCCCGCTGGTTCCGTCCAGCCCCGCGCTTCCAGAGCGCCCCCAAGTGTCCGCGCTTCCAGAGCGCCCCCAAGTGTCCGCGCTTCCAGAGCGCCCCCAAGTGTCCGCGCTTCCAGAGCGCCCCCAAGTGTCCGCGCTTCCAGAGCGCCCCCAAGTGTCCGCGCTTCCAGAGCGCCCCCAAGTGTCCGCGCTTCCAGAGCGCCCCCAAGTGTCCGCGCTTCCAGCGCGCCCCCAAGTGTCCGCGCTTCCAGCGCGCCCCCAAGTGTCCGCGCTTCCAGCGCGCCCGACAGAGTCCGCGCTGCAAGAGCGCCCGACAGAGTCCGCGCTGCAAGAGCGCCCGACAGAGTCCGCGCTGCAAGAGCGCCCGACAGAGTCCGCGCTGCAAGAGCGCCCGACAGAGTCCGCGCTGCAAGAGCGCCCGACAGAGTCCGCGCTGCAAGAGCGCCCGACAGAGTCCGCGCTGCAAGCGCGCCCGACAGAGTCCGCGCTGCAAGCGCGCCCGACAGAGTCCGCGCTGCAAGCGCGCCCGACAGAGTCCGCGCTGCAAGAGCGCCCGACAGAGTCCGCGCTGCAAGAGCGCCCGACAGAGTCCGCGCTGCAAGAGCGCCCGACAGAGTCCGCGCTGCAAGAGCGCCCGACAGAGTCCGCGCTGCAAGAGCGCCCGACAGAGTCCGCGCTGCAAGAGCGCCCGACAGAGTCCGCGCTGCAAGAGCGCCCGACAGAGTCCGCGCTGCAAGAGCGCCCGACAGAGTCCGCGCTGCAAGAGCGCCCGACAGAGTCCGCGCTGCAAGAGCGCCCGACAGAGCCCGCTCCTCTGTGGCTCCCAGGGGGGAGCTTCCCCAAGAAAATTTTGGGGGGGGGTAAGAGGGTCACAGCCTGTGTGGCCGGGCCAAGGGCCAAGGCCACAGAACCCCTTGGGCCCGAAAAAAATAGGCCGTGGCCTCCCGAGTCCCCTGACCCGCCCTGGCCTCCCGAGTCCCCTGACCCGCCCTGGCCTCCCGAGTCCCCTGACCCGCCCTGGCCTCCCGAGTCCCCTGACCCGCCCTGGCCTCCCGAGTCTCCAGATCCGCCATGGCCTCCAGAGTCTCCAGATCCGCCATGGCCTCCCGAGTCTCCAGACCCGCCATGGCCCCTGGAACGGGCACCGCCCTGGAGGCCTCCAGAGCGCCCACCCCCCCTCCCCATTGGATGGTGTTAGGCGTGAGGACACGCCTTCCGGAGGGGGGCGTAATGTCAGTCCTTGTCTTGTGTTTCCCCTCCTCTCGTGTCCCTATCTGGCCAGCCTCGTTCCTTTAATTAGTAGTTAATGTGTCCCCAGCCCTGCATGTGATTGCCCCACACCTGTTTCTGTTCTTCCTTGAATATTTCCCAGTGTTTATAATCCCTGTGTTTCCTAGCCCCTGTGTCCGGTCTTAAATCGTCATTGATGTTCGTCTCTCCCCAAGCTCCTCGTCTCTGTGTGTGTTTCAAATAAAAAGGCTATTTGGAACTCCTACGTCTCCTCGCTCCTTGTGTCCCGAGAGGGAACGTGACAACCGGACTGTAGGCAATTACACGAGATGTAACCAGCATTCGAATTAAGTTTATCACAAATAGGCTAAATGTTACATAAAGTACATAAAATAAAATAATAGACCTGAAAGAAAAATATATATTTAATATATTAAATAAATAAGCCTACTGCAAATGCTCGACATAAAGATTTGATTATGCTGTGACTGGAATTTATAGCCTATTGGAAATGCAGTTTAAATCTTGAATTTAGCATATATATATATATTTTTTTTTTTTTTTTTTTTTTTCAAATTAATAATTATTAATATTATAGCCTACTGCCTAGTGTTTCATTGAGGAATGAATCGTTCACATAGTGTAATTTGTAAATGAAAACACAACACACTCATTTATCATCAGGCACTCATACAATCATAAAGTATTGGCATAATTGTCAGGCGTTTACAGTATTTGCTAAAGTGATGGTAGCATATAGCATAATTACACAGAAAGTTAATTAGGTAAAGCGATACAAGAATTGAAAGGGGAAATAATAAAATATTATATTTATATGAAATAAATATAAAAATATAGCCCTAACAAGTTAATATAACCTAATAATAATAATATACAAATATTAAAGGAAATGTTTAATGTCAATAAAAATGTTTTATGCATCTCTGATAATCCCGGGTTGCTATGGTTGCGTAGGTTTGTTTACGCATTAAACTCGTGGCCACGACATAATATCACGTTCCCACGACAAAACTAAGTGAACCAAAGACCGTAACTTTACAAGTAAAATGACATGTGTAAATAAATAAATAAATTATGTTTACTAATCTGCTGTGTAATCTACAATAACATCAAACTGTCTGTGCATTATCCTTTACATCCATATAAGAAAACCATTTTAACGGTTTGTTACCAAATAAAGTGTTTTTAAATGTAAATATATAAATATGTAAACCAAACCTCGAGATATAGATATATATACAGATGATCCAGTTTATCCAAATGGATGAACAAACTCCAGACACCTTCCTGATGACTTAAGAAACTCAAGCCCTGCAGTCTGTCCTCTGATTTATGCAACGACTTTCCCATTTAATATCTCACCGCTGCTTCTGTTATGACTGAACATTTCATATATTATGACCAGTTTTTATGGAAAGTAATTGGTATTGCACAGTAATTTCTCTCATTATTGCTTGCAATATAGAGTTATTACTATTATTAAGTGAAACTATTATAATACAAACTAGCAGTGAAATAATTGTTTTAATTCAAACAAATAAAAAAAGAAGGAATTTTGCAATATTCAGGAAACAAAAGAGTCTAAATGACTTAAGTTTTCATATTTTCAGTCTGTCTTTAACCCTATGAGTATCATTCAATGCACATGTTTCTAAGGCTCTGAATGATCAACATGATCAGACTTTGCTGTTTCACACACAATCTACTGCATGCCTTCTGTTGTCTGGTTGATAGTTTAGTGTTTTATCCAGTAAAAGCTCTTTTAGCATTTATTTCTTCATCTCTCAATTATGGGAGATATAGAGTGACCACTGATATCCAGGTAATTTCATGTCAGTATCTGCTGTAAAAATCGTATTGATTTACATTACAAACATCAGAATTTCATTACATACATTTTAGCATCTGCACCAAATTCATATTTTTGCTGAGTTTGAGTTTCTGAATTAAACTGAGCTGCGTTTAGTCCATATTCTATATCAGACTACATGAGCCACAAAAGCCTGAAGGAGCGAATATGACACTCCAAAAAACACGCATATGCAACTTTAAGTATTTTCATGGCTGTTCGATTAAAAAAAAAAAAAGATTCTGACTACCGTTTGATATGTCAGGCTTTAATTTCTGTGAAATCCCATGTTGCACAAGACAAAAACCAAATGGAAACTCTAAGCTGAAATGCAAAACAGACGTATTAATAAGCTTGAGAGAAACATGAGCATTGTAAATGGAAGTTAGATTAGTGACCGGATCTTTGAAGAGTTCATTCCTCACAAAGGCTAATCCAAACCGAGCGGATCTGAACCCTGGCGACAGACTGAACCCGTGTGATGTTTTCTGAGGGAGTCTTCAGGGAGTCTGTGGGCAGACACGAGATACGTCTGACCTGTAGACCACAAACCAGAAAGCACACAGTGATCTTCTCAGGCTAACTGAATGGGACCGACTCGGCCTACGGTCTTTCACGAGCAGCAGGATTTCCCACACTCGCTGTTGGCGTTACAGGAGCTGTGTTAGCGTGAGTGATCAGATGCTAGTGGTAGCTTTGAAGTCTCCTCGCCAGCTGGCAGAAGATGCTGTTGGTCTGTGGTAACTAGCAGAAAATCGCCTGCTGAGAGACTGAAAGTTCACAGAGGAAACATTACCTTTTCATTACTCAGGGTTGTGAGGTTGCCATAATCATCAGACTGGTTTCTCTCTGAAACGGAGAGCAGATCATTGTAGAAAAACTACAACCCTCCATTGATTCGTGTGAGTGTCATTGGTGTTTTTCTCACAGACATAATTCGCCAGTGCTGATCAATAAGTCCATCGCAGAATCTTGAAAGATGATCGTTGTCACAGTATAATATCAGAACATCGCTATCGGCAGACACATCAATATCCCGCTGTTATTTACGAATCCACCGGCGATTATTCATCAGTATGGTTAGCGAGCATCAGCGTGTTCGTCTGTAAATCTGCTTCTTCTGGCTTGGATGAACATTTCATTAATTACATCATGGATGGTTTGAGACATTTTATGTCATATGATGTCACATTTTAGTCATAATAAATCACAATTTAGTTCACAATAGATATGTGGCAATTGCTATTTTGCCCAGATATTAGGATAAACTAGTGGCATTATTATTATTAGTATTATTAACCACATTTTTTCATCAACGCTTTAATTTTTAAACAGTAAATCTGACACAAAAAAAACTGCTACATTTTAAATTGATTACATTTTAAAAGACTAACTAAATTATTAGTTGTATACAATTTTAATAGATTAAATTAATAAATACTTAAGCTGAATGGTATCAGTAGTATAGCAAATATATTGAGTCGTTACGTTGTTCACCCAACACTAAATTACCAGGATGCTTTTCAGCCATTATATTAATTTTACAGTTGTAGTGTCTGACGCCTCACGTTTGAGGATGCAGACATATGTGTGTGTGATACGCGATCTGCATGCTTTACTGTCTTGAGTTTGTTTTGTGAGCTCAGGAACTGACGAGTCTTCCAGCATCAGAGGAGCGTGTGTCTGCCGTGTGCTTTCACAGCCGATAAATCAACAGGAGCTACCAGCCTCCTCTCTCGCTCCTCATCTCCTGGGAGGAGCCGTAATCCTCTTAAAACACTCTTAAGCAGCCATTTGTCATCCGTTGTGTTACTGGCTCGTCCCAGGGCCCTCGCCTCGTTCACTGCAATGCTGCTCGTTCAGTGAAGAAGCCTGTCATCTTTCCATATTTGCATCTGTGACGAGTCTGTGACACCAAGCTCCATGTCTGTCACTATCATTTCAGGATTGTTTTCCAGTGAAATGTTTAGACATGCTTATAATACATGTATTGCATTTTTGCCTATTATTGTATTTTTGAAGGAGCTGCTCATTTTATGTTGTAGAATGAAATTTGAAAACATCATGTGCTTGTGTTAAACACAGACCTTGTTTCCAGGCATTTAAACCATTCACACACACACACACACACACACACAAACAAACAAAAAAAAGCACTGACTCCAATTGGTTAAAACGCTTCTTTCTGGGTTTTGGCCTACACTATGCATCATCCCTGCGGTAAATGATGCCAGAGGTTTATTTTTGGCAGATCTGTTCCTTTAAAGCTATGGTCTACGATTTCAAAGATTGTTCATTATTAATAACCTCGTTTACATGCTGGTTATGGTTCTACAGTACAATCCTAATAATATGAAGAGAAAAAAGAATGAAAAAAATCCATTCACTCTATTGGGTGTACACCCGCAGAGAAATTGACCAATGTAAGCTGTCCGGCCGGACAGCTTACATTGGTTAACTGCTCTCATCCAATCCCCTGCTCCACTCGCGTCTCCACCCACCGCACCCCACCCCGCCCCCTCCTGCGACATGAAATTTCGCGCGAAAGTAGGCAGCATCAACTCAGCAATGGAGAAAAACCAACAAACAGACAGCAGCAAGCGGCCCCTGCTCGCCCCAACAGTCAAGGTTAGAAGAAAGAGAAAGTCAATTGAGGAAAGAGCAGAGATTAAAAAAAAATGTGAAGAACGCCGGACTCAAAGCCGAATCAATATAGTGTCCACCATTGCCCGTTGGAGGAAGCTTCAGAGAAACCTTGGACTTAAAACCGACGCTGACATGGCTGACTTTTTGTTGAGCAGGTAAGCATTTATTTATACTTTTATGGTGTGGTGTATTACATAAATAGCGTTTTAACAGTCTGACAACATGATCATGCTACCGGTCGGCATTGGAATGTTAGCCGACATCGCACATGGTACATCTCTGTTCCATGTTTACTCCTGCTTGACTGAGTGACGTTGTTCAGGTCGTTTCCCGGTGGGAGGGATCAGGTAGCACAGAGGGGAGGGGTGTGCGTGTGGAGGGGCGGGATGAGTTTTTTAAAAATTCTGGCTTTCTCGACTGATTTTCAACATCGTAGACTACAGCTTTAAATGTGCGCAGATCTTCCATCTCACAGTGTGTGGTTTGCCTAAGGTGCAGCTCATCCAGAGGTTTCTCGCCTAATCATGCCACACTTCCTACATGGGATTCCTATTGACACAGATCGTCCATTTCTGCATCTGTGACGGCAAACTCCAGACCCATTCTCCGCTGCGTGTGTCTGCAGTCAGGCTGGTTTGTGTCTCAAATGACTCAGCCGAATGCTGTTAACCGAAGGCGTTGCCTCTCCAGAGTCTGACAGAAACCCACAGCGTCTCGACGGCACGACAGGTCACCGGCGCTTGTGCTAATGACTGTTCTCTGACTGAATGCAAGCGCACAATGAGAGATTAAACAATGGGAGCCCAGGGGCACGTGAGCGTTTCTTTGATGGTACAGTGGGGTTGATTGGAACGCTCTCGCAGGCTTTTGCCAGATTTCAATAGTGTCAACAATGCAGCTCTCGGGCAACACAAACAGGCAGCACTGCAGATAAGATGCGGTAATCAGAGCAGCACAGCCAGCATGTAACGCAATTTAACTCAATTTATATGTAAATGAAATATTTTGATTATAATGAGCTTACTGTGTCAAGTTGTATGGAATGGAGTTTGTTTGTCTTCCTGTGCAAGAATCAGGAGCAAATTCATTGCCTAAATCTCTCTCACTATCTCTCTCTTTTACAGACCGGCTTCCCAAACTTGGCTGGGCGCAAATAAATGGGAGCCAAACGCAGTAAAATTGTGTGGAACGGAGGACGGAAACACGCTGCTATCACTCGGCCTGCATGTTTTTAATTGACTCGTGGCGTGATCTCAGCGTCTTCTGCTCGCTGCCACACACGCCGTCATTAGCGCAGGAGCTGTCAGATTAATTTGAAGCAAAGAATAATTTGCTTTTATTTTTCTTGGTCTTGACGTTGGCACACAAAGTAATTTTTGTTTATTTTTCAATAAATGCTCCTTAACCAGAACATGCAGAAGACGTCAAACTCAGGAGGTCATGCTAAACATTGCACTGGCCTAATTTATTTCCCAGTCCTAGTCTTTTGCTTACAAAAACTTGGATAGAAATACATTATTTTGATTTGTGTGTGGTTTTCTAACAATAAATATGAATAAATATGCCATAATGGGCCACAGATGTCACTCAGTAAAGACTAGCTAGTTTGGTCAGAAACACAAGCTTTATTTATTTATGTGTGTGTGTGTGTGTTTATTTGTGTCATAAAGAAATAGTTTATCTTAAAATAATAATTGACACCCCCCCAAAAAAGGTTTATCCATAGTTATTCAAATGCTAGAAACAGCTGCTTTCCCAAGTAACCGTCAAATAACGTTTACACGTAGTTACGTTATGATATGTAATATTCAGAGGGTGGGGAGATGGGGGAATCCCCCGGTCTATATGTCTCTACATCGACTGAATGATTTAAAAAAAATATTTATTACATTTATTATTATATATATAATATAGGGTGAGGATCACAGGATCTTTCATAAAAAAAAAAAAAACAGAAAAGAAAAGAAAACACGAGGGGAAGAGGCTGCTTTACTGTATATGGTCCGGTATTCTGTCATGGTGTGGTGCAGGAGACATGTACGAATACGAAGAGAATGACGATAAACAGTCTTTAATAATCCACATAAGGGTCATTTATAAGAGGTAGGCTGGGTACACACACACAGGTAATGTAGACGAGACCGGACAAAAAAGGACTGATCTGAATACAACTTATACGGGGAACGTTAATGAGGATAATGACACCTGAACATATAATGACACAATTAAGAGGAGACAGAAACTAGGTCAGAGAACATGAGGGATGAAATGAAAACAAACACAAAAGTCCATGAGTTGTTACATATGATGTGTTTTTCATATGATTCGTCGAGTTAGTTTTGCATCAAACACAATGTAATTTTCGGCAATTTAGATTTGGCAGCAACAGCACATTTTTTCGGCTTGGGGGAGCGCTTTGCGGACAGCTTACCTCTCGCAAGAAATCAGCCGCAGGGCAGCAAATAACCACTGAGAACGCGCAGCAATCCTGACGAGTCATAGCGACAGCGAGAAAACTGCGGAGAATCCGCTAACCCGGAAGCTCCCGTAACTGACGTAGGTTAACAGAAAATTACCGTTGTTTTTCAAATAAACAATTTTAAGTACTTATTCCCAACAATTTATTAATCTGTAAATTATATCTCAAATGACAAAGGGTCAACTTATAATCATGTTTATATTGATTAGCCCGTGAACTCATTCTCTCAGATGGCCTGGGTATGCGGCGCATTCGTGGCTTATATGGACGGAACGCCACTGACATGAAGTGAAAATTATCTACTCGTTCTATGGTTATCATTATATATTTAATAGTTTTCCTAACAAATCCAAAAACCCAAAATTGGATTTTCGTGTCTCGTGTTTTATAAAGTCATAGAACTCCATAGTGTCCTGCATTTGTGGACAGTACCATCCCTCTGCTGTGTCCTTTATGAAATGTGTGAAATAAGCGAGTGGATGAGTGTAGCTAATGCAGTATTGTGGTGCTTGGTTTTAATTGCTGCTTTGCTGGCACACAATATCCGCTATCCGCATATCTATCATTGTGCTGCAAACTAATGGTGTGTGACGTTAGCGCTGAGTCAGCGCTTCACAGCATGTTAGAATCACAATAGCGAGAGGACACGAGAGGGAATGGCCTTTTGCCTAGCATGAAATGAAAATCGAGTTGTGAGAGCTGGTTGACACGCTCTTTTCATCCATTTCGGAAACAGGGAAAGCAGCACAGAGCAACCGAAAGCAGCGCGGCTATTCTCACGGGAGATTGACGAATGCTTTGCACCCGCTTCAAGAGAAAAGTCTGCAAATTCATTCACCGCTGGCAAACATGACAGGACCATCAAACCTGCTTCACTTCACTCACTGATGCTGCTACAAATCCTGGCCAACATACAGAGTACATTAGAAAATAACAATAAATTAGTAATTTATTCAGAACAAATTAGGGCCCAAATGCACTTTTGTATTTTGCTTCAAAATATGGCTTTTATTTGAAAATTTAAGATCAGTGTCCACCGCAATACACTGAATGCAGCATTTTAAAATACATACACTGTAAAAAAAATTAGCTACGTTCACAAAATATGTGACATAATAATAATAATAATAATAATAATAACAATAATAATAATACATGTTCTATATGGACACTCAAGGTCACCTTACATGCAATAAAAACACATAAAACAATTGCAAGCAACAATAAAATTCAAACCCTCATGTCAATAGAAATTACATAAAATCATCACCGGAAAGCCTGACTAAAAAGATCTGTCTTTAAACGAGATTTGAGAATGGGAAGAGAGTCACTGTTATGAATATCTTGTGGAAGTAAACTCCTCAGATAAGGAGCAACATAGCTAAAGGCTCGAGAACCCATGAAAACCAGACGTGTGCGAGAAAGAACTAAAGATAATGTAGACGATGATCTAAGAGTTCGAAAGGGAGTGAAAGTTAAGAGTAAGTCAGATAAGTAAGAAGGAGCCAGGTTATTTAATGACCATAAAATGTACTTTACTTAACCATTTGAGTCTTTTTCCCCCACAAAACTTAGGGAACAAACAAACAAATAAATAAATAAGCATAAGTAAATAAGGATCCAAAATGTTTTTATTATTAGTAGTAGTAGTAGTATTAGCATTTAAATATTATAATATTATTTTTAAGGCAAGACACTAGAGGCAAAAACATTATTATTTTTTCCATGCATATGTCAGTTTTGAGATTTGGGGCTTAATTCTTCACTTTTTATTTTGGGCTCTTTTGTTCAGACTAGTGGAACGAAAACATCCAAAATACACTTTTAAGTGCTTCTTTTATAGTACTTTATCTAGTAATGAAAATGTGTTTATGTATTTGTTTGCTTGTTTGTTTGTTGTAGTGGCAGTGCAGACCTCCAGAGAATCCAAAATTGTAAAGCTGTACATGCAAATACGGTCTACATTTCTAAATCTAATACTGGTGTCTGCTATTGTAGCATCTCTCATTTTCTCTAACTAGGTAAACGCCCTGTTAAACGACGTCTGGTCAGCTTGACAATGAGCACTGATAAAGAGTATCTAGTTGAGCAGGTGTTTCATGTCATATCTGATAGTAGATTGTAGGGCTGGGCGATAAAACGATAACGATATGTATCGCGATAGACACGTGAACGATATCAATAAAAAATGTGTTCAATAAAATGTTCGATATTTTTTATTCTTCGTCGGAAGAAAACAAAGGCTGCGAAGCAAGTTTGGTTGCATTAACAAAAGCACTCGCTCTCTGGTAACCTAGCAACGTAGGGAGTGACACGCTAACAGCCAATCATGTAACAGTATCAAGTTTGGTTGCGCCATATCGTTGTCTCGCGTCTAAGGCCGTTTCTCAATACCAAGTTCGCAGAGTCTGGACTTCCGTCCTTTCGAGTTTGGACTTGCCAAGTTCGACTCAGAAGAACGAACTCTCGAGGACGGGAGGACGAACTGAATTCTGGGTTATAGCCCGTATCAAGTCCGCACAAGTCACCTCTCGATGCATCCTCGGTAAAAGGGGCGGATCAAGAACACATCCGGGGATTTGAACTGGACTTGGCTAGATGTGAACTTTGAATTGGAACAGTACTTGGGCAGCGACTGATGACGTTTCACAAGTCCACAAGAACACAAGTACAGACAAGTACGCATATTGAGAAACGGCCTAAGTGCGCACGCGCAAAAAAAAAAAAAAAAAAAGTGCGCACGCGCGGCTGAGAGTGCACGTCTGCAGCCAGACCCTATTGGCTGGTCTGCTGGATTCCTCTTCATAAGCAGAAAATGAGTGCCGCAGCGAGCGAGGAAATTGTAAATAAAAGAGAAAGTCAGCTCCCAGTATGGCAGTTTTTGGATATTATAAGTCTGACCGTAGTCAGACCAAATGTCGTCTGCAAATTATGCAAGACCGTCGTCCCCGCCAAGACTGGTAATACCACGAACTTGATGTACCACCTTAAAAAAAATATCAATAATTATCGATATCGACCGATATGAAACACTGATATCGTGATACAGTTTTCAGCCATATCGCCCAGCCCTAGTAGATTGTGTATTTTATCATTAATGGAACGTTATTTTGACCAAACAGCGTTCTTTACACATTGACAAATCAACATTGAATGTAGAAGAAAAACTAGCAGATCAACCCAAAGATTCTGCACTGAACTGCAAGAAGATAAAACACTCTCAGATCAGTGTTGAAAAAGGCGCTAATCAAGGTCATTTTGATGAATACATTGAGGCTGCCAATGTGCCAGTTAATGGTGCAGATAATGGTGTATAAATTACCAATCGGTACGGCGGTCCAGTCGCTCCAGTCGCTCCGTCCACTCTCAGTCCAGAGCAGAGGAAGCAGATTCTCAGCTCTCAGACAATCAAAACTCCATGCATCAAAAACAAACTCCAATAATCAATTCTAATTAATATAAGTTAATCAATTATGCAACAAATTCAGTTCAGCCGTAAAGCAGTGTCATTATCCAGTTAAGATCACATTTTGTTCTCTTTTGATATTGCCAATCCAGTTAAACAGATATTACTGAATATTAATTGTCTTTTTTAAACCCCAAATGTAAAAATAACCTGTTACAAGGCATGGAATTGAAATGGAATTGAATGAGATCACAATTAGAGTTCAACCGATAGTGCAATCAACTATCGTGGCGATTAATCGGCAAAATCGATATATCGGTCAACATCTAATCACAGCCGATTTCTGATTTCATGATTTTATGTTCAGATCATTGTCAGAAACAGTATTTACAGGACAGAGGTGTGAGTAGATGTCTGTCGTGTGTTTATCTCTGACGGACACACAAACACAGCCGTTTTGAATGCAAAAACGCATCCATCTCTGGAGCAGGCTGACGTGAGCACATTAGCACTGAAGAAGCGGCTGGGGCTGTTTTATGAGCTCTGTTGTTGGTGTGACTTTTCTCACGCTGGTTCAGATCCGTCCTGACCGCCGGCGAAAACCCCCGCCCCAGCAGATTTATGACTGCTCCATTCCTCTCCACATACAGATGGAGAAACTCATTGCGCCCGCTTCAGCTCCGCTCACAGGCCAGCCATTCATCAAAACTGGCGTGTGGAAAATACGTTTTATGAGGATGGAGCATATCAGTATTGGTTATTTTAATTGCGGTATTGCACCAGTACAAGGCGACAGTCTTTTGAATGGCGGATATGGTGGACTCACTGTTTGCATCGAGCTCCTCACATAGGTTTCTGCTTTTATCAGAGGTTTATGCAACAAAAAGGCATCTCTGTGCTATATCTTAAAGTATGTAGTGTCATAATTGATGACTGAGGTTTGGGCAGTATAATGTAATGTTATATTACACTAAAGATAAGGACACAGAGTCAAGTCAATATTATTTGTGTAGCGCTTTTAACAATGCAAATTGTGTCAAAGCAGCTTTACATCGGCTTGATATATAGCTGGTTGGCTTTATATCAGTTTTACAGTATTTAGACGGGGAAATAGTTTATATAGTTTTTGATATAGTGTCATTCTCATCTGGCCAGACAAAATCAGTAGTTTAAATCTAGGCTAAAGCAGAATCAGATTCTGCAAAGGACTCATCTGCTTCCTGTGGTCTAGTCCCGATGGCCGTCTTGGAGACATGGTCTTCACTGGGGATCTGTCTCTGGGGCTCATCTAGGTGTCCTGGCTGCAGAGGTCATCTCTAGGTGCTGATCCACCATCTAATCTGGATACAGTCTGGATTTGGGTGGCTACGGTGACCTCGGAATAAGAAAGAAACAGACTAATATTAGCGTTGATGCCATTCTTCTAACGATGTAACAAGTACATCAGGTGTTTTGGGAAGTGTTCCCGGTTCCAGTTGACCTAATTAATGCAGCCTAACAACCCTTTAACGGATTTGAATTATAGAAATGCGATAGTGTATTATGTGTAAACCAGGTTAAAGAGATGGGTCTTTAATCTAGATTTAAATTGACAGAGTGTGTCTGCTTCCCGAACAGTGTTAGATAGATTGTTCCAGAGTTTGGGTGCTAAATAGAAAAACGATCTCCCGCCCACAGTTGATTTTGATATTCTAGGTATTATCAAATGGCCAGAGTTTTGAGATCTCAGCGGACGTGAAGGACTATAAAGTGATAAGAGCTCGCTCAAATACTGAGGTTCCGAACCATTCAGGGCTTTATAGGTAATTAGCAAGATCTTAAAATCTATACGATGTTTAATAGGGAGCCAGTGCAGTGTTGACAGAACTGGGCTAATGTGATCATACTTCCTGGTTCTAGGAAGAACTCTAGCTGCTGCATTTTGAACCAGCTGGAGTTTGTTTATTAAACGTGCAGAGCAACCACCCAATAAAGCATAAATTAGATATATTTTTAAGATGGAAAATGCAGTTTTACAAATGCTAGAAACATGTTTTTGAAGGAAAGATTGCTATCAAAAAGTACACCTAGGTTCCTAACTGATGATGAAGAATTTACAGAGCAGCCATCAAGTATTAGACAGTGATCTAGGTTATTACATGCAAAAGTTTTTGGTCCAATAATTAACACCTCTGTTTTTTCAAAATTTAGCATTAAGAAATTTCTAGTCATCCAGTTTTTGATATCAACTATACATTCCGTTTGTTTTGCAAATTGGTAAATTTCATCAGGTCACGAAGTAATATAGAGCTTGGTATCATCAGCATTACAGTGAAAGCTAACACCATGTTTCCTAATGATATCTCCCAAGGGTAACATGTAAACCGTGAAAAGTAAGGGGCCAAGTACTGAGCCTTGAGGTACTCCATACTGCACTTGTGATTGGTATGATACCTCTTCATTTACTGCCACAAATTGATGGCGGTCAGATAAGTAAGATTTGAACCATGCCAGTGCACTTCCTCTAATGCCAACATAATTTTCTAGTCTATTTAGTAGTATATATTTACTCATGTAGTATATAAAATTAAGGTATGTACTTTGTGTATACTAAATACCTGTTGTTTGATTTTGAATGAAAGCTAGTTGCGTCAGCAATAATTTGGTGTGCATGAACGTTGACTTTTCTCATCGTAATGTATGATTAAAACACTTATAGGAATCTGCTAGGATATGTTCTTCATTTTATGAAATAACTCCGAAAAGGATTTACACACACAAAAAAAAACTTAGCCGTGCGGGGTGGGGCTCCGCCCTACAGAAACACTTGTGATTGGATCAGCCCGTTAAAGACAGACGCCCAGCTTTGCTTAGTTGCTTCCTGCTTGCTCGCGTGCTGTTTGAAACTTTGGCTCCTCATCTGATCGCGCTGTTAAGCGCTCTCAGCCATATACCATCTGGCAAGGATCCACACATGCCTTCAAAGTTCTGACCAAAGAAACTTTAACACCTGAAGCCGAAAGAACTCCAAACAGACTTCCTAAGAGCGTCATCACGTCACAGAGAAACCAACCAATCGCAAGAGGGCATCCCCAGTGATATCACGTCACAGCGATTTCAGCAGCCAATCCACACCCGGGGTTCCTTCAACCAGGAAAGGAACAAAACAACTCAGAGCAAGTAATCAAATAATTCTTCATAATTCTGCTGGAAACTGGTTGCATTCATCTTTAAGAGTAAAGATAGTAAAGTTCCTTGCTTGTGACTCCCTCAGGTTGAAGTTAGAGCATTCTTGGAAACGAGCATTAGAACCTTAAACTCTCTTCAAATCAAAACAATTAATTGCCTGCAGCGTGTATGTGTGTGTAAATATTCAGTTTTTTGTTATTTTAGCTTAGTAGTGTTGTAAAGTAGCAAATAAACTTTGATTTATTAAGAAATCTTGTGTCTGGTGCTATGTGATTTTCAAATCTTAAACTATTTGCCAAAGATCGCGTTACTTATGCTAAAATTTACCTAATCAATTCGGTATTACTGTGGCCACGGGAATAATCTTAATTGTTAAAACATACTGGTTTTAATGCTTGCTGGACAAGTCGTTAATGAGGTATCGTTAATAAGGTATAAATTGGGCGTTTTGATTAATATCCATTAATCATACGAATATGAAATCAATATGACTCGATTTGCAGAAACTAAAATTAAATGAATAGTTCTAAAATTACTACGACATTATATGAAGCACCATTACTTCGAACAAATTATACTTGAAACCCGACCTCTGAGAAATACTGAATATATTGCTATAAATTGTAACAAAACCTACCCCTTTACCTTTTGGACGTGGCTGTTTGTAACTGTAATCTTGGGGGGGTAGACTCGTTAAAAATAATGTAGTCATCTGGTTTTAGCCAGGCTGAACCGGCACCACTCCTGCCAGCAGATAGTCCTCACCCTCCTCAGCCATTGCTTGATGTTACCCAAAATGGCCAGGAAATGCCCCAGCAGGCGACTTTGGGAGGCAAACCTGTTCGGGCAAGGGCTCGTCCTGCCTACCTGGAAGATTATGTCACACACTTTAATGCCTAGGGGTTATATGTTTTTCTCTCTTATGGTTTGAGTGCCACATTGACACTTGTTTCATTAAGTTCAGCAGGTTCTTGGGAGGGTGGGGAAGTGTTGTGTTCAGCATGTTACAGAGAGTTCTTGAAGTGCGTGCACGTGCATGAGTGCGTGCGCGAGACAGAGAGTGAATAAAAAAAGAAGCATCCGTTTAAGCTCCCGTGTAGAACTGAGTTATTTTGCGTTCAGTATGTTTAAACATAATAGGATGTTTTCTGTATTTTCTAGTTTGGGGAACAGACACAGTCTCTGTAGTGTGATATCTGGGTGAAGGAGTCTCTATGTGCTGAGAATTAACTGACTTCTGTGACGTAAGGTGGCTAGCAGACGGTCGGTTTAGCCAGTCTGTCTGCTTCCTGATCTGGGCTCCAGTTAGTCAAGTACGAACTCTAAGACTATGTGCTATATTTCTAGAGAGAAGAGCGGCACCACCCCAGGATGACAGTCTGCTATGAATCTCATCGCCACGGTAAGCAGGGAGCGGACCAGAGCATATTACAGTGTCTGACATCGTACTTGCAAGTTCACACACCTCTTTAACATTATTTTTAGTGATCTCTGACTGAAGTCGAACATCATTAACCCCGACGTGGATAACAATCTTACTGAATTTACGTTTAGCATTAGCCAGCACTTTTAAATTTGCCAAGATTTCAGGCACTCTGGCTCCCGGTAAACATTGGACTATGGTGGCTGGTGTCTCTATTTTCACGTTCCGTGCAATAGAATCGCCAATAACTAGAGCACTTTCATCAGGTTTCTCAGTGGGTGCGTCACTGAGTGGGGAGAACCTGTTTGATGTTTTGAGTTCAGTTATATATTATCACTTTGAACAACAGAGAGTGAAAGTAAGATAGAGATTTAACAGAAAAGTGAAGCTACACAGAGCTACAATCGCAAACCTCTCAGCAGCACGACAGACAGAAGCAATCGATCAGCAAAGATAGATCCAAAAATATGCAATAAAGACACTGTCCATTATTTGAAAGCAGCTTTCAGTTGATCAACAATGGTTCAACATACTGAACCGCTGTTTTGGCCAACAAAGCAATTCATAAATTGTACTTAAAATGCATGAGACACCAGCTCAGCCTTTCAATTCAAGTCTGCCTTCATTATATAAGTAACTCGTATTAGTGTGGTTTATCATGCAGTAAATGTTACTTTGTTGAACACAAAAAATATTTAGGTCAAAATGTAAGATTTATCTATTTGAATTGCATATGAAATTTCCATCCATTTTGAAAAAAAAAGTCTAAATTAATGTAATTATAGTTTTTTTTCTGCACTCAAAAAATCATGGAATTGCATCTATCTATCTATCTATCTATCTATCTATCTATCTATCTATCTATCTATCTATCTATCTATCTATCTATCATTATAAATATGTTAAGGATGATATGGTTTAAATGATAAATGGTTTCTTATATGAAAATTGGTTTCTTGGTTTTTTGGTTTGTTCTGAATGTCAATAGAAAGTTCATTTGAAACTTGTTTGGAAAATGTCATCTGAAAGTGCAGGAACGTCCTGAAACATTTCACTTGATTGTCACAGAGAAACAGATTAAAATGGATCACTTGTGTATCTCACTGTGTGTTTATCTGGACAGGCAACCTTCAGCAAAACCGGCTACAAATTCAGCATATCCCATTAAAATCATACCATTTGATTATGAATAACATCAGCTTGCAAGGCCACATTTGTAGTGTGGTGGTTTGTGTCAGAGCGACTGCATGACACTGATAAATTCAGCTCATTCAGTCTGACCCCAGGGTCGCAGTAACAGGGGATTCTGGGTTGCCAGCAGATCCACGCTCTCTGAATGGAAACTGTCTTTATGTGAAACCTGTTGATGCAGGACACATTTGAGTACAACAGCTACAAGTTTATTCTGATAATAACAAGACTTTTTTTTTTTTTCATCCTGCAGTCACAAATTAACTATGGCCAATCCCACTTTTAGAAAAATAATGATTTTATATTCTATTTATATTTATATTTTTGAAATTGCATTAATTTGTATTAATTTATTCATATTTATTTTATTTTATTTTATGTTTGGTTGGCACCACTTCTTACCAATCAGAACTAAAAGTGTCTTGGCTCCACCCTTCTTTAATATAATTTTTGCTAATTCCCATTCATAAACTTAATCTGGTGTTTTTAAAGATCGATTATGAAGACATTTAACATTCTCAAACACTGTTAATCAATTTTTAATGCATCACAAACGGAATTAGACTGATTTAATAAATGCACAATGCTTAATTGCTGTGTTTGTCGTATTGTATCCCAGCAGCACACAACTTAATAAGAAGATGATATTTGGTTAAATTTTGGTTGCGACGTCGGGTGACTAAAATTCAATGAAAATTCATTGTCTAATGTCAATGTTAAATTGATGTCCAATACCGATGTCAGCTGACGTTGATATTTTGTTGTTTTTAGGTTGTGTAACCAAAATTCTACTTTAAGTCAGATTGACATCAAATACTGCCGTCAACCCGATTTTTATTTTTAACCAAACTGCAACATCTGTCCGAAGTCATGTCCAATGTCAACCTGGCGTTATATAGATGTCCGGTGCCTGCTGGGATTGAACATCCCATCTGACCAAATTCCAAATCTGTTCTAAGAACATTGCCCTAAAGTTCCTATTAAGTTTTGCTCTTTGAACATTTGAAACATGCAGTTTTTTAAATGTTTTAAAAACATTTAAATTTCTTGGTTATACAAAGGTTAAAGAACATTCCATTTAGACATTTTACAAGCGTTATGGGAATGTTACTTTTAAATGTTTTTGGAACATTTATAAAATGTTAAATGAACGTCCATGAACAATGCAAAAACATGTTTTTTTTTTTGTGCTAAAATTTTGAGAACGTTATTAAACACAACATAACTTTGAACAAATTGTCTTTTAATGTTACTGGAAGAACATTTCCTCATAGTTTTGTTTTGAGAATGTTCCCTTTCAGCTGAGATTGTGCTTTGCTGCTGAACAAACTGAAGCAAAAACCAAACAAATGCTCTCATAAATGTCATATTTAAGTCAATTTTGCAAACTATACTTATATTTAGTGTAAATCCATCCAAGTGCTGTTTAATGCTGATATAGCACTATATATATTTTTACTCGCCGCTACTACACGATAGCTTTATGTAGTTACCTGAACAACTCTATCTTTTGAACGGTGGACGACCTGTCATGCTGAGAGAAATTTCGTAGTTTTCATAAACTATACTGCAGGACAGATGATGTTTTTGGTTGTAAGTTCAAGACTGTCTTATCTTCATACCTTCAGCACATTTGGCCTGAACGTGCCCCGGGTTGCCAGACCAGCATTGGGAGAATGAGCGGCTCGCCTCGGGTTGCCAGTTCAGTCTCAGAGCGCTGGTTCTGAGGTCTGGAGAGGCTTCACACAGTCTGTCCAAATGGACCTGTGCGAGCACGGACTGATTTTGGTGAGGGAGGCAGTGCCAAGTCTGGCTGGCAGACGGCTAAAGGACTACAGCTGTGGAGAGATTGTATTTACTTTGAAACAATGTTTGCTAGCGGCTAGAATGCACGTCACAGAAAACACCCATACGTTTGAGACATCTGCTAATCGCACTCCTGCTTTAGTTTTGAAGCTAGTGAGACTTTAAATGCAGAAAAGACCACCATAGAGATGAACATTTGAAGTTCAGCCCTGGTTGAAGCATTTTTGCTGCTTCTACATAGAAATCTGAACTTGTGGCACGAATACCATGGCTTGTACAGTTATAACATTAAAACAGGATGTGATTTAATGTGCTAAATTACATGTTAGGCCTACATTTAAGATACATTGATGTACTTGTTACATTGTTAGAAGAATGACATCTACGCTAATATTAGTCTGTTTCTTTCTTATTCCGAGGTCACCCAGATCCAGACTGTATCCAGATCAGATGGTGGATCAGCACCTAGAGATGACCTCTACAGCCAGGACACCTAGATGAGCCCCAGAGACTGACCCCCAGTGAAGACCCTGTCTCCAAGACGGCCATCGGGACAAGACCACAGGAACCAGATGAGTCCTTTGCACAATCTGATTCTGCTTTAGCCTAGATTTAAACTGCTGATTTCGTCTGGCCAGAGGAGAATGACACTATTTCCCCGTCTAAATACTGTAAAGCTGATATAAAGCTGATGTAAAGCTGCTTTGACACAATTTGCATCGTTAAAAGCGCTACACAGATAATATTTACTTGACTTGACTTGGCTTTAAGTGTATGTATGCATGTATGTATGTATTTATTTTTGAAGTGTCAATATAACTGAAGCATCAAGAATTATATTCTATAATGAAAATAAATAAAATGAATGGAACAATATTTAATACATAGAACTTAATATTAGTCTTAGAAATAAATCTTAGAAATAAAACATATGTAGAATTTGTGATTTATCTGATGAATCAGTTATTTACGTCTTTGAAAACATAATTTAAATCACTAAATTTTGTCCTTTTTAAACATATCTTCTTTACCCATTCAAAGTTTTGTCATTTTTTCTAACAAATTGCCTAATAATGTTTATAATAAATATATATTTTAAATAATAAGAAAATAATAATAAAAAAAAATCCTTGATTTTAGGAATATGTACATTTCTAACTAAAACAATACTTGATTTATTATTATTATTGCTATTATTATTTATTTATTTACCAAATGTAACCATTCTGCTATATTTGACCATTAGGAAACATTTAATGTATGCATATGTATCTGTTTCTGTATTTGTGTGACTTTATGTTCTTTGTCATTTTCACAGTGTGAAAGATAAACATTGTCCCATCATCAGATATTACAGCACATATTATCTATAACACTGTGCTAAAACTGACCAAATTCCAGATCTGGCTTAATTTCTCAGAAACCTATAGGTATGCCATGTTAAAATGTTTCAAAAATCTGTGTTTTTGTAGACATGAAGTACACAAGAATCAAAGTCAGCTAGAAGTGAGAGAGTATTTAGCTTATGATAGAACTGAAATTAACTTATATTGTACTGAAAAGTGCAGCATGAACATTGTTCTAAACATCTCCTTTTGTGCTCAACAGAACAAAGAAAGTCAGATGGGTTTAAACAGCTTATCCATTAACTATAATACATGCTTCTCTATTAATCAGTCACTAGACACTTTGTTCCACTTGGTTCTTTCAAATATCGTGTTATTTCTAATAAGAACATTTGCCTACTACACTAGAGCTGTGACGCTGTCCAGCTGCGTGCGTATGTGCCTCCCGCGGCGTACAGAAACATATCACATCTACACATGAATGATCGCTCACTGGAGGAAGATCTAGTGCCCCGTGGACTGTATACGTGAGTGAGTGTGTGTGAGATTTTGGTCAATACAATCTTCTGAGGCTCTGTTTTAGTCCACTGTCTGTTCCTAATAGCCCCTCGACCTGCTGACGTATCGATCTCTCTCTGGTGTAAATTGACAGAGGTTCATAGTTTTCTCTGGTGCGTGTGTTTGGAGTAAGTGGGGCAGAATGAACCACAGACCGCGTAAAAATCCCCTCCGGGTAAAAATGGGTTGCCACAACAAGCGATTCCATTGGATGAATCAGACTTGTGCTGTGATCTCATTGGATCAGCTTTGATAGAGTGTTTCAAGTTCAAAGCAAATATGTTCTTTCGAAACTGACCATCAGTATAACATATGAAGATCTAATGTGCCACAGGTGAACGTTTGGGAGCGTGTGAGAGAGTAAATCTGCTGTAAAATCTCTTAATAACATCCCACCTGTTAGGATTAAAGCCCATTCACATCAACAACCATAACTATAATCATAACTATAAATGTCCTTTCACATTAGAGGAAAAAAAGGTCTGTTGTCCATTGGCAGTAGCATGGAGAAGTCACTTTCAAACTGAGCAGATTTCTGTTGGTCAGCTCACTGAATTTGTGTGACTGACTGTACATCCAGCTGGGAAAGATTCTGGGTCATAGCACTAGTTTATAATAAACTCAAGAAAGCATATAGTCTATACAGTCTAATCGCTCAACACATGCACACACTTTTGGCAGAGATCTAATTTCATTGCATTATTTAGCCTGTGGGCGGCACACTAATGTTGATTGACAGGCTCAAACATGCTATAGCCTTAATGTTGTCTCCAAAAGTTGATTTAGAATGTTACGTTAAGTTTTAGAGGAATTTAAAGGGCACCTATTATGCAAAATTCACTTTTACATGTTGTTTGAACATAAATGTGTGTTGACAGTGTGTGAACACAACCAACCAATAATGATAAAAAAAACAGCTTTTTTTTTTTCTTTTAATCCCCATAAATTAAAGCAGAGTGACATCACACATTACAAGCCCCACTTTATCTTGACGCTAGAGCATTTAAAACAGCATTCAAGTAAGAAACGTGTTATAGTTAGAGCTAGAGAAATTCAAGGGCAGTAAGTGATTTTCTGCTTTTATTTTATTGTTTGAACGCAGACAGCTGTAGGTATATTACGCTTCAGGCTGTTAATAAACCAATATAATATAAAAATGCAATTTCTTTCCCAGTTGTTTATCTTCACAGACATATACGGTTGTTTTTGTAGCTCATGTGTTTTTTCAATATAAATGTGTGTGTCACAGCTTAAGCGCAGTAAGACATGAAAGAGAACTTGATTATTACTCAAGTGTGACAGCCGCTTCCTGTGCGCTCAGAAAACCATATGTCAGAAGTTTAAACTGATATGGCTTTAAAACGCATGATTTCAGCATTATAGACATGATAATCATAACCAAACATGTTTTTTTTTGGCAGAATATTTGAGGTACGAGCTGTAAAGGCGCAGCCATATTCCGGAAAAGTGGGCGGGGAGCAGATCATTTACATTTAAAGACACATGCATGCTTTCACTCAAAATAGGCATTTTCAAAATGATATAAATGATCTGTGAGGTATTTTGAGCTGAAACTCCACATACACATTCTGGGGACACCTGAGACTCTTGTAAAAATGGCCATAATGAGTGCCCTTTAAGTGAGGAAACAAATATTATGTCTCACCATATAACAAACAAAAAAAATAGCCTATATAAAGGCTTTTCACATGAGCATGTTAAAACTAAAGGATTAACACTTTCATTAAAACACTGCTCCACATAGGAAAAACAGACATGCCAGCTAGTTACTGACCTGATGCAGACACATACAGCTGAATCTGACTGATCGTCTTGGTCTGGATCAAGATAAGGTAACATGAAAATAAGCGGGTGTTGCAGTCTCAGAACTGCCCAAATAGTTTTCAATGACAGCGTACTGCAGTTCCACTGTTCACCACAGATTTACATTGTAAAATGAGATGTGTGCTCGCTGGAGATTGCTGCGCCCTGGAAAACCGTGCGTGGCAGGTTTGGCAGACCGATCTCCTGAGGGCACTGAGGAGAGACGGGCACCAAGTACCGCGATGTACACCGCTGTTGAGTTCGGGAGGACACTGGCACGACTGCCCCACTTACTATCATGTTACGTGCCTGCTGAAGCTTGCAATCAATTTTAATATATCTTGCGCACTTTATGACTTAAAATTGTCAAGAAAATCTGAAAAAATATTTGTTGTAGAATGTTGAAAATTCTATTTATTTTTATTTATTTTAGTTTATTATTCATTTAGTTAATATAGAGGTTTATGTTTTTGGTGGGGCTCTGCTCCAACTGTCCTTACAGACAAGCTGCGCTTGGATTTTAGTGCATTATTCTGCTGGGTTTTGCCATGGTGTTATGGGTGGATGGAACAAGCTATTCAATCACCAAGTGCAAACATGTGGCCTTCGACACACCATCCACATTCATTATATCTGCAGACCTGCCAAAGTTGACTCATCTGTGGTTACTTGTTTTGTCAGAAAAAGCATCAAGTCTATTCTAAAATGAGCGTAACTGAGAACTGTGCAATAGAATTGTCCTCCAGGTCTCTAAAAGCATCTATCAGGACAAGCAGATCTGCTGAATTACTTGGCAATTCAGTGAAATGATCAGCTCAGCTGTCTGCATGAGGCCTTTTCAGCTCCAGCTTCTTCAGAATCAGATTTTGAAGCTTTTGAATCATTGCCTGCCAAAGAAGCTGAGGTTTGAGCCAAACTGCAAAGAAGAAGCCCCAGTCTCTGTCCTGTCCCGGTCTGTCTCTCAGGTGAGGTCGGAGAGGGTTGTCTGGGGCGTCGAGGTCCAGTGCCGCTGTCTCTCCCTCTCCTGTCGTCCACACCTCCCTCCATCCCAAGAGTGACACAACAAGTTAGTGGTGTAATAAATCACAGTGCGGCTGGCCGCTCTCATCTTTGATATAATTAATAGGTGCTAAGAGAACGTAACAGCCTGTAATTTGCAGATGCCATTTTGAGGAGGCTGTCAGAAAGCTTCTCCTCCGCCTCGCTGCTTTATTTTTTGAGGAAAAAGAGCAGAGCCATGTTAAAATTGCCAAAGTTGAATTTCATTATTTTTCCATGTAGACAAAGCCACAAATAAAGAGCATTTGCAGATGAATAGGAAACAAGATTTTTTTTGTTTTCTAAAGAAAACGTGCATGTGTAAAACTATACTGATGCCAGCATGTGGTTTTCAATGGTTGTATGTGGTTACTAGGGGTTTGCTTTGCAGTCAAACTCAGTAGTTTTTAACACAATCCTGCGTCCAGTCTTCCTTCAGAGTTTAGCTTCAAAACTGCATCCTGTCAGCTTCTAGTGAGCTTCAGGACCTTGATTCACTGGTTCAGGTGTGTTTAATTGGGACATCCATGTGCTGGTGTTGGGCATTGTGGTCTTCCTTTAGCTCAAGCAGTAGACCATTGCACTAAAAACACCAAGGTCATGGGTTTGATTCCCAGTGAATGCAAAGTGTGGCTTTAATACAGCATGAGTTGCTTTGGATGGAAGCATCTGCCAAATGCATAGATGTAGTGCATTGCTGCTATTCCGAGGCTGTAGTGATTAGTTGTTAGTTCCTCTTCAGGAACTCGAGCTGCATCCAAGAACGCTAGGGGAACGCCTTCAGCGTGACCGCGCTATGATACATGTGTAATCTGTCCAATGGATGGGCGAGACGTCACAGGAGGGTGACATAATGGCCAGGATGCATAAAAGCACATGCAGTGGAACCGGCGTCAGTTTTTGTCATTCAGCAACAGCTGCTCTGTGTGTGTCTGTCGATCTGTGTTGTGAGTCTTATTTAGTGTTGTTTGTCACTTGAAATAAGCTCCACTATGTCTAAAGTGCAGAGAAAATAGCACTTGAAGGGAGAGAAGAGATCGCTTTACAGGCTGTGTTTTCTTCACTGCTGGGGATACATACAGTTCGTGTGTGGTCTGCTTGAGAGTCTGCTTGTGGTCTGACACTGCGTATGCTTGCTCTCAGAGGGCTCTCTTTGAAGAGGGAGCTTTCACCTGCGTTACTTGTGGTGCCAGTCGCCGAGGCGGAGAGGCGGTTGCACTCGTGGGATTCGCAGATGGATCAGGTGGAGGCACTGAAGACAGGCGATCCCCTATCTTCTTCCTTCCCGTGGGTTCTCCCCCCCCCCCCAGAGAGAGAGCTCGACGCTCCACCTGTCTTCCTCTGAGGAGGTGGGCGTGACGGGCATCAATGAGCTTTGTAAAATTGAACAGTGTTTGCACAAGCATTGTTTGCACAAGCTTATTATGAACAAGCTTTTCATTATAGCAGCGTTCCTGCATAGAAACGGAGTTCACGCTGTCAGCAAAAACAAAAGGGGCAGCTGCTAGGTCTGATAGCAGCTACGTCCAATGTGATACCTATTGGCCTGCTGTACATGAGACCCCTACAGTGGTGGCTCAAGACCAAGGGGTTCTCGCCGAGGGCCTGGTGCTGGGAGCTCCGTGTCGCCACATAACGCTCGCTGAGAGCAGTTCACATGCCTGGGCATCTCAGTGTGGGAGCAGACATCCTGTTGAGGCAGGGGCCGAGGCCCGGGGAATGGATGCTTCACCCCGAGGTGGTGAAGCAGATCTAGAGAGTGTTTGGCCAGGCTCAGGTGGACCTCTACGCTACTCAGGTAAGTAGACAGCGCAATGTCCCCTCTGGTACTCTCTAATTCATCCAGCTCCACTGGGGCTGGATGCCATGGTACAGACGTGGCCGAGACCTCGTCTGTACGTTTTTCCCCGATCGCTCTGCTCCCTGGAGTTCTGGCGACAGTGCGCCTGAACAAGGTCAGTCTACTTCTGGCAGCACCATTTTGGCCGGGCTGAGTATGGTTCTTGGATCTGATTTTTCTCCTCGACTGCTCTCCATGGGACATTCCCGTCAGGAGGGATCTCCTCTCACAAGCTGGGGTCTATCACCCCCGCCAGGAGATGTGGAAGCTGTAGGGGTGCAACTCATAGCTTCCGTTCTCTCAGCCGAGGCTGTTGAGACCATCCTCCAATCCAGAGCTCCCTCAATGAGGAAGCTGTACGCCTTGGAAACTTTTCAATTCATGGTGTGGAGGTTGCCAGCTCAACCCTATCACCTGCCCAATCGGTACAGTTCTGGAGTTCGTGCAGGCCTGTTCCTCCGCAGGGTTAACCCACTCCACCCTGGAGGTCGACGTGGCAGCTTTACCGGCCTACCGCACCCCTCTTGGTGGCCAGTCAGTGGGTAGACACCCCCTAGTTACATGTTTCCTCCAGAGGCTGAGGCCCCCGGCCAGAGAGCTTTTGCTATGTGGTGGATCAGGATGCTATTCCATAGCCTCGAGTCCTCTGCTCTCCCCTCTTGGGGATCAAGACTCACTTCTCAGAATTTGGCCTTCGGGATGCAGGCCCCGCGCACATTAGCCACTTGTGGCCTTTTTCTCTCGTCCTAGCTGTGCTCCATCCAAACTAGACATGGATTTGTCAGTCTGGTGGCGTGGGGATCTCATTCCCCTAGCTTTCTCGGATGCAGCTCGAGTTCCTGAAGAGGAATGTCTTAGCTTACGTATGTAACCCCAGTTCCTCGAGGGAACGAGACGCTGCATCTCGATGTCACACTTCCGGAATCTCTACGAGCGGTTGCTTCATTTCTGAAACTGATGGCGGTTCCACCGCATGTGCTTTTATGCTTCCTGGCCATTACGTCACCCGCCCGTGACGTCTCGCCTATCCATTGGACAGATTACACTTGTATCAGAGCGCGGTCACGCTAAAGGCATTCCCCTAGCGTTCCTAGACACAGTGTCTCGTTCCCTCGAGGAACTGGGATTACATACGTAACCTAAGACGTTTCTTTTGAATGGTTGTTTCTAATATGCTTACATTTGCTAAGATGTTCTGGGGTTGTAAGGTGTCTTTTTAACATGTTGTTATGCAATTCATAGGTCATTAATATGTCAAGTTTCTTTTTGTACGTTGCTGAAGAGTTACTAATGCAAGAACCATGTTTAGTGCATTGCTATATGTTCACATTAGGGCGGTCTGATCGATGAAAACATAAGTATTTTACAAAGAGGCAATGTTTTATGAATTTGTACCATGCAATTCATATGAAAATGAACAATGTTTAGAAAAAGTAAATAAATAAATAAAATAAGCTTGAAGGTTAACCCCCAAATCTGACCTTTAGTGGCATTTAAGTAGATCGTATGAAAACGTACAAATTAGATTGTACCAATTTATATGAATTATCTTCTAATTCAACAAAACACAAAATAGCTATGACTTGTTCCAAGGTATGATTAATAGGTGTCGAGATGTTGCCATGTTGTTGCTTTTTTGTGTTTGTTGGCATGTTGTCATGCTAATGAATTGTTATAAAAGTGTTGGTCTGCAGTTGTAAGCATGTTTTGGATGGTTGCGATGGTGTTGTTGCTAATAAAGCTTTATTAGTAGCATTAAGTAAGTTCTGGGTAGTTTTTAGAGCATTGTT
This sequence comes from Barbus barbus, assembly GCF_936440315.1. Lineage (NCBI taxonomy): Eukaryota > Metazoa > Chordata > Actinopteri > Cypriniformes > Cyprinidae > Barbus > Barbus barbus. Next base: position 47,053,768 of record NC_136729.1, read on the forward strand.
TTGCAGTTGCAGAAGTGTTGTGGGAAGCAGCAACCCGATCTCATGAGAAAATGTAAGTGTACCAGGTCACTCTTTGTTATGAATTCATACGATGTGGTTGATTTGTTCTGTTCTGTTCCTCTGTCTTTCTGCTGGTGTTTTTTTGTGGTCATTTGTGTGGTTTTGGATCCCGGGTTAATAGTGAAGGCTGTCATCTTTCATACATTTATCCAATTTGAGAAATCCCTCTTTAGCAGAATGACAGTTTTATTCGGTTTTGTCCGTCTCTCAAAGCCAGAACCACACTGCAGTCATTCAGTTCCTCGAGAGCATCTGCTCGCGTTTCCAAACGTTTGTCTGGTTTAGAGTCAGAGCAATGAGTTTGAGAGTGGAAGGGGCTTAAAGACAATTGGCTTGTGACATCACTGTGTGAGAAAACTGTGCTGATGAATATTAATGAGCTCATGCCTATGGTCCACAGTGATTTGACACTGAGGGTTAAAATGATCATCAAATATAACATAGAAGAGCTCAACACCTACGATTCCCTGTAATATAGTCAGCATACGTATTATTTTCCAAGGTATTTCCATCATTTCTCTGATACTTGGAAGTACATGAGATATTTTTTGCTGTCTAGATTTAATCTGCTCCATCTTTGTAAAGCCGCATCACACAGATTCAGATTCAGTGTGGACAGACTGAGACTTTTTCACAACTTAGTACCAATAATTGCTCTTTTTGGATTCTGAAAGATGGAAAAAAGATGAAGGAAATCTGATTGCTGATGATATGAGGTGTTTAAGAGCTCCTCCTGTCTGACAGCTCGCTAACCGTATCTTCACACCAGAAGTCAAAACTTCACCCCAGATTTTCCAACTCCTCCACGTCGAGCGTCTATTTCTGGCGGCCGCCCATCTGCAGTATTTTCCTGCGGGGTTAATGCTGTTCTGAGCCCAGGATTGTGTGTCTCGCTGCTTTTAATTGTGCTAATAAGCACATATTCACTTCCGCTCCTACTCTGGTCTAATTATGAAAAATATAATCTTCAAACCTGTCCGCCTGTGTGTGTCTAAGTCTCTGCGAGTCCTGTGTCGGGACGTTGACGTGTGTGTGGGTTAAAGCTCTGCCCGGGGTCTTCACACGAGGCCCAACAGCCCTCAGATTATAATTAACATCTGCAGGCCTTTCATTTTAATGTGCTCCATCAATTTCTTGGGCCTACACAAGAAAAACACAATAAAACACAACAAAGAAAGACTGGAGAACAAGGACAAACTCCAAAAAACAACCTCTTAATTTGTCCTCATGTCATATTAATTAATTTTGCTCCATTTTACTCTGAAATTGTATGTAAATCACATTTAAGATATTAAGGAAAACAAATAAATAAATAAATAAAATATTTTAAATAAAACTATAACATATATGCAATATTGGTGACTTTATCTGCTAAATGTGTGGTCATTAGGAAATTAATTAGTTTAAATAAAAAATAAAAACTTTATTTACTTTATAATTTAATTATTTTTCACAAAAAAGACAATATTTAATGCTGTTTAGTTGTACTTGTTTACTTGAAAAAGTGACATTTAATATTTTTCATACTGTTATAGTTTTTGTTCATATTTTATGTTTTATTCTCTGTTTGTGTGTTAAGTTAAAGTTTATTTTTATGTGTTGTTTTGTCGTTTTTATATCTACAGTATACAGATATTTTTATTTTTAAGTTTTATTTGATATAGTTTTAGTTATTTTAGTCAACTTAAAATATTACAATTTGCCCGGGCAGCCAGCTGAAATATTTTTATTTAATTTCAGGTAATGTTTATTTAAATTAATGAAAAATGGGTTTTAGTTAACAATAATAACCCTGCCTTGAAAATCAAAGTACAACATGCAGCATCGCTGTTGCATCTGTCATTGTCACTGATATGAAATAAAAAGCTTTTATTCACTATTGACACATGAACTTATAGTTGTGCTTTATGACTGTGGTTTGTTCTTCTGTTGCTGAGCTGGTTTTTAAAACCAATACTCCAATTGCTTCATCGTGCGGAACGACAAGAAATGAAACAAAACAAATTCCAAAAGCAATTAAAATCTTCATCGTTTATGTACATGCATTCACGAGCGATTTCACGTGCCGTTCTCCTCTCGTCCGTCAGGAGAGTTTCTCTAATCAGAAGCGAAGAATCATCCATGTCCAAACGAGATGAGACTCCCCACTCTCACTTCCTGTTGCAATGAATTATGGATCTTTAATTGTCTGAGGAAATAAGCATAGCGACACACCTGACTGCCTAAACCACTAATGAAAAAATGAGAGCGAATCATTTCATTCAATTACTTCATTGTGAATTTGCCGCGGGGCGAATGAAAGCGGCGGCTGACAGGAGGTGTGAGGGGTAATTTGAAGGACAATAATGAATTAAATTTTAAGTGAAGTCATTTATTCTGCTGTCTGGATGATCAGAGACTCGTGTTACTGAGCAAAACTCCATCTCATTACGTATGAGCATCTCAATATTTGTGATCGTAACTGCATGCGGTCGGCGTTCAGTGAATTAACCTTAATAAAGCCGAGGAAGATCTGCATTCAGAGACTGGTTTAGTTATTAGTCTCTGCTGGTTCATGATAGTACATAATTGTTCACATGAAGCAGTGTTATGAGATACTAATATGGATTTAGTCAATTTTTACTTTCCCAGTTAGATTCATTCATTCATTCATTTTCAAACATCTATTAACAATGAATTATAATTAACAAGTTTGACACATATTTGGAATATGTTTGTTTTTAAATATCAACAATAAAGTTTTCAAAATAAGTTACTTTACCTTTAAGAAATATTTGTATTGTAAATATTTGTAATTATAAAAAATAATAATAATAATTAAAATAAACAATATGCATAAATATAGACTTGATATGGGAAATAATATAAGATCACACGAGAATGGATTTCTTGACAAATGGTAGCCTGGTTAGGCTGTAGTTCTAAGACTCCTCCCACTGGCTTTGGACATGATTTAACTCTTGAATCTGATGAATGTATGTAAAACTGAGTCAATTACTCTTTGATATTTCAAAACAAATGCTTTATAACGCAATCAAATGTTTTCTTTTAGGTCAACAGAACCTTACCATGTGAAGTAGAAGGTTTTACTTGCTGTGGATCTCTCATTCTACATTTGATTTTAGCGCTGGACTGGATTCTTTGCTTCTTTGCCTGTGAATTTCAAACATTACCCGGCTCCCAAATAAGTGCATGTAGCGCTATTGGGTAATTAAGAGAGAGAGGAGAGAGCTGGAGATGGATGAGTGAAAGAATAACGATATTAGAGAGAAAACAATGATTTTAAGTTTGTTTCATTTTGTTTAAAACAAAGAATATTGGTTATTGGACTGTTGCGATACAGTTAACTCACAACCTGGGTTAACATCGTGTTTCTTAAGAGTTATACTGAGTTTCCATGGACATTGCTGCCTTTAATCGAGACAGCTGACCTATTTGCATCGTCTATACTGAGGTGCGTGTTGAAACTTTCACACATTCGCTGCCATTTGTGTTCTGTCGTGGGAAACTGGGGACTGTGAAACACGCTTTTGAAATCCTAAAGTCGAGCGAGTTTCTGGCTACGAGAGAGAGAGAGAGAGAGACAGCCATCATCCAGATAGCGCACACAGCCACCGGTGTAGTGCCGAATTCTGACCCCCGCCAGATTATTACCCCCCTAGTATTGGTAGGTTTAGGGTTAGGTGTGGGGGAGGGGTTAGATTAGGCAATCAGGTAGCGATTTCAACGAGGGGGTAATAATTTGGCAGGGAGTCGAAAACAGGCACAACACCGGAAGCGTTGGGTGTTCCTCCGGCAACAGGGGATGATTTTTGCTTACTAGGAGGATCAAATTATTAAGGCTCGTACAGACTGCGATCGACAAAAGAACAAAGGTACGGTGTTTCGTTGCGTGTTTGCTCACTTGAGTGATGCGGCCAGTTTAAATTTTCAAGGCCTCACCGCACTCAAGCCACGACACAGGCCTGCAGCAGGGGGTGTGTGTGTGATTGTGTGTGTGTGTGTGTGTGTGTGATTGCGTGTGTGTGTGTGTGATTGCGTGTGTGCGTGTGTGTGTGTGTGTGTGTGTGTGTGTGTGTGTGATTGTGTGTGTGTGTGTGTGTGTGTGTGTGATTGCGTGTGTGTGTGTGTGTGTGTGATTGTGTGTGTGTGTGTGTGTGTGTGTGTGATTGTGATTGTGATTGTGTGTGTGTGTGTGTGTGTGTGTGATTGCGTGTGTGTGTGTGTGTGTGTGTGTGTGTGTGTGATTGTGTGGGCCCACTGGTTATTAATGATTAATTCTGTTGACATTGATACTTAGAGGATATTTTCTGCAGAGTTAAGTTTGAGTTATTCGCTCGTTTAAGGACGCTGTCCTAATTGAAACTAACCAAATCATTTACTGCGTCATTATTAAACTGTGTGCACTGCATAAGTGTAAAAAGCCGTTGGGTGTTAAGTGGTTTCAGGTAAATTGTAACTCCGTATTTCCTCTTACTTGCGCATCTAAGTATTTTGCTTAAGTTTCATTATTTCACATTTCTATTTCATTAAATTACATATCTTTATTTGTTAAATCCTCTCTTTAGTTGTTTGTATTGTTGTATTTGGGGAATACCTTGTATTGAAGTAGAGCCCATACACAAATGTAAGTTAAAGAGATCTTTATTCAGACAACACCGATAATAAGGAAAAGAGTATAGTGTAGTCAGAGAGGGGGCCTTAATCCAACAACATAAGACGTTTAGTTTCTGAACCTGGTGCTGCTCCTTACAGCTGTCTAGTTCAGAAAGGTAGGGGGCGCTACATGTTTTTAAATGTATGTACTTTAAATTCTGTGCAAAGTTGCAATGCTGCATATAATCCTAAAAACTAAATTCTGCCTGTTCTAACCTTGCTTAGTGTGATTACTTGGGAATACTACTACTAATAATAATATACAACACAAACACATCTGCACAGGACAGTTGTGGGTTTGAATGTATCTTGTAGATAATGTCCTCCCTTTACAATAGTATACTTTTTTTTTGCAGTTTTTAAAAGTGTACATTTTGGGAAATCATTTGTGTTCTGTCATCATACTTTGGTAATAAATCTAAATAACTGACAATTATTTTACAGGTCGCTACGAACTGTCATTACCCCGTCTATACTGTGAGATATGCCGAGAAACATGGATACCTGGTGTGTTAGAAATGCAGAAGAGTGGCTACTGGCCTGCAACCATGAATTTTTGAACTTCATGTCCTTCGAAGACTTGAAAACGGCTGCTCCAGGATTGTCTCGTTTAGCATTCATAAGAATGCTTGACATGAAGACAGTGCACTAGAGTGAGTATACTGGTCAGCCAGAGCATTACATCCTCCTGTCTATTATATTTGAGCTCCAGCCTCATGCGAACAAAGCATTTGTCTTCAGAACTGCAGTCAACAATCCCAGGAGATGAGCAGTATAGTCCATGTTTAGACCTGGTTTTAATATGCATTTTGGTTCATCGGATCACTAGTAGACGAGGGAGACCATTTCCCATTGTTTAATCCGTCTCATTTGTCCACTTTCAACCACTTCCGTCCTGATTTCTAAGAGGGGAGGGTCTGTGGCTGGGTAAATATATTCTGCTCTGATAGCCACAAGACCACACCTAACATGGTGAGTGAATGTTAGAAATTAGGAATGGTTGGAGAATGTTGCGCTGTTGTATTTTTTATTTAATTTTTGTATTAAAACCAAACTTGGGTGTTCAGGCAAATGTTTACATCTCATTTGATTAGCGCATGTCCCATAATCGTTAGGCATTAGGTCAGTAGATAGCAAGTGGGTGATCGTTATTGGCTGTTTGAATGCGTTTCACCACATGAACGTCTACACTACGAAAGAAATCTGGTTTAATGCGTTTTTGACTGCCTCTGGAAGTGGTTGAAAGTGAACAAGGTCAAAATGTTTCACACCCCATTTACACCTGTATTTAGCATTGTACACTGGTGATTGGATCAACTGAAATGCATCTTAATATCATTGTGTAAACGGGAACATACATGAAGGGCTCAAACCATCCCATCTGGCACTAACAATCATCCATCTGATTAGCAAGTTCAAGTTCATTTTATTCGTATAGCACATTTATAACAGCCACTCGGCTGACCAAAGTGCTTTACAGGAGAGAAAATTATAAAAACATACACAGAAAACAAGCCAGATAAAAAGAACAATCCATTTTAAAATGACTGTAAAACAGCAATCAATACACCAAGGAAAACGAGTGCAGGGACTTAAAAACAGACAGGGAAGGGGCCATTCTAATCTCTAAAGGCAGGGTATCACATCCACCAATCATGCAGTGCATTGCATAAACTGAAGATGACCTATAACTGCATGATTTTGTTAACATCAATGATCCAAATGTTAAAAGCTGCTTAACTCCTGGAATTTAAAAAACAACAAAAACTAAAAAACGAACAAAACAAAAACAAATAAACAAAACACAGGATAACAGTAGTCAGACTGGTTTGAACTGACAAAGTCTATGGTAACTGTTTTGTACATTTGTGCACAGAATATCATTGTTGAATGGCTTTGCACTATTTTGGTTGAACATGGAGGTCCATGATAATGTTATTCTGGCTGTTTTAATGCTTTGGTGCTCAGTATATTTAACTTATAGAGGATGGTACAATGAAGTTAGACGTGGACTTGCAATGAACAAGTCTAAAATTGAGTAATATTTCTTTGTATCTTTAACTAGAATGGCACTTTATGTGACGATTCGTTTTTGAAGAGTGGTCCATCTGCCGTTATGAGGTTGACAAGATCTGCGGTGAACATCATTTCATTTTACTACACTAACCATCAGATTGCTTGCGAAGTACACATTATGATTCACGTGTTTGTGAAAAGTTCACATATGAAGTCGTGTGGACACAGTTCATGAATCTGGCTTCTGTGTCTTCTCTTTATATCCCAAATGCCTGTTTTTCCCTATTTTATTATCTTGTATTTGATGTAGGTGAGAGGCAAAGGTGTTTGTGGATCTGCGGAGTTTGCAGCTGCTAAAGAGTTTTCCAGCAACACCAGCAGTAAATTGGATGAGGAGGGAATTGATGTCGCTGTCTGTAGGCATGGTGTTCTTTTGAGGGCACTCAATATGTTCATAGGAGAGATCTATGCATATCCTTTGTACTTGCAAGAAAGAGCTCTGCACAGATAATGCAACTTTCTTTTGTGCTGACATCATGTGCAAATACTGGCCATACTTGATAAAAGTTTGTCAGGCCTGCCCGGAACTGAGACATCTGCTGAACATGAAGCCATTCCTCTCAGTTATGCATGCGAAAGTACATGGCCTGAAATGTGAGGTATTTTAGACCAATGTGTTCGTATTGCCTGTTTTATATTATATATTCAGATAAAACCTGCATATATTAAACTTTTTCTCCACTCAATAGATCAAATGGAGTGGAAGCTTTCAAACGGGTGCTGCATATACCACGGGGGAAGAATCAGCACTAAGTTCATGTCCAAAGCAGGTTACTATGTTTATATGTAATTCTGGCCTCGGTGACTTTTCCAGATATTTACATTTTCAAGTAACACTTCCCAAAAGTAATGCGAGACTTCATTGTTTAGTGTATGTATTCAGTTAGTTTGTTTTGATTGACAGGACGCACAGATTTGCTCACATTGCAGTGTATGGGGTGGAACGAAATGAAGGTTCAAAATATGTGCCAAACACTTTGCACAAGATACCAAAAGGCAATCTTTATTTATATTCATCTGTATTATTTGTGTTAAGTGTGAAGCATCAATCTCTTGTAAAAGTGGCAGGAAAGTGTTTGAATTAGTTGATTTTCAGGCATTTCTCACATAATGTGATCTCATCTTTATTTAAGGCACAATTATACAATTACTGAATTATTCTATTTATGATACTTTTCAAATATTCAGAGCATAGTTTGGACAAATCTTTGTGAAACGGTAGACTGATGACTTCTGCACAAGCGAATTACATTTGGAAAATGCAGTTCCATAAGGAGGAGTGTTCCAAAGTCTTGGATGTTGCAGATCTAATCCACAGCCACTGGAAACACTTGATTTGTTATTTCTGCTAAAGACCAATTTAAACAATACAGTCCACTTACTTTTGCCACTTTTGCCACAATGTCTAATGGGACATTCAATTAATGATTATACTTTATTTTGTGGAAATAGCTTAAGCACATTGTGATTTGCCTATGTTTTTGACTTCCACGAAGAAGAGATGACATTTTGTGACCAATTAATGCAGGAGACCACCTAATCACATACTCTTTGTCATCGTAACTAACTGTATCACCGCTTACTGATTTGTATGTTTCAGACTCAGCAGACCCACACTAGTATGTAAAAGCTGTATGTTATTCAGTTTACATTTGCAAAATGCTATAACTGCAGTCTTCTACAACTTGACTGAGCAAGCAATTTGCTAAATTGATATACATTTTATGTGTAGTTGTATTTTTATTTATTAGAGCAACTGTGGAAGACTGTGATGCTGCAGTTCAGCCAATAAGAAATGCAATAGAAGAATTATCTTTGTGCATTAAACAACGGCACCATCGTCTTTACAGACACACGGTATGTTTTATATTTAGGAGAGAACTAATTATTTAAGCATTACAACTATTACTACTATTATTGTTGTAAATAACAAATAGTAAAAATAAATGCCCAATGTCAGTTTATTATTTGTTCAGCCACAAACAAAGGGCGAAATAAAATAAGGAGAAAAATAAATGAGGAGAGAAAGAAGCTGCCTTCTGTAATTGAGCAGCACAATGCTGCTGTTGACCCCTCTCTTAAGATAGTGTGCATTGAAGAGGTCCTTCAGAAGGACTGTTTTCCCCTGGCAGCTAACACAGCAAGGTATAATGCATAACAATTAACATTATTTATTTACATTAAAATGCTTCGTCAATATGTCTCTCTCATTTACATGATTTACCTGTATTATGTAGATGAAAGAAGAAGGTCTTTGAGAAGGTGATGGTAATTCAACGACTAGAGGAAGAACTATCCTTGTTCAAGAGGCAAAGCAGCACTGGCTTTATCTAAGAAGTCAGGAACACAAACTGAACCGTTTGCTTGATACCATCATTTCAGGAGGTAAGAACCTAAAGATGCTTTTTTTTAATATATATAAAAATATAACCATGTTTTCATTATTTCCTCATCCCACATGAGATATTAACTTAAGTGTTATGTGTTTGTGTATTAGTTTTAGTTAACCCCTGGAATCTTCCAGATGATGGTGTTCAAGGACTTCAGTGTGTTGCAGAGAAAATTACATCAGCTAAAAGCTCACCAGGACACTGTAAAAACAAGTTATCAGGCAATAGACACTATAACTGAACATATTACTGTTGAAGAATGTGAATATTCCAGCTGGCCAGAGCACTCAGAAGCCCTGTACTCAAGCAGTACTGATCTGAGCTCTGAGGAAGAGGATATGCTTCTGCTGTAGTTATTAAATATCTTGCACGATGTCTCTTTCACTCTATTTATTACTCCCCTTCTCTTTCTCTTTCAATGGGAGATGAAAAGAATAAGAGATGGAATACAATTTTGTTCAATTGGTTTTACAGACATATGTCCTACAGTGGCTTGCTGGGATTGGGGGTCGTAAGGGTAGTGTTTTGAGGCATGTTTCTATTTTGTGTCAAATGGAATACCATTTCAAAACAACAATCATGTCATGTTATACCCCACCCCCCGGCAAATCACACCCTGTATGTATATACACACACACACACACACACATATATATATATATATATAGGTGGCAGAGAAGCTGCATATTAATTGATAAAATTACAAATGTATAAAAACATCAAAACATAAAATAAAACCGTTGCATTAATTACGTTAACAAATAAATCAGAAAATGCATCAACAATTTAGTGTTATCCCTGCAGTTCTGGTCTAGAAATAAAATCCTGAGTTATCTTAGTCTGAGAGAAAGACCAAGTACAAAAGTGGTTCAGACTGAGTCCTTAAAAAACAAAAAGTTGCTTTTATATTTTAATAGGCAAATGCTTAAAAATCTAAGAATGGGTCACAGTGATTGTTACGTTTCTAGCACGTTATATGTTTGGGCACTGTTCTTTTAACCCCAATAAGTAGAGTGTGCAGCTTTTCATTTCTTAAACCATGTAGGAAGACATATCATGGATATTTTATAGCATCACAATGTCAAGATTCATCAGGCTCAACAAAAAAAAAGAGGGAAGGAGGGAGGGAACAACATGAAGAATCATTTTCACAATGAAAATAATGTGTCCTCTGCATTTAACCTATCCAGTTAGTGCACACACACACACACACACACACACACATTAGGAATAGTGAGTAGAGATCATACACACCCGGAGCAGTCGGCAGCCATAAATGTCGTGATGTTATTTCCATCAAGAAGTGCATACATTTTTGGACTCGGAGATTGTAACACTGACTTTATAAAGAATTTGACCAGATCTTTGTACACAATACCTGCTTTTTAAAAGACATCTTGGAGACATGCTGTGTGCTACAGGTATCTGGGTTTATCCAGACTCAAAGACAAGTATTTAATCTGTTGGCAAAGACATGTTCATTGACACAAACACTTGGACTAAGGTTAGGGAAAGTTACAGTCTTTTGCCGGTGAAACATTGCATAATGTTGTTTGTATGAATCGTTTAGAGATTTGTATCAAATAAATTTGAGAAATGTACCATCTTGAATGCCCTAATGGTTGATATAAGATACATTCCCTTTGTGGTGGCCCATCCAGTGGAAAGAAATGTAAGAATTACATGAAAATTGTGAAGAATTAAATGTGTATATACTAAAATGCCCATCTAAGGAAATGTCCCCTATCCTCACCCACACACTACCTTAAAAAATAATAATAATAAAATAAAAAACCTGAATCCTCCAGTGCTATCAACTCGTTTTCTACTTGTAAAAAATGACATTAAGTTGAACTGTAAACAGGATTTAAGATGTTTACAGCATGAACTGGATCACAAATTCACCATCAGTAGTTAATCATGCATAAAGATTTTAGTGAATGTGATTATTCATTTAAATCAAACATTGTGCTAAATCAAGAGTTCATTTAACTTGGAATAAAGGAAATGCATGTTAACAACATCAGTTGAAAACAGAGTTGCAGAAGAACATACCTTTGTGGGTGGACCACTGACATTTTCCCAGTATGGGATAGGTGTGATAGCTTTTGGAGGTGAAGCACTAAGTGCTGAAATAGGTAAAGCAGCCTTGTTATAGTGTGAAGCAACATATTCCTTAAGGATGTATCAGTGCAGTGACATCAAAACATTTTCTCAGTTACAAAATTTAAAACTAAAATAAATAGATGCTTCTGTATATTTGGTATACAGTTAGAAACAATAACTATTATTCATCAACAAAATAGATTATATGTAATTACCTTTAGATTTCTGCAGAATCCTCTTTTTTTATCGGTGGCTGCAAGGTGAGAGAGGGTTCGTATGAGGGATCCACTGGTGTAAGGAACAGAGTAACAAGATCCTCTCTGCCAGTGCTGTCACTGGGACCATCCTCATTGTGAAAGACTGTAGTATCTACTCCATCGCTGACAGCACAATCTTCACCGCTGGATGACATGCTTTGGTTACTCTCAACTCCACCGTCCAGGGCATATTTCACTGTAAAATAAGCAGAGCAAGAGCTGTGAAATCAACAGCTGGACAAGTGTATATTTCTACAGTAAAACAAGCCTGATTTTGGCATGACCTAAATGACCGCTCTGTAAGAAAGAAAGGAGCCATTGCTCCAAGCGTCATACCTACAGCTAATTTCACTACCATACATCGAGTGGCTGGCATTAAATTAGTTACACTAAGGTATGGTTAAATCTGCAACATGCAAAATCTTTAGACAGTTACCTTTTAGAAGACTTGAAAAAATATTCTTTATTGTTTCTATGGACACTTTATCCTCTGGGGATAAAAAGGAATTATCTGTGATTATGGTAGTTGTGAAACACCCTGACACATTTCTCTTCCCAGGAGAAGAAGAGGATATCTTCCTAATGCATGCATTTTGTGCATCTGTAGTTGGAGAACATTCTCAGAATTTTATTTTGATGTTATTTGTACACGATTGAGGTTCTCATAATGGTTTGAGAAAATGTCTTTAGAACAACACTCTCAGAACATCCTTGTGATGTAATTTGTACTTGATCTCATCATGTTAGCATAAAACTTTCTCACAGCATATTTAAGAAACAGCCTCATAATGTTGATATAAAACGTTTTTAGAAATATATTGTTGTCATAACGTTATTGTCAGGGTTCTGTCACTTCGGTCTAGAGATCCCTGACACTCCCGTCATGTCTCTGTTGTCTTGTGTGCATGCGGCTTTGAGTGCACTCTCTTCTGCGTGCCGTTTCCTTGTTTCATGTTGGAGCATGGTGATAAGATCCCGGCACTCGTGTCTTGTTCAGGCTCAGTTTTGGCTCCTTGTCGGGGTTCGGACACTCATGCTCCATGTTCTGTCTTGTTGTGTGAGTGTCACTCCGGCCCTGCGCTTCTCTGTTCACATGAGTGGTGTTGTGTTTTGTGTAGCACGCGGTTCATGTTCATGGTCTCATTTTCTTGTGTTGTTGCATGCAGTTTGTGTTTTTATAGCTTGTGTTCTTCATTGGCTGCATGCTTTCATGTTGCCATGTCTTGTGTGAACACGCGGCTTATGAGTATTCTCATTAGCTGCGTGTTCTATGGATGGTAAAATTAATCAAATCGCACCGGGGTACTGGCATAAAAGTTAGCGATGCGATGCATTAATTTAAAAAGTGTGCATTGGATACAAGTTGGCATTTATATCGTGATGCATCGTTTGTAACATATTTACACTGGGGTTCTGTAGTACAGTGATTTCCTTTCCGAATATGATATTCGGATTCGGCCACATCCCTGTGCCATACTGAATTGCATAGCATAATTTTTTTTTTTAAGTTTTTCCATTGATTCATATCTCATTGTGTTGAATTGAAGTCAGATCGTACTGCATCATAATAGGGGTGAATCGTATCTCATCGCATCGGTAGCTGCTTCATATGTATCTTGAATGTATCGTATCACTGGTTATGCATATCGCATCGGGCTATCGCATCCGCGTAGTTGTCTTGTTTTGCATATGGCCCGTGATTTGTTTTGCTGGCCATGAGCTTGTTTTTGTTTTGTGTGAGTACTTTTGTCTTGTTTCCATGTGCTCTCATGTCTATTGTCTTGACCCCACCCATCTTGTTACCTCATTATTGGTTCAGTTGCCCCACCTGTTGTCCCTCGTTACCCTCCTCATTTGCGCCCTATTTATTCTCCTTGTCCTGTGCCAGTTTGTCGTCATATGTTCTCTGGTTGTGTCCTGATCCTGCCCAGCCTGTCAAATTGCCAGCTGAGTTTTTCCCCCACGGGGTAGTTTTTGTTGTTTGTTTTGTTTTTATTAATAAAATACCATCTTCTGCACTACTGAGTCCTTGCCTCATTCCGCACTCCTGACAGTTATGAAAATGTTAGATTGGGATATTCTTGTAACATTCACGTAACAGAGAAATGTTCCTCAACCATTAAAAAACCTGGACGTTTCGAACGTTTACATAACATTAAAAATAACGTTGTCATAAGAAGTTTAAAATATCAAAGGGAATGTTTGTCCAACGTTTGTATAATCAGTAAAACATTTTTTCATAACATAAAATATGGGTGTTTCAAACATAGAGAGAACATTTAAATATAAGGTTCTCATAATGTTATGACAATGGTAGATTAGAATGTTCCTCAAACATAAAAAAAACTGTACAGAACGTGTACAAAGCATTCCGTTATAACGTTTTCAAAATGGTAGGATGGGATGTTCATGTAACATTCGCAGAAACCCCACAAAAAAACGTTCTTAATGCATAAAAAAACTGGACGTTTTCAACGTGTACAAAACTTTCCGAAATAACGTTTTCATAACTTAATGGGAATGTTAACAAAATGTTCTGACAACTCGTTTTTGTTAGCTGGGTATACTCTAAAACACAAGGACAATTTTACAGCTCCCATTAAGTTTTATAGATTGACCTTAAAGCTGATTTCTGACGGCAGCGTGAAGCGGCTCGTAAACATCAGGCGTGGAGGCGACCGGGACGCTATATTTTTCTGGAGCAGCAAACACAGAGCAGCGTGGATTTATGAAAACACAGAGAAGTACCACTGTCGAGCTGAAACACTGAACCTGTACATGCTCTCGCTGAAACAACGGCTCATGTTCCCCGTCATGCTCCGCAGGAAGTGGAAACAGGGGATAGGAGGATGCAGATAAAAGAGAGGCAATTTAAAGCACCATTTCCTCCTCCGTTGCTTCTGGACGTTACTCAGAGAAAGGCGGCATGTGTTCTGTGCTGTCAGCTCAAAATTTTAAAAGCCTTTTCTCTTTCTGCTTATTCTCGCTGGAAACAAAATGGAGGAGCGAATGGAGAAGTCAATGGCCTGCTGGCACGTCGTTTGTACTTGACAACTGAAGCGCGCGGCCACTGATGTACATGACCTCGTACCGTCTCGTAAAACAGGGACAGATCAGATGATGGTTGTGATCAAATATTTATGGGTGTCTCTTCAATTACAGGCATTTTATGTGCTGACATCTGCTGAAACATACAATACACATTTTCAATTTTCAAGTCTTCCTTTTTGTCACAACGAGATGTCACTTTTTTGCTTTTTTGTTTGTGCGTGTGTGTGTGTGTGTGTGTGTAAAATACATCTTATAAATTATAAGCAATACAAAAGAAGACAGCCAGTGGACAATGTGGTGGAAATGTTCATGTTGTTTCAGAAATGAACTGCCCTATAATATGTTGGATGGATGGATAGATTAATGGGTAGAAATGGAAGGATGGATGGGTATACGGATGGATGATGGTAGATATGGATGAATGGATGGGTAGAGATGGATCAATACATGGATGGATGGATCAAAGGTTAGATGAATGGGTACATATGGATGAATGGATTGATGGATGGGTAGATACAGAGGGATGGATGGTAGATACGGATGGATGATGGTAGGTATGGATGAATGGTTGGTTGGTTGGATGGATGTGTAGAGATGGCTGGATGGATAAATGGAAAGATGGATGGGTGGATGGATGGGTAGATATGGATGGATGATGGGTAGACATGGATGAATGAATGGTTGGATGAGTAGAGATGGATGGATCAATGGAAAGATGAATGGGTAGAGATGGATTAATAGATGGATGGATATCTGGATGTGTAGGGATTGATTAATAGATTGATGGATGGATGGTTGGTTGGTTGGATGGATGGCTAGAGATGGATCAATGGATGGATATATGGGTAGAGATGGATCAATAGATGGATGGATGGTTGGTTGGTTGGTTGGTTGGTTGGTTGGATGGATGGCTAGAGATGGATCAATGAATGGACGGATGGGTAGAGATGGATCAATGGATGGATGGGTAGAGATGGATCAATGGATGGATGGGTAGAGATGGATCAATAGATGGATGGATGGGTAGAGATGGATCAATGCATGGATGGGTAGAGATGGATCAATGCATGGATGGGTAGAGATGGGTCAATAGATGGATGGGTGGATGGATGGATGGGTAGAGATAAATGGATTGATGAGTAGAGATAGATGGGTAGATACTGATGGATGGATGGATAGATACTGACAGATAGATGCATTTGTATGAATGGATGGGCAGATGGGTTGTTATACAGATAAATATAAATATTTAAATATCTACCATATGACATTTTCAGATGAAAATACTGAGAGATTGAGTGTAGATGTAGGGGATTCACACTCCGTTTGACTGTCAGTGACTCTCATGTAAAATTGAACAGGAGTAAATGTTCATTTCTCTGATAACAAATTACTGTGCAGCTCTTTCAATGAACTCAGCGCTTCTGACTGAGGAAACATTTGTAAACCCTTCATTTTGAATCTGATGAAGGTCCTGTGAATCATGACTTTAATCACTGGTTTGCTTTAATATCATAATCTCAGGCTTCTGTCCTTACCAATCCAATCCTACCGTCCAGAATCACCGGGGTCGATGGAGTCCATCCCATTAAAACTCTTTCTCATGCTGTGTTAATCTCATGTTAGATAAGAGTTTATAACACATCTAATGGTTCTCGTGTATAAAATCACAGTATGTGTTACTCTAATGCAGAGTGTAGTGAGTGTAGTAAACTTTACTTCTGTTGCGCTTTAGGCGGTGCTCAGCAGACTCAAGTGCATGCTGTAAATTCACCTTCAAACCCCAGGAAAACAAGAATTACGACATGAATAAGATTATTGTCGCTGCTGCCCCAGTAACTGCCTAGAAATACGAGTCTCCTCTCCATCATTAACCTCCGCTTTAAACCGTAATCATAAAATATATAGAAAATAATCCTCCGTCTTAGTGAAACATGGAATTATTAATTTATCAGCTTTCTGGACGTGGTGATTGAAACGGTGCGCCCTGAGCTCTGTGCGATGCATATTTTGACATAAATCTGATGAAGAAATAAATAAGTCGGCTGGGATTAGACGCGTTCCCCCTCAGCGGCCCTGAGATACTGATGTTAATTTCATATCTCATAGCACATCATCTGATCCTGATAGAATTCCATCCCAAAAAAGACAGACCCGGAGACAAAACACACACACACACACACTCTCTCTCTCTCTCTCTCTCTCTCTCTCTCTCTCTCTCTCTCGCTATCTTTATTATGATTCACTCTTGAAAAGGCCTCTGGCTAATAGTTCATCATTCATACAAGCAAATGAATTATTAAATGCCTCTCTACCTCGGCAAGGCAAATAAGCTGAAAAACAACTTGTCATCATCTTTGATCCTTTGAGAGTCTGTGTGGATGGAGAGACTGTGAGCAGGTGGACAGAGAAAAGGACACACGCACACACACAGTCGAGCCCTGGGGAGATTTTCACCTGTAGATGTGAATTAAACACATGCATTATATAAACACCTCTTCTGTTAGCCTTGCTTTCAAACTATAATAACCCAGAACAGCAGGGAGCGTTCCTTGTATACTCTAGCACTGAACTACAGCTGGAGAGGAGCATCATGGGTTGGGGTTTGTACAGCTGATTGGTCTAGTTGTGTGATAAATCCAGATTGGACTATGAAAAAAGTCATCTTTTTTAAAACCCAAATATAGAAAAACACACAAACAAAATTTTTCAACCATTCAGATGTTGTTGTAGGAGGCCTTTGGGGCTGAAAATTGAGTGTTTTCAAAA
This sequence comes from Barbus barbus, assembly GCF_936440315.1. NCBI lineage: Eukaryota > Metazoa > Chordata > Actinopteri > Cypriniformes > Cyprinidae > Barbus > Barbus barbus. The sequence continues at coordinate 47,071,133 of NC_136729.1, forward strand.
AAATTATGTTTTAGTAAGTTTTTACAGAAATGTTGTAATATTGCAACATTAGGCTTAATGGGGAGCAGAATATCCTGTATTTTCACTCACTGTCTGAGCAACAATACAGAACTAAGGATTCATTTGCAGGCTTTTGCTTTTCCCAAACCAGTATATAACATGAATAATAATCTCAGTCATGTTGTTATGAAGAGTCATTTATTCCAACAACAAGAACTTTGACATTTATTTACATTATTTACAGTGATAGTCCCAGAAGCAGTTCTTGTCCTCTGAAAAACAGAGGCGGACATCACACTTGCTGCACTGGGTATTAGTATACCCTTTACTGCAATTTCTGCAGCGTCCTCTCTTTGTCTTCAGTGGAAAATGTCCAGTGAGGTCCGTGCGCACATCCAGAGGGGGGTGTGCACATGATTTTTTGGAAGAGGGACCGTTTGGACTCCCATCACCTAAGGATGGTCTCTTTCCAGCATTCAAAGGGCTCCCTGCTGCGACTGGGCTTCCATTGCCTGAAGATGGTCGTCCTCTCTTTGGAGTTTTGAGTGTTGTGTCCACCTGATTAGAAAAAAAAGAATAAATATATCAATTCATATACATCTCAAACGCACATGAAGATACTAGTCTAATATATCACAAACAAGGCAAATAGCAGAAATAGATAATTACCAGGATGAGAGAGGATGCTAGCTGTGCCTGGAACTTTCTCATGTTCAGTATCTCCTTCTTTGGCATCCTGAGAGCTTGGCAGTGCCGCCTGTAGAGGAGCCAGGCGTTGACGACAGCGAGGGTGATGGTGTGCCAGAAGATGTACATGTACCATCGCCGGGATTTCAGGGCATACTTGTATTTTGCTGTAAATGAGTCCAACAAATCCACACCTCCCATGAATTTGTTGTAGGTACCCACAATGTAAGGCCTTTCAACGTCAATGTAGGTTTTGGTGGCTTTGTCCCAGCGTTGAATCTCCTGCACAGGTTCTGGTCCAGCGAAGGATGACACAAGTGTGACTGCCCTGTTGCAATCCATGTCCACATCACTTTCTCCGTTGTGGACGATGGCAATTACATCCTGCACACTGTACCGAGGATCTTTCCTTGCTGGTGGCATTCTGAAATGGAAAAAATAAAATTGAAACAAATGTATATACAAATAGCACACATGCTTACTAGATTCTAGATTACCAGCAGGAAAGATGGGGTGGTGGGGAGACTGATTTCATTATAAGAGTTCATCATCAAGTGTTTACACATTGCACTGAAGTAGCCTATTCACACATTTCACTGTATGGCTGACCTATTGTAGACTGTGATTATCATCCTAATAGAAATGCATGAAGCCTCCAGTTTACAACCACACTTTACATTCATGAACATTGACACCTGTTCCAGAACAATGCCACAAATGCACCAGGAGCATCCCCCACAACTGCTTTGACTATGGATTGATAGGAACATTTTCTCTTCAATAGAGACTAAGACAAAGGGCAGACATGCACAAACAGAATTTCTTTGTTAGAAAGTCCTGCATTCTGTGATAAGAAGAAAATACTGAGAGTGTTCATTATATATCATTATATCATTATATTATATTATATATATTATATTATAATCATTAGTAAACATGTAATCCAATATAAGGCTAAAGGCTAGAATGTGTAAATCATGTGTAGTTTAAAGTTATATGTGAACATTTTGATTGAAGTTCCTCTCAAGACGTTCCTCTCAAAAACAGGACTGTTTTGACTACCACTCTCGCCCAACGTTGTAATATTGCAACAATTATAAAACATGCTCTAAATAAAATATAGGGCATATTTTCCACAACAATTACATATGTTCATGTTCTAGACACTGTAATAAACACAAAAAAAATATTCAACGCATTTTACTTACTTGAATCAGATGAATCCAGTCCAGTAAATCGAAGGGATGTTGCTCGATCGAAAAATTGGAGATTGTGTGACTTCTTGACCTGAGGGCGGGCCTTATATACAAATGTTGGATCCAATTGCATTGTGAGAACAAACAATAGGACCTATTGATCATGTTAATGTGGTTGAGCCAGAAAAAAAAATAAAAATTAGAGGTTTTTTGGGGATAACCAAAATTGTTGTAATTCTGCAACAGTGGGTCTTACAGGGTTAAAAAAAATTGACCCTTATGGCTGGTTTTGTGGTCCAGGGTCACATATAGCTTTATTTTGTGAAGGTCTTAAATTCGATTTTCAAATCTCCGTTGTTGGTGACAAGCAAAGCTTGATGTTTCAGCTTCTTTTGAAACGTTTTTGGTTTATGGAGAAAGCCATATACAAACTGGCCAAATGGTGTTACTCAATATTGTTGTTCTGAATATCTGCGAGTCAGTCACATCCGTGTTGATATTTGTAATAATTACAGCACAAAGCGCTGAGAGCGGCCGGTCTCTCTGATGGGAACGGATGGCCTGGCCTGCTTTACAGGCTGTTGAAGGCAGTAATGTGGCCTGACCTTCCTGAGATTTTCAGCCTCTCTCTTAATTTGGGAACATACCAACACACACCATGAGGGCAGCTCTGTGTCGGTCCAGAGAAAGGTCACCTTGGCCTGGTGTGGAACTGGAAGCCCATGGCGCTGCTCTGCCTCCGTTACAAATGAGTGTGGAACAGACTGCAGCTCTGTGTGGACTCCTGAGAGGACGAGGAACGGCAAAACTCACGCCGTCCCTGACCTCTGCCTAGCTCACAGTTTAACTACAGTCTCTGGTGTAACTAACTGAAGCCAGAGACTCCTCCTCATCAAACTGCTGCTTCCTCAGCTAAAGAAAACATCATCATCATCATCTGACAGTCAGTGCAGGCCATGAGAGTATTTTTCTAGAGACTCCAGATAAGTCACAGTAAAATGATGTGGATTGTAAATGTTTACTTTTAATGTGCAGACAGAAACATGTGCCTATTTATTCATTTATTTATCTGTCTGTTTATTTGTTTCCAGTTGCCTATGAGTCATATTTGTTTTGTTTTCTTGTTTGTTTGTTTTTTTGTTTCTCTTTGTATCTCTGTCCTTTCTTGAGGCATTTTGAACGGTTGTATTGAAAACACGGTTTAATTCATTCACTCATTCATTCATTCACTCATTCAGTCATTCACTCTTTCATTCATTCATTAATTCACTCATAATTAATAACAATAATAATATAATAATATTTTGTTACATTTATATAGCTCTTTTCTGGGTACTCAAAGCGCTTTACATGGAAGGGAGGGAATCTCCTCGTCCACCACCAATGTGCAGCATCCACCTGGATGATGCGACGGCAGCCATATTGCGCCAGAACGCCCACCACACACCATCTTATTGGTGGAGAGGAGACAGAGTGATGAAGCCAATCAGTGTATGGGGATGATTAGGAGGCCATGATGGTCAGAGGCCAATGGGGAAATTTGGCCAGGTTGCCGGGGTTACACCCCTACTCTTTTTCGAAGGACATCCTGGGATTTTTAATGACCACAGAGAGTCAGGACCTCGGTTTAACGTCTCATCCGAAGGACAGTGCTTTTTACAGTATAGTGTCCCCGTCACTACACTGGGGCGTTAGGACCCACACAGACTGCAGGGTGAGCACCCCCTGCTGGCCTCACTAACATCTCTTCCAACAGCAACCAATTTTCCCAGGAGGTCTCCCATCCAGGTACTGACCAGCTCAACCCTGCTTAGCTTCAGTGGGTAACCAGTCTTGGACTGCAGGGTGATATGGCTGTGCATTCATTCATTCTTCACACAATGTTTTCCATTCAACAGTTATTATTTTATTTTATTTTATTTTGTGGAATACCACACCCATACAGTGTTATTATTATTATTATTATTATTACTTTAAGTCATTGGTCTCAAACTCAATTCTTGGAGGGCCACAGCTCTGCAGAGTTTCGCTCCAACCAGCTCCAAATCACACCTGCTTGGAAGTTTCTAGTGATCCTGAAGACCTTGATTAGCTGGATCAGGTGTGTTTGATTAGGGTTGGAGCTAAACTGTGCAGAGCTGTGGCCCTCCAGGAATTGAGTTTGAGACCGATGCTTTTAGTCATAGTGTCTTTTGACAATATATATACATATATATTCAGTCATTCTTACTGTTGCTAAAATTGCTAAAAGTTTAGTTTGTGAAAGTAAATGCTTTGGTTAATGAAAAAATACAGAATAATTATTTAGTTCAAATTTGGGTCTTCAGAACTCAGCATGATTTTGTTGGACATCAGCACAGATTAAATTTGCACACATTGTTTCCAAATGATTTGATGTCAGCTGACAACTTTTCACACGCTTTGTCAAATTTTCCCAGCAGATAGTTTGATGTAGTTGTGGTTGTAGACGGAGAAAAATGTGCAAATGGGACACGAGTCACACTGCTGAGTCGACTCGTGGACTGCTTTTCTGGGCGAGTTGGCGAATAGTGAAAATGAGTAGTCACATAAATCCCGAAAGCTAGAAGAGATGTGCGCTTTGATGTGTGTTTTCATCACTCAGCGGGCATATAGTCCCTGCCAGAGGGGGTTATTTGAGTCTCCTAGATATTGATTATAGTGGTTTACACAAATTGTACAGTCTGGGAAGTGCATGGCAAATGTTGTTCTGTATGTAGGGTTGTACGTTTGAACATTCAGCTGCTGTCTGTCTCTCTAATAACGGTTCTGGCAGCCGTTCTGTGCGATTGGTCAGGCCTGTGCCAGCTGTGCACAGATGGATGCTTGTGCTGGAGACGGTGCCAGGCGCTCGGCTGCCAGGGCTGATGATGGACATGGAGTACCAGCTGCCCGACTGACCCTCCCAGCAGAACCACAGTCATTTCTCACACAGACCTGTCTAGCTGTCTGTAGGCTGATGTGAAAGTCCCTTATAAACCAATAACCTCATTCAGCATCTCTGCTTCTAGAGAAACATTCATGTTTCATGTTGTGACGGTAAATAGGAAAGGCTTTTATTGGATGGAAAGAATGAGCAAGACGGGGAGAGTTTGCCTTTTATCAGCAGTTTTTACATTGGAGTCAATTTTGGTTTTCATGTTTTAGTGTCAGAGGACAGCTGCGCTGAAAGAAAGATCTGTTAATGACTTCTACTAACGTCATATGCTGCCGCATGTCCTGATTTTGCTGAGTTAGATGTTTTCCTACGTCGATATATTTTGTTGACCCTGGAACAACATTTTAATCCAAAAATATAGTCTTAAACATATCCCTACACCTAAACCTAACCTTAACCATGAGTAATCCCTAAAATCAGAGGAAATGATAGATGAATGACACTGATGTACAAACACCAAACACTGATTGTAAGCCTAAACTTCACAAAAACTGTAAACTGGTTCTTAAAATGTGATCAGTTAATCAAAATGGTATGCCAGGCCAGTGCTCTGGTTCAGTACAGCGGCTCAAAAGCGCTCATCGATGTCAAAATGTTTGAAATAGCCAATCAAAGTGTAGAAGGCAGAATTTACTGTCCACAGACGCTGAGCTGTGCGCAACTTGAATGTGAGCTGAGGTAAAATGTAAGCAGCTAAACATGACGAGACAAATCGTTAACGATTAAAAAAAGTAAATAATAAAAAAAAAAAAAAAAAGAGTTAAACGATCAGACTGTTACGGTTGGTGGTTGTAGTAATCGGCGCCCACACACAAGGATAACAAAAAGGTAAATTTAATAGCATCAACGCACGTAAGACCATTTACAACTTAAGAACCGACAAGGATAGGGACAAAACTGAATGCTTATAAAGAAACAGGAAACAAAGGAGCAAACTAGATAATTAATCAAACACAGGTGACGAATATAACTAATTAACAAAACTAGGTCAGAAACTAAAACAGGAAGAACCAAATATGGGCAGAAAGGAAACTAAACAGAAACAGATATATTACAGAATCTCCCCCTCCCGGAAGGTGCGTCCCGCACCGTAACAGTAACATCGGGGAGGGGGGGCGGGTGTCCTGGAGGCTGGAGCAGGACCAGGATAGGATAGGGAAGCCTCCAGGACGGATCAGGAGCCTTGGGAGGCCATGGCAGGACTGGAAACCCGGGAGGCCATGGCGGATCTGGAGCCTTGGGAGACCATGGCGGATCAGGAGACACAGGAGGCCATGGCAGGACTGGAGATTCGGGAGGCCATGGCGGATCTGGGTCCTCGGACGGCCATGGCGGATCTGGGTCCTCGGGCGGCCATGGTGGATCGGGGTCCTCGGGCGGCCATGGCGGATCGGGGTCCTCGGGCGGCCCTGATGGATCTGGGTCCTTGGACGGCCATGGCGGATCTGGGTCCTCGGGCGGCCATGGCGGATCGGGGTCCTCGGGAGGCCCTGATGGATCTGGGTCCTTGGACGGCCATGGCGGATCTGGGTCCTCGGGCGGCCATGGCGGATCTGGGTCATTTGTGGCCTTGGCGTTTGGCCTGGCCACACAGACTGGGACTATATGGCCCCCCCCCAAAATTTCTTTGGGAAAGTTCCCCTCTGGGGGCCACATTGGAGGAGAGGGCTCTAGAGGGCGCTCTGGAGGAGCGGGCACTAGAGGGCGCTCTGGAGGAGCGGGCACTAGGGGGCGCTCTGGAGGAGCGGGCACTGGGGGGCGCACGGGAGGCGCGGAGCTGGACGGAACCAGCGGAGACGAAGGAGAGCTGGACGGGACCAGCGTAGATGCAGGAGGGCGCTCTTGCAGCGCGGACTCCTGAGGGCGTTCTTGCAGCGCCGACACTTGAGGGCGCTCTTGCAGCGCAGACACTTGAGGGCGCACGGGAGGCGCGAAGCTGGATAGAACCAGCGGAGACGAAGGAGAGCTGGACGGGACCAGCGGAGACGCAGGAGGGCGCTCTTGCAGCGCGGACTCTTGAGGGCGCTCTTGCAGCGCGGACTCTTGAGGGCGCTCTTGCAGCGCGGACACTTGAGGGCGCTCTTGCAGCGCGGACACTTGAGGGCGCTCTTGCAGCGCGGACACTTGAGGGCGCTCTTGCAGCGCGGATTCAAAGGGGCGCTCTTGTAGCGCGGACATTAGAGGGTGCACGGGAGGCGCGGGGCTGGACGGGACCAGCGGGAACTCAGGTGGGCTGGACGGGACCAGCGGGAACTCAGGTGGGCTGGACGGGACCAGCGGGAACTCAGGTGGGCTGGACGGGACCAGCGGGAACTCAGGTGGGCTGGACGGGACCAGCGGGAACTCAGGTGGGCTGGACGGGACCAGCGGGAACTCAGGTGGGCTGGACGGGACCAGCGGGAACTCAGGACGGCTGGACGGGACCAGCGGGAACTCAGGACGGCTGGACGGGACCAGCGGGAACTCAGGTGGGCTGGACGGGACCAGCGGGAACTCAGGTGGGCTGGACGGAACCAGCGGGAACTCAGGTGGGCACTTGCGAGGTGCAGGCATTGGTGGGCTCAGACGAGGAGCAGGCACAGGAAGGCACTGGCGAGGAGCTGGCACTGGAGGGCGCTTGCGAGGAGCAGGTACTGGATGGCACTGACGAGGAGCAGGCACTGGATGGCACTGCCGAGGGGCAGGCACTGGAGGGAATGACATGCCCTCAAACTCCACTAAAATCCCGACCGGCACCTGTTTTTCCCCCCTCGGTGGTTTGGGGAAACTGTTATTGGCGGCGGAATCCCTCTTCTCCGCGGACGGCGCAACGTTCATCGCCCCTCGCGGCGGAATCCTCCTCGCCGTGGGCGGAACATTCATCGCCGTGTACGGCGGGATCCTCTTCGTTGCCGACGGCGCAACGTTCATCGCCCCTTGCGGCGGAATCCTCCTCGCCGCGGGCGGAACATTCCTCGCCGTCTCAGGCGGAACGAATTTCATTGGGGACGTGGGTAAGGGTGTGCGGCGAATGGCGACCCGTTTTCCCCAAAACGGGTGGCCAGGGTAAGCCGCTACAGGCAGCCCGACATCCCACGCAGCACGGGCAGGGGCGAGCCGCGAACGGCGGCGTGAACCCCCGCAAATAACGGGCACAAGCTCCAGCTTCCTGAGCAGTAATCTTGTCTTCTGTAAGAGGTCGGTTCTTCTGTTACGGTTGGTGGTTGTAGTAATCGGCGCCCACACACAAGGATAACAAAAAGGTAAATTTAATAGCATCAACGCACGTAAGACCATTTACAACTTAAGAACCGACAAGGATAGGGACAAAACTGAATGCTTATAAAGAAACAGGAAACAAAGGAGCAAACTAGATAATTAATCAAACACAGGTGACGAATATAACTAATTAACAAAACTAGGTCAGAAACTAAAACAGGAAGAACCAAATATGGGCAGAAAGGAAACTAAACAGAAACAGATATATTACACAGACATTCGTTTTCAGGAATGCAAACTACTACTGACCTTTTCAAATTTCTCAGATTTAATGCCATTACGTTATTCTTCACAATGTAGGCTACATAAAACAGCAGTTTTCAGCAGACATGAGATAAGAGTTATTTTATATCTATATAGGCTTTCTTCCGTGATTTCACGTGTTTAAGAAAATGTTTAAAAATCTATAAAAATTATTCTCAATCTTACTCTAGAACATTGTACATCTGAATACTTTTGCTTTCGAGTGTTGTGCATAGGAAAGTGATTTATATTATAGGCCTAATACATTAATTCACATGCATTAGCCTATTTTATATTCACACTGGTGATTACAAGTTTGATAGGCTTTTTAATTTATTTATGAATTTATTTATTTGAAAGAAGATTGAATTGATTTGATCAAAAATACAGTAAAACAATAATATTATGAAATATTGCACTTAAAATAGTGGTTATCTATTAAATGTAATTTATTTCTGTGATCAAAGCTGAATTTTCAGCATCATTACTCCAGTCTTCAGTGTCCCTTCAGAAATCATTTTAATGCTGCCTAATTTGCTGCTTAATTATCGGTTATTATTTGTGATCAATTATTAATAATGGTTTTATTATTGGTATAATGGTTATCAGTTAAAGAACAGCATTTTGAAATATAAGTAACTTTGTAATGTGTAAACGAAGAGTTCAGATAGCTCTGTTTTTAACAATTCTCAGAAATCATGTTGTTTTCATTGTGCATTCCAATTAATCTCAATCAAACTGCCGTTGGGTTACTTTGACTAGGTTGCTGTAAAAAAAACAGCTAACTAACAAAAAAAACATGATAACATAATAATAAAAAAAGTTATGTTTTTGCAAATAACTTCAAATAGCTTTACTGTCACTTAAATCAATTTAATCAAAGTCCCTTTTTGTATTCTATAATCTTTGATTTAATGCAACATCGTTGAATAAAAATATTAATTTATATGTTTTAATCTTACCCAAGACTGAATGGTATCACATTTTCCACAAAAAAAACAAAACAAAACAAAACAAAATGAAGCAGCACAACAGTTTTTAAAATTCACAAGAAATGTTTCTTGAGCAGTAAATCAGCATATTAGAATGATGGGATGACAGTTTCCTGTTTGGAAGGGCTTGATGTGGCACATTGTGATTGGCCATGAGGACTGGAGGTGGTAAAATAAAAAAAAGTAGCCCCTATGATGTTTCTTCCATTCTTTTTTGTCTCTCCCTAGTCCTCGCCTGCTTTCATCCCTCGCACAGACCCTTGGCTACGCATCTGGTCCAGCTCCCTCTGTGTCTCTACTTCCATCCTACGAATGTCATTCATAGTGAGGTCCACCCAGCGGTCCAGCCAACAAAAGAGTTGCCGATGGAAATTAGTGAAAAGCCTTTTCTCCTGCTTATGAATGAAGTTCTCCACACGTCCCTGCAGACCCCACCAGCGAAAATGAACCTTCACCAGCTTGTACGCCGTCATGTAGGGACAGTTACCATTATGAAGCTCTTTCTTCCATTCAGGTCCTAGAGGTCCTCTGCCAGTTTTCTCCGAGTGGTAGATAGCAGGGTCCTCTTCTGGTTTATAGTCCACATCATCCAGCTGAGAGCGATCAGCTATATCGATCGGCACAATCTCAATATCCTCCCTCTCCTCAGGGGGAAGACAATGAGGATTCTCAGTTGTTCCCGTGTCTGGTTTATGCCAGGTTTCAATCTTAATGAAAAAATCATCCTTCATGTATTCATTTGTAACGATATTTTGTAAGTGCGACAATATGGGTAGGCGTTCCAGGCCTTCTCATGAAAAACCAGGGCTCCTTCAGGAGCAAACATCTGAATAAAACCAGGAACCTTGCTGTGTATGTGGTAGATCTTGTGGGTGTACTGGCCCTTCTCTCCATCTTTCTCGTAAGGTTAATTTCAGAGGACCTCGATCCCTTCTTCTCCCCCTGTGTTGTTCTTACTGTCATTTTTGATTAGTAATATGCATTGCTAAGAACTTCATTTGAACAACTTTAAAGGAGATTTTCTCAATATTTAGATTTTTTTTCACCCTCAGATTCCAGATTTTCAAATAGTTGTATCTCAGCCAAATATTGTCCTATCATAACAAAACATACATCAATGGAAATATTATTAATTCGGCTTCAGATGATGCATAAATCTCAATTTGACCCTTATCACTGGTTTTGTGGTCCAGGCATAGGCGTAAATCCTGGGGGAGACAGGACCCCCCCTAAAAATATAATTACAAGTGACTCTGTGTATTGTAAATAATATAATGGACATATACTTAAAATAATTGTTTATCCAATGTATATTTCTGTGAGCGATTATAAGGTTACCAAACTTAATTCCGTAGCTTGTTACCAACAATAACTGACACGCTGATAAGCCTGAATTGATATTAGGCAAATATTGTAGACCTACCGATGTGTTGGGTTTTGCTCAATATGATGTTAAGTGGCAGATCAGTGAATATCTAAAGAGAAGTCCTCAGTCCTAGACGAAACCTAAATACTATGTGGAGGACACAAAATAATAATTATAATATGGCCGCGTGGTGAACAATATGAACTGAACTCATATTTAAATACGGTCTGCTTGCTGTACACATGCTGTGTACACATATATATATCTGTAATTTTGGCTGTATAATTTGTGTCCCCTTCAAAGTTCATCTAACTTCAAAGGTTTATTGCCCCCCCCCCCCCGCCCCTGGGTCCAGGGTCACATATTTCTTTATTTTTTTATTGAAAATGAACACCTTTCTGATCTGATATGTGTAACACAGACTACTAAGGGTCATATACACTCACCTAAAGGATTATTAGGAACACTTGTTCAATTTCTCATTAATGCAATTATCTAATCAACCAATCACATGGCAGTTGCTTCAATGCATTTAGGGGTGTGGTCCTGGTCAAGACAATCTCCTGAACTCCAAACTGAATGTCAGAATGGGAAAGAAAGGTGATTTAAGCAATTTTGAGCGTGGCATGGTTGTTGGTGCCAGACGGGCCGGTCTGAGTATTTCACAATCTGCTCAGTTACTGGGATTTCACGCACAACCATTTCTAGGGTTTACAAAGAATGGTGTGAAAAGGGAAAAACATCCAGTATGCGGCAGTCCTGTGGGCGAAAATGCCTTGTTGATGCTAGAGGTCAGAGGAGAATGGGCCGACTGATTCAAGCTGATAGAAGAGCAACTTTGACTGAAATAACCACTCGTTACAACCGAGGTATGCAGCAAAGCATTTGTGAAGTCACAACACGCACAACCTTGAGGCGGATGGGCTACAACAGCAGAAGACCCCACCGGGTACCACTCATCTCCACTACAAATAGGAAAAAGAGGCTACAATTTGCACGAGCTCACCAAAATTGGACGGTTGAAGACTGGAAAAATGTTGCCTGGTCTGATGAGTCTGGATTTCTGTTGAGACATTCAGATGGTAGAGTCAGAATTTGGCGTAAACAGAATGAGAACATGGATCCATCATGCCTTGTTACCACTGTGCAGGCTGGTGGTGGTGGTGTAATGGTGTGGGGGATGTTTTCTTGGCACACTTTAGGCCCCTTAGTGCCAATTGGGCATCGTTTAAATGCCACGGCCTACCTGAGCATTGTTTCTGACCATGTCCATCCCTTTATGACCACCATGTACCCATCCTCTGATGGCTACTTCCAGCAGGATAATGCACCATGTCACAAAGCTAATATATATATATATTAATCTAAAGTAATGAAGTTCACAAAAGTAGATAATTGAATATTGTTTTTTTTAACAAATACTTTTCATAAAATAAATTAACAAAAATTATTTGTACTATTTAAACAAGTCATTGTTTAGCCAATCAGAATTCTGTTGGTGGGGACCACCCACTTGCTGACAGCAGACTGCGCAAGACCTGAGAGGGGAGAAGACGGAGGAAAATTCGCTAGATTTAACGGTTAAGAAAGCAGAAATAATTAGGGGTGGGACAATAAATCGATATGGCAATATATCGTGATCCGTCTCCATGCGATATGAGAATCGATATCTGGCGCTAAATATAGATATTTTAATTAATACAATAAGGTGCTCTAAATAGATATGGGTTTGGTCCCCCTCGGCTAGGGATGGGCGATATTGCAAAAATATAAAAAAAATGTTTTTGAAATATCACAATTAACGATTTTATCACGATTCTTTGTCATGTTGGTTTTTCTAATTTGAAAGTTGTCTGTGCATTACAGCCAAACTAATTTCCCTATTATAAAGACAAAGCCTTTCAAGGTATCAAAATATAAAATGGAGGATATTTAGGCCAAAGTGGACGAAGATAAAAATCGTTGTCATTATTTTATCTTTGTTATTAAAAAATGAGAACAAAGATGCACATTACAAATACACATAATATTCAAATAAAATAAACCGTGTTTTATTTTCAGGTACAATAGGTGTATTTAGCAGAGCATTCAAGAAAGTGTGTGAACACATATTTGTAGTGTAAATAGGCACTTTGTATTAACATTTGTGGTTATTTAAATTGATCAGGGGCCCCTTTGAAATGCAGGGCCCCAGGCAAATATTCCTTTCCTGCCCTATTGCTATGCCTCTGAGTATCGCACCATTACAAACATAAAAAAGTGTTTCTACACATAAGCCGTGCTATTTAAATGGCACACAGAGCTGTTGTCTATGTAGTAGCTCGCTAGGATTGATTCACAGGGTTTTACCGTGTCGTCCATAAACTCATCTCAATCACTTACGGTTTAAACGCTCTGGTTTCTGAGAGACAGGTGTGTCGTTCCCATGTTTACCTCCGAGACCAAACAGACGTGGGAATCATGCAAATGAGGACGAGCCAATCAGACTGAGGCCTGGGGCAGCGGCTCACGGAGCGCGTGCAGATCGCTCTCGCTCCAGATAAACGTCTGTTTCGTCTGACTTACTGTCGTCATCGCACCGCAAACCCTGCAGGATCTCGATATTTTGAGAGTGCACAGATATTAGAATGACAAGACACACTGAAAACATGACAGGCCCGTATTTTCAATACAAGCAATCTGTTGGGTTTGCCTTTATGTGATTTTCAACAGGGTTTGATTAGGATGTTGCTACAACGCTCGCTGCTTTCAAGTTAACTTCTGCTGCAAAAACACTTAATGAAATCAATGCTATTTAATCCAAAGACAGAAAAACAAATAGCCAATTAACTTATTTCCCCTATAAACGAATATAAACTCAATACAAACAGGCTTCCCATTCCTCACAATAAATAACCTTTCAATTTATCTTCCTTTTTAAGTCCTTTAAATCACCTGAGCTACTCAAACTGGCACAAAACAGCCTTTAACCACTGATAAAATCACACTGTTTGTGGGATTTTATTTAATTTTTTTACAATCTAGCTAAGTTGTATTTACAAAATGCAACGGCACTGTACAATTACAATATTTATAATTGCAATGATTGATTTTACAGCACTTTCATAAATAACATAAAAAGCAAAAATACAAATCATGTGTATTATTCATAATTTTGTAAAAGTGGGGTTAATTATTATTACTTATTGATTTTTTTTTTGCCATCTTGCCCTGACAAGTGACTTGAAAGCACATGATTTCATAACTACAACTTTTTAACTCATACACACGATGTTCGATGTTGTATGATGGGCCTCATTAATATTAATATTGCACCAACTGTTCTTTGTCACTGCAGAAAGTTCTAGAATTAAACCTGTAATGAAATACAAAGAGCAGATGAGTCCTTCTGTCCTGAGAAAGACTGTCAGATCTGATTCTTTCTGTCCGGCTGAGCGCGAGTGCTTAAGTCGAACCTGCAGATACAGTCATATGTCAGTAAAGGGCTTTTCTGCATGCTCTTTTCACACGCTGATTGAAAGACATTGGGACTGTTTCGAGGTGCACTGACCGAGGACGTGTTTCAGTAGCTTTGCACAGATGTTTCACTGCAAGCTATGAACGCACCGGACTGAATGTGGAAAAGGAACGCACCATTGATTCTTGTAGTTGGTGCCATATCTCTTAGTTTCATGCATCTCATTCTTCCTTATTATTATTAAAGACCTTACCTCATATCAAAGACAATTTCTCAGATATTCCTCATATTTATCTGGATGTTCCTCATTTAGACACGAGCTCTGCTGAGAGCTTTTAACTCTGAGACATCTTTTCCATCACAAACTTATCTACAGATTGATGCTTGTAGTTTTCCTTTCCTCTGGAATTCATTCTGCAACACATAGGTGATATAGGACTGATTGCAGATGCAGACACACTTTTTTGGAAATATTTGTGTCTGGTTCGACTCTATCATTGTCAATACAAGATCTCAGACAAAAATGAATGCAACCCTTGATGGAAATAAATGCTGTGATGGCGCATAAGGTTGTTGAATCAATGTCGTGACGAATGCATAATTAAAGCTAAAATCGGTCCAACTCTTTGGCCAGGTAATGTATATTATGTGATATCTAAATAATTTAGCAAACTTAAATTGGAAAGTTTTCTTACTCCTGTTATTTCGGAGCCTGTGAGTTCCTGAACATGTTGAATGATGGGATGACATGATGACAATGGGAGAGTCGAACCAGCCATAAATACATAAGTAGTTGTATTTAAGTATCCAAGACTCTCTCTTGACTTATCTCGACTAACTTCCAGGCTTTCACTCTGAAGCACAGCAGATGATCCACATTCAGTCCGGTGCGTTCATAGCTTGCAGTGAAACATCTGTGCAAAGCTACTGAAACACGTCCTCGGTCAGTGCACCTCTAAACAGTCCCAATGTCTTTCAATCAGCGTGTGCAAAGAGCATGCAGAACATGTGTCCTTTATTTCCATAGAAGCCCTTTACTGACATATGACTGTATCTACAGATCTACAGTCCTGAGAGCAGGTTCGACTTAAGCACTCGCGCTCAGCCGGACAGAAAGAATCAGATCTGACAGTCTTTCTCAGGACAGAAGGACTCATCTGCTCTTTGTATTTCATTACAGGTTTAATTCTAGAACTTTCTGCAGTGACAAAGAACAGTTGGTGCAATATTAATATTAATGAGGCCCATCCTAGAGAACACACTTCTGCTTTTAAAGGGTCTCGCACTGAATGCACAGCCGGGTCCTCAAAGCACAAGTGACACGAGCACAGTGGAAATATTCAGGTCAGAGCTGTGGAATAAAGAATAAATAGATTTAGGAAAGACACTACAGGCAAAACCATAGTGTTTACACACAGTGGTCAGTTTTGAGATTTAGGGTTAATTGGCTTTTCATAATGTGTTGTTTGAGACTAACGGAAACAAACAAACAAACAAAAACACATGCAAAATACATGTTTGTGTTTATTTTATTGCACTTTATCTATTTGCATCTTTAGATTTCCATTCCTGTCCATATCTTGAAAGAGCTTTTTTTTCTCCACTTCAGCAGCGCTTAAATGCGCCAAAACATAGTTTAATTCCTCTCTATATTCTCAAGATTTTACCGGTTCATATATCATTCAGAATGATTTACAGAACATTTTCTTCCTTAGAACATGGCAAAAATGTATGTTTTTATTTATTTTTATTTATTTATTTTTGTCTGTTGACAGTATGTCATGATGTATGGAGAGATAAAAGGAGAAACAATGTGTCAACAAAATTAAACAAGAATTTTAAGCCTGGATTTATCCAGTGTTCAGATTTTAATTTTTTTTTATCTTCAGTTGTGCCAATTAGTGCATAATTTATTAGATAATGTTCTGTTTATTACATTTAATAATAGCCAAAGTCAAAACTGGAGACTGCTGTAGACTTTCAACTAAAGGTACAAATGCACTTTTGTGATAAAGTTGGGCTGGATGAAGACTTGCCCTGTAAATATCATCCTACACTGTCTGTCCGTTTTCAAGTTAATGATTGATAAAGCTGTATTATTTATCAGAAGTTTCATTCACAGCCTCCTGCGATGTGTGTTCCACAGTCGATCATCTCAGGACAGCAGTCCGTCCCTGAGGGAAGAGTCTAATAGAAGTTTTTCACCACGTCTTGACCATCGAGAAGACATAAAACAGAGCTGTTCATGTAGCACACTGTCCCAAACACACACATCATAACTATCAAAGGACTTTCATCAGATTTATGACCCCATTTTATTTGGCCTTCGGTGATTTCTCGCTCACACAGAATGCTCCTCCACCCCGGGAGGCTCTGCAGAAAGACAACCAGGTGAAAATGGTAGTTTGTAGAAGAAATAATAAAACATCATTCAACACATCTGTCATCTCAACTCTGCCGTGAGCGACTGAGAAACTCTGAGGACAAATCTTTGAAGGAATAGTGCGTCTGATCACCAGTAAGTCGTATCAGATAAAAGTGTCCGCTAATTGTGTGAATGTGTGTGTGAGCGACAGTAATCTTAATGCGTTCCTCAGGAAGCACCACTAATAAACAGTTCAGTGAACCTCAGCAAATGAGGATGAGTTCTGCTCTGTCTATAGCCTTGCGAACAGCGTGCACTGAAGCTTTACTAACAATCTGCGAAGGAAATCACAGCAGCTTTAATTCTTCTACAGAAGCAATGATGCCCCTGTGCAGATTATCAGGATTTAAGGAACAAGGCGGCCTGGCTGAGATCTAAATCTGTCAGTACTTTTGCAGCAGGTCACAGCGCACCGCCTCAGTCTCATTCATCTCTGTGCGGAGACGGCAGCAGGTTATCGATGGATCCTAAATCAGTCAGAACCTTAATGAAAGGCGATGTATTTGGACATGTTGAGAACACGTTGTGCTTCAGATGGTACAAACCTTCGGAGTCACAAATAGTACAAATAGTAGACAAACAGAATCCCTAAATGTCCCACCTAGCCAAACATTGTTGTCTAAACAAAGAAATTATGTTGAAATAGTTTGCCATTTTCCACTTTTGCAACAGGAAGTGCACTATATTTCTTCTTTTGTTTATTGCAGATTTTTACATTGATATGCATATCACCACCTACTGCGCAGATGTACAATAATCTTTTATTTTAATTTATTTGATTTTATTTATTTTATTTATTTATTGAACGTTCTTTGGTCACGTGGCTGCATTTATTTATTGTTTATGCAGTAATTATGCTTCTATATTTGTCATAAGGTGAGATATGCCACATGAATTCTTGCTATAAGAATACATTATATAGAACTCATCCCATAAACCTATTTATCTGTTTACTTATCCGTAAACTTGAACATACAGCATAACATACTTAATGTTTGGGAAACACTACTTCCAAAGTCTAATAAGTGAAGTTAAAGCAAAGAAAGTCAAATCAATCAGCTCAGTTTCACAAATTGGAGAACAGCTTTCCTGTCAACCAAACAATCTGAACTTTCATCAAACAGAGTCAGATCCAGACCAAAAGTCTGAAAACAGACCGTCTGGGAAAACCATGCAATGCTGTTCTCTTAAAAGCCTTCAGTCCTAGAGATGCAGAGGAGCAATTGTTCTGAGATACTTTAATCCAGACCTGATCCCAGCTATGAGAGGAAAACAGCCTCAATCCTGGATGAGGTCTCTCTGCCATCTTCCAGGACTGCATTTGGTCAGAAGTGTTTGTACCAGACTTCTTCCCCAGAGCTTTCAGTGTCCCTTTATGAACCTTTCTGTGAGGAAAGCGCCGTGAGTCTCCAGTGAAGGATGAATCATCGTGTCTGTCCTGTGATGCTCATTGATCTCGCTGTAGGAAGAAGCTGCCCTCTCTGACAGACGGTCTCTGGTGAATTCTTGCAAAGTGCCACAGGAAGAGGTGCTGGTTTGGTTTTAGGGTTTCTGGGAAAACTCTATATTCAGTATTCAGAAGTAAATACACAGTATGTCCAAAGAGAACATTGTGAAAAACGAGTACTTCGTGTGAACTGAATATGCTTTTTTTATTTTTATGAAGTATACTAAAATTGAATCTAAAACCTTGGCACGTCTTGATTTTGCAGAGTTAAATGTGTAAACATATTTTGTTGACCCTGGAACAAGATGTTAATCCAAAAATTGAGTCTTGACCATATCCCTACACCTAAACCTAACCTTATCCATGAGTAACCCTTACGGAAAAGAAGTTTATTCAAGTGTGCTATTGGTATACTTCTAGTCTATTTTTATGCACTTCTCAGAAATATACTTAAAATGACATTTACTTTACCTATACTTAGAATATATATATATATATATATATATATATATATATGGCGCTAGTACTCATCTTCTGTACAGAATTTCCAAAAAAACACAATGAAGAAGAACACAATCTAGAATAAAATGCTTTTGTTTACAAGCAGATACAACAAAATATATACAGATTAATAAATAGGGACATAGTAGTATACTTAAAGTATGATGTAAAGTTCACTTAAAGAAAACTTACGAGTATACTTGCAGTATAACACTACTAAACTTGTAGTTTACTGAGACTATACTTCAAAGTGTACTAAAAATGCAGCTACACGTATTTACTTAGTAAACTATGAGTATACCTATAAGTTCACTTTTAGTATAGTTGCAGTACAAGCTAAAAACTTTGATGTAAACTAGTTGTGTACTCAAAGTTTACTACTGGTATACTTAAAGTATATTTTATATACTAGAATGTGGGCCAATTTAGTCCCATTTAGTATTGAAATAGTACACTTCTAGTACACTGATATTTGTATATTTACTACATAAAGTATACTTAAAAATACACTTGAACTTTACATAAGTATACTTAATAAAATTAACTTGAAGTATACTACTTTTTAGTAAGGGAATCCCTAAAATCAGAGGAAATGATAGATGAATGACACTGATGTACAAACACCAAACACTGATTGTAAGCCTAAACTTCACAAAAACTGTAAACTGGTTCTTCAAATCTGATTGGTTAATCACAATGTTATTCCAGGGTCAACAAAGACGTTGATCCTGGAACATGTCGCACGTGGTAAAATCAGGTTCTGCATTAACCTTGAGAGAATTTGCATTTGTTTGTGATTTTTTTCTGGGACTCTACCACTCATGAAGGACAGAACGGGGAGAACGTCTCTCCAGACCAGAGGTCAGATTTTACCATTAGAGATTGTCATCCAGGTTAACGGCTGCCAGATGTTGGGCTGAATTTGTTTTCTAACGTGCCGCACAATCTGGCTGTCTATCAGGTGGACATCCACAGGGAAATGTGCTGTATGTTATTGATGATAATAAGGACAGGCACATGTCCTGTTTGTTGATAACACCGAAACCAAGCGAAATCCCTTCGCCATTCTGAACGTCTGCGGCCTGTAAGCACAGGATCAACCCGCGCTGCTTTATCTCGCTCCCTAATGTTTATGTCAGGAGTCTGTTATTACCCAGAGGTCTGATTATCCAATCACAGAGCTTTGACCTGCAGCTGTGTCCAATTACAGCGGGTTATTGAGGAGAAAGCCCCGCCCCCTCTTCATCGTCTGCATAAGAGCCGAGTGAATGGCACGGTCTCGGTCGACGAGGGCAGAATGCTGAGCGGCCGACATCAAGCATCTCTCCAGGAAATGAAGAGCGGCTAAAGTAGAGGCTATTTTCATACAGGAGATGGAAAACAGCCCTCTTCAGATCATATCATGCACTAGGTTATTAAAACCCCCCTCTCTGTCTCTCTCTGAAGGTGTGATGATGGCTTTGGCCTCTCCGAGATCTGGCGGGCCTGTAATAGGATGTGATTTGAGAGCACAGATCTTCACTGGGCTGGAGTTAATGTGGGACATGCACTCTGACCTCTTCTGAACTCAGGGTTCTTGTTCACTCTGGAGTATCTCTGTGGATGTTCACATTATTGTGTTTGATATTATCATTATTCATATTTAGGGTTACACTAAAAATGATGTTGGTGCTCAGTATTTTTTGGCTTCTTTTCTAGTAAAAATATCTAAAGCATCCTTAAATCAAGATGCATTTACTTGAGAAGCAAAGTGACTGAAAATCAATGTATCAAAGGGCAGGCCTGGTTCTACGGGGGTGCTAGAGGTTGCTAAGCACCCACACCAAGGTTCACCACACAACTATTCATTGTTAAAACTGACTAATGTCGCCATTGGTTTGCAGAAAGTTTACCATATAGTTTAAAATACTATGTCAAAGTAAACAGCATCTCAGTTATCATTTTTTAAAATGCATTTCCATCTCTTCTCTTTGAATGAACGGGGCTGTTTTGTGTTTTTCTGAGATGTGTCGTGGTTAATCTCAGTTGTCTGTCTGTTATTGTGACGTGTCTCTATCATGTTCATTCTCAGAGAACAAGGGTTTTATTGAAGGGGTTTTACACAAAAATCCCATTTAACAGTCACACATTCATGTTGTTGTATAATCATGGATAAAGTCTAGGGAATATCAGCTTAATGTTGGCCCTCTATGAGGAATGCTGTGAGACTGTGCTCGTGGTTCAGTTCAGGCCACCTGTGTTTGATTGTACGATGTTTTACGAGGAGGATTTGTGAAGACAGGATTATTTATGTGAAATGTGTTCAGAATCCAGCGGATTAGTGCTGGTGTTGCGTTAATACCTGTGTGTCCTGATGAGAAACCTGGCAACTGTGTCCTTACAAGGGGTCAAAGGTCAGAGACTGAAAAAAAATCTTTAAGAAAATGACAACAAAAGGTTTGATCAAGGCACTCTGCACAAATATGGCACTCTTTGGTGTCCCATTCATTTGTCTTTTAATGCATTAGAGACACAAATCTCAATGTTTCTGTTATTTTGTCATATTTTGTCTCTTCAAAAAGTCTTTTCTGCTCATCAATGCTACATTTATTTGATCAAAATACAGTAAAAACAGTAAAATAATGAAATATTATGCAAATTTAAAACAGCTTTTTTCTATGTGAATATCTGTTAAACTCTTCATTAATTTGAAATAGAAATCTTTTCCAACATTATAAACGGCTTCAGTGTCATTAGTGTCTCAATTTAATATATCTGTGCTGAATAAAATTATTAGTATATTTAAAAGAAAAAGCATAACATAATTTCAACATCATGGTGGGACAGCAAGTAATTAACCTGATGCCTTTTGCTGACTGCATTTGTCAAAAATTTAAACATCAAAGTTATTGTAAGAAAAAAAAAAAAGAACAAACAAATCAACATAGACAAGCACATTTTAACTTACGTGAAATTTTATTTAATTTTACATGAATTTATTTGTACTTTTAATTTATCAGAAAGAGGATATTTCCCTATTGCTTACACATAGACCAGTGGCGCTGCTGTCTGCTGCATTTATTGAGTGCTGTCAATCAAATGGGAAACGATTGATCTGCTGCCCTTCCTCGCGAGGGAGATGAACCCCAAATGCCTCTTCTGTGATCCTCGTCTGGATTTCTGGATACTTGAAAGTGCCGCATCGGCAGGACCCAAGGGAAGTGTGTGTCCATTTGAATGCAATTCCTCTCCTCCATCTGCCGTCACTCATGGTCAGTCTCTGTCACATTTCTTCCTGCTCTCCTGCTCTTCTGTGAGTTTAAGACTTCATTAGGCTGATGGTGCTGATGGTGCACAGTGACTCTGCCAAACGCTCACACACTCGCACACACACACACACACACACGCACACAGAGAGAGAGATACACACACAGACACAAATACACGGTATGTGTGAGTAATTTTTCAAAAGAATGGTATATATCACAATACAGATTTTTTTGTTTTTTGTTTGATTTACTGAAAATTCAAAGCAATCATGATAATGGCCCTTTTGAAAAAGAAGTAAACTCTGGTATACTTTTTAAAACGTATGACTACATATTACGAAAATAATATACTTTAGAAGAATAGAGTGTTTTGAACCACTTTAGTAGATAGTAATATTCATAATATTAGTAATACTTTCATAATTACCTCTGTTTTCTTTAAGAGATGGTTGGAGTACTGCTGAATGTACTGACAAGCAATTACGGGAAATTCAAATGTACTTTAATGACATTACAATTAAAAAAATACAGTTTCTATAGAAAAGTTTTAATATATTAACTTTAAATGTAATATCAAATAATTTTCTACATTTAAAATTATCAAGTATTTTACATGTGCTTTAGTATGTTAGTTAACACGCCAAAATAAGTGTATTTCTTTAAAACAAAAGATTATTAAATCATATTGAATGTACTTCAAAGTAACATGTACATTAAGTTGTGGCCTAATGGTTAGAGATACGGACTCGTAATCCAAAGGTTGTGGGTCCGAGTCTTAGGCTGGTAGGGATTGTAGGTGGGGGGAGTGAATGTACAGCACTCCCTTCACCCTCAATACCACGACTGAGGTTCCCTTGAGCAAGGCACCGAACCCCCAACTGCTGTGTGTGTGTGTTCACTGCTGTGTGTGTGTGTTGGATGGGTTAAATGCAGAGCATGAATTCTGAGTATGGGTCACCATACTTGGCCGTATGTCACATCACTGTCACCTTTTCACTCACTTTAAGTACACTTGCAAGTGACAACTGTGCAAACATACACACACACAAAAAAAAGTGGTTTATTAAGTGTTCACTCAGAAATTGTTATTCAATTTCACAAATAATTACAAATGATCTACAAATAACACACTGAATTCAACATTGAAGTAAAAAAAAAAATCAGAAATATTTTATGTAACGTACTTTTTTTTCCGCAAAATTAAATCTAACTGCAGCACATCTTGTTAGGGTTAGGGTAAAAAAAAAAAAAAAATATATATATATATATATATATATATATATATATATGTTTTATTGAATATATAATATATAATGTGACTCTATGTGATACTCTATGTGATATACTCTAACTCTAGCACTATCTATTCTAATTGTATTTTATCTATCTCTTTTTATTAATAACAATAATAATAATAATTATCTGTACTGCGTTAGGCTAACCAAGACTTGGGGGAAGTCGTAATCCGAAGGTTGCGGGTTCGAGTCTCGGGCCGGCAGGGATTGTAGGTGGGGGGAGTGAATGTCCAGCGCTCTCTCCACCCTCAATACCACGACTGAGGTGCCCTTGAGCAAGACACCGAACCCCCAACTGCTCCCCGGGCGCTGCCCACTGCTCCGTGTGTGTGTGTGTGTGTGTGTGTGTGTGTGCACATTGGATGGGTAAAATGCAGAGCACGAATTCCGAGTATGGGTCACCATACTTGGCTGAATGTCACTTCACTTGTAATATCACTTGCACGTTGTTGCTCTTTTGTTGGTTTTGATTGCTTCTTATGTCCTAATTTGTAAGTCGCTTTGGATAAAAGCGTCTGCTTAATGACTTATATATATATATTTATTTATTTATTTTTTTACAGCAAATCCACTGCGGCACATTTGAATACTGTTTCTTTGCTGCACAGTTTATAGCATGACACTGCCAGCCTATTATAAACTATTATCTTTGTTGGCACATAGATAATAGTTTCATCTGTTTCTAGCTAAAACGTTCATTTCAAGAAGTACACACCTCAGATCCACATGTTCCATTACGACACGCTTCCGGCTGCCGCTTGCGGGATTAAACCTGTTATCGGTGTGCAGGTGCTGAGGGAATTTCCTGGGAATTCTGGGAATAGAGGCGATGGGAAGTCTGGCAGCTGATAAGAGTGTGTGTGATGTGATTTATAAAGAGAAACCAGTTCTGCCTCTTAAAGAGATTCCACAGGGCTCGGTACTGGGCCCCTTTATTTTCTCTATATGCACGGTTCTTCCTTATTTCATATATTTTAAAGGAGAAGATAATGATATTTCATATTTATACATAAGATAGTTCATATTAATCCAACCTTGAACATCTGACTGCCCTACAGAAAATAAAGCTAATAAGTGAGATGCTAGACATTTAAGGAAAGATTGAGCGGTGGTCAAATCTCACAGCGGACATTTGTGGCGACATTTAAATAAACCATCATTTATGTGCAGACAGTGTTTTAGACGGTTACTGAGCGTGAGGGAGTTTTGCAGGGGAAGGTGTATCTGCATTAGCAGACGGCAGACGGCTCTGTGCAATTTTCTTCTAAAGGCAGAAGTAGGAAGTCAGGATTTCATTATTCACCGCACTTATCTCAAAGCCTGCGTCTGTACACACACACACACACACACACTGGTGCTAGCCAGCTCTCTCCCACACAGCTTCATCTCATGTATGAATTTGGATAAAATGTATAAATAATTTAGCTGCAGACATTGTGGGTGCTTATCCAAGTCTTAACCTCCTCTCTCCCTCTGTAAGCTGAATGTTAACTAATTATTTTGTGTTATCTTGCTGCATGGCTCGCGGCTCTATCAGACTAGTGCACATGCAGAACAGATAAGACTGCGGTGGAGAAGCAAAGACAGAGAGAGAGAGAGACAGTGAATGGGCGTTGTGTCTCTAATACTGGTGCCTGTGTGTTCCGGGAATGTCTCATTATTATGAATATTGCACGTTAGCATACGCAGTGTTGGGCGAGCGACTCCAAAAAATGTAGTTGGCTGAGCCACTAGCTCCTCTACAGAATATAAATGAGTTCAGTTAAGGCTAAATTAAGATAAAATGGTAGCTAGTCCGACTAAAAGCTACAAGGTAAATGTGGCTATTTTATAAAAAAAAAAAAAAAAAAAAAAAAAACTTACTTTGAATTATCTACATGCTAGTTTAGCTAACTGTCAAAATGAACCTTTTTATGCACTTACAAAAGGTACTGTCTTTCTTTTACAGGTAAATGAACCAGAAATATTGATGACTCGTCTTGCATTAGACCTGTTAAAACCAAATAGAAAGTTGCAAATCATGGCTAATGGCTGTGCTCAAACTAAAGTTTGTTGGCTGACTATTATACAAGTCTGAAATAATAAAAAGCTGTAGTTTTATCTATATGTTTACTAGAAAAATATAAAATAAAATATTGAAAAGAAGCAATTCACACATTAGACCGTGCAAAGTTAATGCTGTGCATGGTTCACCACCTGTATTATAGTGGTTGTCAATATATTTTAAGCTAAATAGTTGATTTTGCTAGTTTAAGTAGTCTTATATTATATCACTTGATGTAATATAGACAGTTACTACAAGTTGTAAAATATCCAAGCACCATGTATATGCCATCCTGTAATCCTTTTTTCACTTTACATTTTAAATTTATATTATTTAAAAAAAGCTTAGATATTTGTATCAATACAAACAAAACTATTGATGCATAAAATGTTCTGCATTTATTTTTAAATGGGTAACATACAATTAAAACGGTAGAAAATGCATTATCAAGCTGAAGTACAGCAGGTTCTTGAGGACAACATTCAGTAACATTTGACGGCCCAAATTCTAGGACAAATGTGAAAGAAAATGTGCAAGAACAGTGGAAACATATATTTAGGAAGCTCTTCCAAACATTAGCATCTCATCAGGCCGTCCTCTGTGAGGATGTGAGCTGCGTTTGTCCTTGTTGAACGCACAAATGCAAAATAACAGCGCTGACAAGTTCCCAGCACAAGCGGTCTGATTACATGAAGTCAATGGGGTTTAATGGGGCTTGAATGGGGCTGATTGCTCACTGCACTTTTCCGCTGACTTCGCTGTCCGTGAACTGCCACAAACTTTCTTATTTAAGGGCGAAACTCTGCATTTGAAATAAATCATTGCTCTGAAGTATTTTAGCGTGATTCCAGCGAGTCTTCGTGAGATTGCGTTGAAAGCGTCAGTGCTGCAATCAGACGTTTGTGTCGCTCGTCATCACACAGAAATCAAGAGGCTTTCAGGATCCGTCATAACAGGTATCTGTGAATGACTGTCGCTAATGCTCATATTATCGCATTAGTATTCATACACCATTGTACGTGATTCAAGCACATGTGCATTTTAGTACATTAAAAGAGACATTGAAATGTAAAATATCAGCATGTTGACAGCATACAAGACATAAAACCTACTGTGTACTGTATGTAACTACACATGTACAAATGATTTGAGTGTTTTTTTAATGATTTATTTATTATGTTAAGAACCCTTAAAAAATACATTAGAAACGAAAATAAAGGTAAATGAGTGTGGTTTGATGTCTGTGTCAAGGTTATGTGTAGCTTAGTTTTCATTGTGTTTTCAGTTGGTCTGTTCCCCTGTGACTTAGTTTGCCTTAGTTGTCCTTATTTGGTCTTCCGGTCCCTGTCCTCTTTATAGTTCATTAGTTTCCACCTGTGTTTACAAATAATCTAGTCATTTCCTTTCATTTGCTCCATTACTTAAACCCATTGTTTCCCAGTGTCTGGCGTGGAACTGGATGAGGGTGTCATTTGATTCCTGTCTTCAAATAGTAGGTCATCCTTTGGCGAATCCATCAATTTAATCCTCTGGCCTAATGGTTCTGATTATATTGTTGAAGAAGTCCCTCATCCTGTCCCATCTAGTAATCTGTTGAGCACTCAAACTCACCCAAACTACCAAACCCTCCACACACCTAAACATTGAGATTGTCTCCTTCGCTCCAGAGACCACTCCCATTCCAGGATCCGCTCCAGTCTTCTACCCAGTAAAAGACTCCATTCCAAAGCCCACTCCAGCGCTCCCTCCAGAGTCCGCTCCAGCATGCTTCCCTGAACTTATTGATTTGGCGCTCATGCCTGAGTTCTCTGCTCCGGTATGCCTCTCGGACCTCATTTATATGGCGC
The DNA here is from genome assembly GCF_936440315.1 of Barbus barbus. Classification (NCBI taxonomy): domain Eukaryota; kingdom Metazoa; phylum Chordata; class Actinopteri; order Cypriniformes; family Cyprinidae; genus Barbus; species Barbus barbus. The sequence continues at coordinate 47,098,095 of NC_136729.1, forward strand.
TTCCTCCAGACTTCTCGGCCCCAATCCTCTCTCCAGAGTCTGCTCCAGGATGCTCTAAGGCAGGGATCCTCAAATCTGCCCCACTCCTGCAGAGTTTAGCTTTAACCCTAATTAAACACACCTGAGCATGCTAATCAGAGTCTTCAAGATCATTAGAAAATCACAGGTAGGTGAGTTTGATCAGGGTTGGAGCTAAACTCTGCAGCAGATTGACCCTCTAGGGAAGGATTTGAGGAACCCTGCTCTGAGTCAGCTCCAGGATGCTCTTCAGAGCTCAACAGAGAGTCCCGTTCTCCTTCGTCTCCGCTGGTCCCATCCAGCCCTCCTTCATCTCCTGAGTCTCTTTCGTCTCCGCTGGTCCAAGCCAGCTCCACTCCTCCAGAGTGCCCTTCAGAATTCCTCCGGGCATGGAAGCACCAAATTTTCTCCAAGAAAACTTTTGGGGGGAGGTGTGCGCCATTGACCTCATAGCCTCCGGTCTTCACGGAGATCTGAGATCTCCTCAAAAGGCTCGAATGAAGGCCTACAGAGAGCATTCAATACCACAGCCAAGTCCCAAGGGGGGGACCCGGGACCGTACTGGAGGCCTTAGCCTCAGTGCACCACGGAGTAAACGTGTACTAGGGGGTGTCTGCCCACTGACTATCCATCAAAGAGAGGCGTGGTAGGCCGAAATCACAGCCACATAACCTTCAAAATGGAGTGGGTTAACCTGTTAACATTTACCAGCGCGACGGCGCACTTAAGTGTTTTTTTCCCCACTAGTTTAATGTTTATGAATGAATTCAACGTGAAAGAATATCATTAATCTTGAAAAACTATATATCATTCTGAAGGTCTAAGCCTCAAGCATCGATGACAGATCTCTGTTTTCGATGGAAAGCTTATAAGGAATGTATTTGCTACATTTGTGTAAGCAGTACACATCAAAACAGGCAGAATAAAAAAACAAGTAAGTACCAGATTCATTGTAATAACGAGCCACAAACGCGTCCACTGCTGAAATCCCAGTTTAGTTAGAGAGGTAAGGGTCCACAGAACAACATCCCAGCGAGCACTTTTAGTCCAGCGAAACAATAACGTTGTAATAAGGATGAATATTCCTTTGTTTACATTTCATTTCTTCGGGAGAGTTATTGTTCGCGTCCGTTATGGAATAAATTACGCTCAAAAATAGCGTCTTGGTGGTAAAAAAACAACACGGTGCTGTAGCATACAGTTTTACAAACAGAATGAGACCATCCACGGAGAAAAAAGTCTCAGACAAGCGGAATATAGATTATTTGAATTTGGCGCTCTCTCTCCTGAAAGAGTGACGCACGCTGTGACGCAGCTGTCATCTGAGGGGGGCGTAACTTAGCGATCTGCTTTTTTACATAAAAAACAGTTTTTTTTTTCTTGTACATTTTTTATATGTGTGTGTGTGTGTATTGTGTGGGGAATATGGCCGTATCTGCATGATTATCATCTGTAAGGACAGACATCAGTGTGTTTATTACCGACTCTATGACAGCTAACATTGTGATTCAATGATCAGCTATTATTGATTATATGGCCCATCTGTTTGATTATCATCTGTATGGACGCACATCAGCGTGTGATTACTGACTGTATGACCATGTCTGCCAATATCACTTCATGTCTGGCAATCAGAATACTTCAGTATACATACTATATACAAAGCATTTTTTTCTATTTTTTTTCCTTTTTTATTACTCAAATAATTATTTTTGTATTTTTTAGGGCCCAAATAAATCTGTCTATTATTTTATAATTGAAAAACTATGGAGGAATATGTATAATGACTAAAATAGCTTGTATAATTCTGCAATCCATTTGGTGGTTATTTTTCCTCAAACAGGGGGCTGGGGGGACTATAAATGGTTTCAGAAAAAATATTACAGGAATCTCATTTTTCATGGTATCTTCTTCAAATTTGAAATATAAGCTCATGAGACATGTGGCTTTCAATCCATTTCTGGATTGCTCCAGGACTTATTTCATGTATTTGTATATGAAATAAAAAACATTCAGTGTGGAAAAATATTTTTCAAGGCACGTCAGTGTCTATAACTTTTTATCTTTTGGAGCATTATCAACTCTGGATGATGGATAGTAAAGCATAGAGTGTCTTCTTTCCAAAGATACCTAATTTGTTTGTGTAGCACACTTTGTCAGGAACTGTTACCATTTTAATTTAGGTAGGTTATTTTCACCTGTGAGGCCCACAATGGGGGGCGAAGGTTAACAGGTTAACCCTGCAGATAGTTGAGCCTGCAGGAAGTCCAGCACTGTAAGTTAACTGGGTCGAGCTGGCGATCTCCGCACCATGAAGTGAAGAATCTCCACTTCAGGGCGTACAGTCTCCTCACTGAGGGAGATCTGGATTGGAAGATGGTCTCAACAACCTCGGTTGAGAGACCGGAAGCTATGAGCCTTGCCCCCCAGGGGCCACACCCACAGCCTCCACAACTCCAGGGCGGGGGTGCCTCCTGCCTGTGAGTGGAGATTCCTCCTGACTGGAATCTCCCATGGAGAGCCATCGAGGAGGGAAATCAGGTCCGAGAGCCATACTCGGCCTGGCCAGAACAGGGCTACTAGTAACAGCCGGACTCCATCCAGAACTCTGGGGAGCAGAGCAAACGGGGGGAAGGCGTACAGATGAAGTCTCGGCCACATCTGTACAATGGCATCCAGCCCCAACGGAGCTGGATGAAGTAGAGAGTACCAGAGGGGACATTGCGCTGTCTTCTGAGTAGCGAAGAGGTCCACCTGAGCCTGGCCAAACACTCTCCAGATCCGCTTCAACACCTCGGTGTGAAGTATCCATTCCCCGGGCAAGAGCCCGTCTCGACAGGTTGTCTACTCCCACATTGAGATGCTAACTCAGGCACTCAGAAGGGAGTGGCATGCTCATAGATGACCCTCTAAGTTGAGGGGAACAATGCCAGCTCGACCAACAAGGAGAGCTGGGAGGGAGCAGCATGCTCATAGGTGACCCTCTATAGTGAGGGGAGCAATGCTAGCTCTACCAAGGCAGAGCTCTGGAGAGCGGAGAACTTAACTCTCAGCATGAAAGGGAAGTCAGATGCTCAGAAGGGAGCAGAATGCTCAAAGGTAACCCTCTAAGTAGAGGGCAGCAATGCCAGCTCGACCAACAAGGAGAGCTCGGCCTCATAGCCCACACAAGGATCTGGTGCGCCAGCCTGTACAGGGGGCGCGACCGCTCACCTCCTTGGTGGTTGATATAAGAGACCACCGATGCGTTGTCGGTGCGAACTAACACATGGCAACCTCTTAGGTCTGGGAGAAAGTATTTCAGAGCCTGAAACACGGCCAGCATCTTGAGCATTCTCAAAGCGAGATGATGACCCCTCCACAGACCGTGGGCAGGGTGGCCACTCATGACCTCTCCCCAACCGGTGAGGGATGCGTCCGTCGCTAGCATACACGGCGACATGGAGCTCCCAGCACTGGGCCCTGGGACAAGAGCCAAGGTTGTCTCCACATGTCTAAGGCACGTAGGAATCGCCGTGTAAACTTGATCATGCGAAGCGGGTTTCCCCTCGGGTAGAACCCCTTGGTCTTGAGCCACCACTGTAGGGGTCTCATGTACAGCAGGCCAATAGGTATCACGTTGGAGGCAGTTGCCACCAGACCCAGCAGTGTCTGAAACTGCTTGACAGTGAGTGACTGGCCTTCTTTCACCCTCCTGACTTTCGTGAGGATTGACTCGATCCGAGCAGTAGACATACGTGCCTGCACCGTGGTCGAATCCCACACCATCCCCAGATAAGTGGTTCTCTGTAATGGAGAAAGCACACTTTTCATGGGGATCAGTCTTAACCCCAATACTTTTAGTGAGCGAGAACAACATCTCAATGTTGAGCCACCCCTCCGCTCTGATTGAGCGAGAATCAACCAATCCTCGATGTAATTGAGTATGCGGACGCCCCGTAGCCGCAGCGGAGCTAACGGGGCGTCCACACACTCGTAAAAGTGCGGGGTGAGAGTGCTACGCCGAAGGGAAGTACCCGATATTGGTAAGCTTTGCCCCCGAAAGCAAACCTCAGGAACTTCCTGTGAGTGGGAAGGATGGAGACGTCCAGTCCTCAGACTTGATCTGAGACACTTACCTGAGCATCTTGAACTTCAGTCAGCTGACTGAGCGGCTCAATTGATGCAGATCTAAAATTGGACGCAATCCTCCATCCTCCTTGGAACTATGAAGTACCGGCTGTAGAACCCGGACTCTCTTTCGTGAGGAGGACCACCTCGATGGCCTCCTACCTTAAGAGAGTAGCTACCTCTTGTTCCATTACCAGAGCCAGCTCGGGGCCCACTAACGTGGAATTCACCCCATTAAATTGAGGCGGACGAGAACAGAACTGGATTCTGTAGCCTCTCTCTACAGTGCGCAGGACCCACTGAGACACATTTGGCAGTAGTTCCACGCTGTGAAATAGTCTACTAAGGGAACCAGTCTCTCGAGACTGGCCTCTGGTGTAATCAGTAAGAGGCCCTGGAACGGCACACCGGCAGGGAACAGCCGAACTAGCTGCTCCAGAGACCCCCGTAGGGGTGGCGAGTATCTCAGCTCCGCTACGGTTCCGGGCGGAAGAGACTGAGATGTGTGCTCGCTGGAGACTGCTGCGCCCTGGAACACCATATGGGGCAGGGTTAGCAGATCAATCTCCTGAGGGCACTGGGGGAAGACGATCCCTGTACGCTGCGGTGATCGTTGCTCTAGCCCAGCGGGGCTACCCTCATAAGCCCTGATCCACTCACATCAGGCCTTCTTGGCCAAAGACCTCTTCGCCTGCTTGGCTGGGAGGTCTTTGACCGCGCACCCTTCTTACCGCCCCGACCACACTCCCGCGGGGGTGAGCTGGCCTATACGAGGAGCCAGCACGCGGCAGGGGCTGCTCTCGCCCAGCAGCCCCGTGAGCTAGAGAGCTGCGAGGGAGAAACCGCTGGAATGCCGCCGCCTGCCTCCCAGTGCCCGTCGACAACAGCGTCACCGAAAAGGCCAGAAGGCGAAGTGTGGCGTCCAGAAGGAAGACCCTGTCGCGGTCTTTAAATCCGACAGGGATTTAAAGAATGCCTCTCCGCCGCCAACAAGGCTACAATAGATCGCCGATGGCACGGGCGGTCTCCCTGGTGGCGCAGAGATACAAATCAGCGGTTTTGCGGAGTTCACGAATGTCCTCCGCACTAAATCCATCGCCCTCATCCAACTCCTTGAGCAGGTCAGCATGTTATGTCCGCAACTCCACCATGGTGTGCAGACATAAGCCATCCCGACCTGCTGCCGCGTACCCCTTGCCTTCAGAGACGACGCACAAGTTTACGTTAAAAACACACACGAGTTACAAAAACAGTCAGTTATGTCTGTGAAGGTAAACAGCTGGGAAATAAATCACATGATTATTTTAGATCTGTGTGGCAGCAGCATACTGTAAATAAATCAATAAATCCACTGCTCTCTTGTCTCCTCTGAGGCTGGGACTAAATAGTGTTTTGTGCTCGTCTGTGCAGCCAAAGACAGAACAGTTAACATGTTTTGCTCAAACTGTCACCCTGGCATTAAAACTGGTACACCTCTGTTGCTTGCAAAATCAAAATGACAGCGCCGTGGGTGGAAATTTACAGATTAAGGGGCGGTAATATTATAATGAGATCCCTTTGCTGTGTGATGTCTTATGCTCTCCTGTAGCAAACATTTTTTCATCTGAAGTGAAGCTCCAACATCAGTTCAGTTCAGTGCCGCAGGAGGCCAGTGTCAGTCTCAGTAATTCTAAAGGTCATTCAGGTCAAAACCCATGAGCATTAAACTGCCACTTCACCCACTTCACATCCGGAACTAGTCTGTGTGTTTGTGTGCGTGTATGTATAAAACAGCATCTTCTGAATCTTGATGCTGTGTTTTCTTGAAGTCATTGGCTCAGAAACGCTGGTGATGTATTATCAGACTACACAGGAACTCTAAGTTAAACAAATAAAATTATTTCAGGTCTCTGAGCTCATCTCTCACATTTAATTAGCTCGAAAATCCAGATGAACATAGATTTTAAATGTTAGCGCTCTCTAACGAGTGTATGTTCTGATTAATGGATGAATTAATTAAGCTCTTAGATGTGGAAAGACATTGGACAGCTCATTTCATCCAGGATCCTTCGTAAAATGCTCTGGTTCTCTAGTTACTGATGGTGAAATATTATACACAACCATACAGCAGTAATAGTAGAAAGTAATGCATACAAAATCATAAAAATATGTATTATAAATCATCCAGAGACATGCTGAATGTGTGCTCAAACTACAGTGGACTAAATAAACATCTTGTAGCATCATAAACTTAAGCGCTCAACTTCAGCTCAATGCAATTTATTAGCCTTTAAAGAGATTTTGTGTGACAGAATACTCACAATCATCTATAAATCCACTTCAGAATTCACCTTTTCATGATGAGTATGGCTCCTGCTTCATTGATGTCCTTGCAACTCACATTATGTGAAAATGTGGTTTCAGCATTCAGGAGCTGCAAGTGATAAATAGATAAAGCTCAGTAGATAGAGATGTGGGATTACAGCAGCGAACCGCTGTGGCCTTAAACAGATCATTGGATGCATTCATCTTTAGAAAGTCATATTTATTTTATGCATAAATAGAGTCATTATTCAGTACATTATGAGCTTCCACCTCTCTCTAGATTTTCTTTCACGGATCTCTAATCCTGCAGAATGTGCACAACTGTAAAGCTCAATAATTTCCCTTTTTAGTGGCTGTACAAAACTGATTTTTATGCATTCAGATCTGCATTGGTCCCAATATGTATTTTAACACGGAGGACACGTAAGTCACACTTGAAATTGTTAAAATGTCATTGCACTTCATTTGAAATATCACAGGGAGAACAAAAGAATATCCATCCAGGATGATCAACAATATGACAATGTTACGGATTGTGGTTGTAGTAACACAAAACAAAAGAGCAGGAAAACAAAGTAGCATCAACTCACATAAATCCATTTATTCAACATTAAACTGAGACAAAGAAAAGGACAGAATTGAGGACTTAAAAGGGAAATAGAACAAAGGAGTTAACAAGATGATTAACGCAAAACAGGTGAAAGGAATAAATGATGATGAACTTAACTAGAACAGGAAAACCCAAATAAGGACAAACGGGAGCTGAACAGAAACCAACACGTGACAGACAAAACCGTATTCTGATTTATTTTCAATGATTTCCACATCTATTGCAAAAATTGAATATTTTTAATATAAATAAAAAGTAATATTGTGAAATGGAATGTTAAATTGATTTATTAATTGTCATATCGTAATTATTTGTATTAAAATTGAGTGACAAATCTATTTTTGTTTGCAAAATGCAAGTATACATTAATAGAAAGAGTCAAGTTTGATGATGCAGAATTAATTTGAGGCCAAATTCCTGTTATTCAGTGTATTTGTGTGTCTGTGAGATTCGTGCTGTGATTCTGGCCACTGGCAGCCATGACCTTGTCTTCGTATTCTACAATTTAACATTTCGGTGTCCTCCTCTCCAAAGAAAAGCTCTATTCACAGCAGACAAAGAGGAAGCAGAGCGCCACGCAGGCTAGATAAAGGAGGAGAGGGATATGGAGCCCACCGCAGGCTGTGGGTTTAAAGGCATTTTCTGAAAATGTGCATCTGATTCAGACTTCCTCCACACTCGACCAATCAGGATCAAGAGACACAAGCAAGCTCTCTGCGCTCTTTTATATAATAGTTTGTTTTGCTTCTTGTTTGTTTAATCGATTTTGTGTCGTGATCTCAAAACCGTTTTTGCACTCTGAAGGTGGTCAGATGTATCTGTTTCAGAATGGATTTGGCAGAAATTCTGCAGCTCCGACCTCAGGTCTCACGTGGACAGTGGTGAGCTACATGTAGTTTAACCCAGCATTGATTTCCTTTCTATGATGGGTTCCGATCCCTTGACCCAACAGCTCGGGCCTCCACAAGCAGCTTCACATAACCTGAAGATGCTGTCACTGGTTTCAGATGCCAAATCCAGAGCGTTCCCACACTGAGAACACATGCACTGCTCCTGCTCTCTGACCTTGCTCAGTTTTGGGGTTTTCTTGTAAACCTGACCATAATTGGATGGAGTGTACTGAACCTCAGCAATTGAGAGTTCAGGAAGACAACTATTATATGAGATGTATTTCACCAAATAAACTGCTGGAGGATTCATGCTGAGCCAAACCAGCACGTCATTAAAGCAGACTTGAGTTCTGCCAAACGTTTGTGCTGTAACAATAACAAGAGCATCCAAACCACTGTCCAATACAACAATCATTCATAAGACCATGGGGACTCTGTCTTTCAGCACCGATCGCCACACACCAGGGAGATTCCATAGGCTCGCTTCTGACCAATTGGCATAGAGTAGGGAGATTAAACAGGATCTTTTTGGAACAATTGGCAGAAATCGGGGACATTTCTTAGAGACATTCTTAACCAATCAGGTTAACTAAGACAATTCTACAGGATCAATATGGACCAATAAGTAGAGACCATGGAAGCTCCTGAGCAATTAGACAATGCTACTGTATCATTCTGGACCAATAATCAAAGACCAGCAACATTCCACAAAAACATTTGTGACCTATCTGCATAGACTAGGAATATTAAAGAATTCTGTTTTGGACCAATCAGCAGCATCAAGAACCATTTTGTAGGGACATTCCTAACCAATCTGCATAGAGTTGGTAGACTGACAAGATCATTTTCTACCAATCAACACACAGCAGGGACGTTCCATAGGGACTCTTCTTTACCATTCAGCATAGACTAGATAGTTTGACCGAATCGTTTTGGACCAATCAGCAGAGATCAAGAACGTTCCATAAGGACACTTTTAATAAATCAGTAGAGACTAAGACAATTCCACTGTATCATTCTTGACCAATCAGCAGAGACCGGGGCTTCATTATTGTCCTGCCCAGCAGACCAGAGAGATTCCATGAACAGCAGAGAGGTTTTATTTATTTATTGTGTTCCTGTCAGCGAGCTCTTCAGCTAACTACATTCACATAACTACCATTAAAAACACACAACACACAACATGAATGGACAGAGAGACGATTGGACACACAGTTCAACCACGGCAGGATGGAAGCATTTAGTGTGTGAGATCACATGCATTGCTGTGGTTGGGCTGTGTGTTATCCAGACATATTAGGCCTGCTCTGGTTGTGGGTTCTGACAGTGCACTGGAAAGCAGGGAGATGTTTAATCGTCCATATGAAAACGGAGGCAGAGGAATCCGAGGCTGGCAGAGCAGCGGGAAACCCACAGGCCTTTGGCCCTCTGTCAGAAAGGATCAAATCTGTGTGCCATTATCCGTGCACATGTGTGCCAAAAGAGAGCGAGCGAGAGAGACAGAGAAATGGTCTTATGTCACACTGGGGTGCATGTTTGCCATGTTAATGAGTGAAGTCGTGGCCTCAGGATTTGTACTGACAGTGTTTGGACTAGCGAGTCAGAGGTTAGTATTGTGAGAATGCAGTGCGGAGTGGTTTAATGCTGCTGTGTTTAAAATTCGAATGGCAAAAGCTATGTTAAAATGAAATGGAAAGTCATAATAAGGGTGACTGAATGCTGAGACATGTTGTTTGTGGGAATGATCAGTGCTGGGAACATATTTTGGGGTTGTTGGGAGAATGTTTGTGCATAAAGTGGGGTGGCGAATGGAAACTCCATAAAGCTCACGTCAGCCAAACATCTCATATTTAACAGAAAAACAAGTCCTCAGTTCTGATGAAGTTTACTGAACTTAGAGGTTTGTTTTCTTTAGCTTAGATCTTGTGTTCTTACTTGTATTTGTTTTTTTTTTGCAAATTTCATACATTAACCCATTTAATTCCATTTTTTTCCCAGACATTAAAATATCCAAATGATGTGACATTAGTAACCCTTTGAAATAATAAATTATTATTATTATTATTTATTTTATTTTTTTTAAAGTGTGTGAAAAATTGTGTTTTATGATCGGTCACAATTGTGGGATAATGTGTGTACTGAATTAACATATTTCTGCAGTCATAAAAAATATTATATATCTTAGCCCAGCTATTTTAAACTGTTTGATCACATTCTAGGGTAACTATTATGCATAAAAAAAAAATAATAAATAAATAAAATAAAAATAAAAACTTATACAACATTGATAGGAACTCTGAGATAAAAGACAAAACAAACAAACAAAAACAACCATCAACGCATTTAATTTTTTTTTTTTTTTTTGTAAAATATAACAAATTATTTTGGTGCTACCAGTATTACAACATCCATATTGTAATTTTTTGGTAACATTAACATTTCTAATTTAGTGCAATATTTTGTCATTGCATCATTTTACTGTAAATTCCACTAACAACTGCAATTGGATTTATATTTTTAAGCTAAGTTCACTGTTATCCCATGTTTACTCATTCTATGACCACACTCAACAAAACTGAATATATGTGAATTCATATATTAATACTAGACACCTTAAAGATAATGTGTACCAAAAATCTTTGTCATATCTTTATGTTAACACACTTTACTAACCTTTTGCTTTGGAGCTTTGATGCATCTATCATCTTCTCAAGGTGCAAACAGGAAATAAACTGCTCTGGTCATGTGACAATTTGCACTAATCATGTGAAACTGCACGTATTTAATTGAGGCCCTTTATTTTTTTCCATATTTGCAGGAAGTGCACTAAAACATCAGTCAGTAAGGTTTTTAGAGCTTTATAAATTGAAACCTTTTTTATGGTCACTATTGTGTGGGATTAAATGCAAGAGAAGACAGACGTAAAGGTAGGATTATGGGTCACACTTTATATTAAGTGGCCTTAACTATTATGTACTTACATCAAAAAATAAGTACAATGTACTTCTTGTTTTCATATTGCATTGCAAAACACTTCTGCTGCTATTGAGGTGTGATATGAGTAAGGTTAGGGACATGTTTGGGGGTATGGGTAGGTTTAAGGGTGGGGTTAGGTGTAAAGGATGGGGCAACTGTGTAATTATAAATGTATTTACAGAAATTAGTTACAGATATAATTACATATAGGTATTTTTAAAAATATAAGTACAATGTAAAAACATGTATTTACACAATAAATGCATTGTATCAAATTATTAATTTAAGTGTAAGTACATAGTAGTTAAGGCCACCTAATATAAAGTGGGACCGGATTATGTTACTGTTGTAGACCCATATTTCCAAGAGCAGGTGTTCCTGGGCATTTCCATACAAACCGTGCGTTCAGATAAAACAATGAGGAAAAACACACCCATGCAAAGATCCCAAAGTCTGGTTACTGTGATGTCAAAAGCTGTAAAAATCCCAGTGGAAATAAACCCCAGAGATCAAGAAAAGACTCACAGAATGTCAATCAGTGCCGTAAGTAAAACGAAAATTTCTTTCCGATGCTTTATTTTCCAATTAATTTCTTGAGGGTGATGCAGCGCAGCGGGAGCTTGCAGGCGAGCAAACGGACGCTGAGTGCCACCGGTCCAAATGGGCTTTATGCAGCGAAGCCACAGTAACCCCAGGCCAAAGTCATTTACCCGTCCATTAAAGTCATCTTATTTATTTGGAACCAAACTTCCATTTCCCTCTTTGCTTTGCATTCATCGACAAGAGACGCACACACACACACACACACAGTGAATTGTTGAGGCAATCGGTTTCCCAACTGCTGGGTCTCATATTGTTAGAAATTACACTTTCAATTTGCCGCACTGCTCCCGCCCAGCAGGCACCCCATCTCTCTTTATGGCCGCTAGAAGAGACAATTGAAAACACAATGGATTCTGGGGGAAGGCTGAGGGATTGGTGTCATCAGATTTGATGCACAGATATCTCTCCGTTTATTTCTTGATGGTGTAGAAAGGCCAATCCAGACTGTAACCGTTACAAACGACCTCGACGTTCATCTGCTGGCTCCCCGCTGATCCTTTCCATGCGATTCCATTCCAATCTTGTCGAGCGGGGCAGGGACACATGCACTTCGCTTCGGTCGGAGAGACTCTTTCTGGAACATAAATGTAGTTCCACCTCAGTTCGGTTAATTACGGAGATGAATTGTTCGTGGAAGGAATTTATACCGCCCGTGCTGGAACTGCCTTTTCGTGTCCCCTGTAATGCCTGAGATATGGAAATGGACTTGTGTTAAACTCATGAGATCTCTGCTAGCTTTTATCTCTGGCCATTAATTCCTCAGAGTCATTACAGTGGCTACCTGCTCATCTTTAACCAGCAATCATACACGTCAAAACCATGACGCCGACAAATTAATTGTAAAACTCCCATCTCCACCCAAACGGAAGTTACTTTGAACTGGCCTCCTAAACGCATATGATGCACAGTATAGGGCCGTAAGACATGTAGTAAAATCCACTTTTCAACAATCTACTGATTCTAGGTGCAAACCTAAGGCTTTGTTTTTCAAGAGTACAGGCTTGCGCCTTATTGTCTTTGGATTGTGTAGGAAATCAAAATCAAGAAGAAGAGAACTGGCAAACCACCTGGTTCAGCCTGGACTCAAACCCACATCCTTTTATCTGGGAGGTGATAGTGTTACCCATTGAGCCAACCGAGATCCATGCCATGTAAATTAAGAAATCATCATAAATATGACAGGAGGAGCCAAGGTTGAAGCCATTATAAAATTGTGATATCAGCTGAATTCTATACTAGTTCATAAGTTCTGATGTTACACCTTATTATAGTAAGATCTCCACCAGCTGAATTATGTGTACATTTACATAACATTTACATGCATTTCTGATTGATGAACATGCTAACAATCTTATTTCACCTTAAATTACCTTTTGTGTGATGGAAATATTTAATGTTAAAGGTCAACCATAGATGCCAGTGAAGAACATTTATTTTTAAGAGTTATGCGTAGGAGGCTTATGTTTACACAATATTTCAGGAAGCTAATTTTCATCTTTTTGTTAAAGTCGAGTTAGCAACATGAGAAGAAAACTTCCAATGGCATATTGTTATGCATTAAACATGGCGATTACACACTCTGGTCTCCTGCGGAGTCTCCTCTCACAGGTCTCAAACAGCTTCTTGCTGATTTCGTAATGTTGTTTACATTGTGAAATTTTGTTCAAAATACATGCAATGTAAACTGATGTTTTGCTAGGACCGCAGAGTAACAGCATGTTCAGCATCTGCAATCAGATTGATTTAAATAAATGCTCTGGGTTCAGCACAAGTCAAGCTCAATCAATAGCGTTTGAGGCGTAATGGTGAGTATCACAGAAAATAGTTTTGACTCGACCCTTATAGGATTTTACTGTAGCCGCAATAAAAATTATTTTGTGTGGTAATTGTGCCACACATTCTGCTGGTTGATCTTATGCTGCACTGAACCTGGAGTATTCAGAGTGATAAAAAATATATGCCTGTAAACACAGTCCATGACAGGTTTTGGGTCAGACATTCAAACAGGCCTCTTCACAATCACAACTCTTGAGTTCCAGAACTTCTGATGTCTTTCAAAGGGCCGCACGTAAGATCATGGAATCACGCACAACTTCTTCTACATTAGCGTCGACACAGTCGCTGAACCGGTTTCTCTCGGCTGTGTTCTCGGAGGGTGTTTTGTACGGCTCTATCTGCCGTCGTGCGGCTCGCTCCAATGATTTCATCTCCTTTTCCTCCTCCTCTTTCTCCCCTCTTGACTCTAATGAGCGATTGTTCGCAGCCTGATAAAATTAAAGTGCACGCTTCAGTGCTTTGCACAACAGGTGTTTTGTGTTTTTGACAGCCCTCCCTGGTGTCAGCGCCAAGCAGTGAGGTACAGGAAGGGTCTTTAGATGCTAATATGTTCTGTAATTTGCCAGGGAAACAGCGGACAACTTCCACTTCCAAACAAGCATCAGAAAACACGTCATCTGTCTTTGAGTCGCAACGTGCTGCGAACTTGCTTGAGATGCAAGACAAGCTTCAAAATGTGCTCCACTTGCTTATTTAAATTTATTTTGATTCACGTACTTTCACTTCATTAAACACAAAGGTAAAGCAGTTTTGGGAACTCATGCACTGGCACTGTTGATGGTTCATTGTCTTTTCTCATTGATATTTGAATGCACTGATGGACTGGGACTGAAAAGTCTTTCCTGGTGTACATGACACAATTTGCATGACCATTTTTTACTGTACTTTACCATACAGAGAAAGTTGTACTATATCTTCAAATGCATCCATATGACACAGCACTCTCAGATGACCTCAAAAGACTTTGCAATATGCAATGTGGACTGTCTCTAAGGTGCCTTTCTGGTGATTATAGTTTTTGTCCTTTTCGCTGTTCATAATATCCAGCCATTTTAAAGAATACAGTTTCTATTGTGGAATAGAGTTATGTTTGCAAAATATGTTTTATGAAAAAATATGGCCATGTGAGTTTGTAATTTCTGAAAAGAGGCACATGGGATTGTTTAGTTCAAAATATGTCCATATATGGCATTTATGCATTTGGCAGACGGTTTTATCTAAAGCAACTTGCATTGCATTGAAGGTGTACATTTGGTCAGTTCATGCATTTCCTGGGAATCGAACCCACAACCTTGTCAGCCTTTATAAAACACTGCCACACCCTGACAACCACACAGAACACCCTAGCAACTGCATAGCAATGCCTTGGCAATATTCTAACAACCCTTTGGCAACCTTCCAGAAATGCAGACATAATGATGGTGAGTTTATGCTGCAAGGAAAATGCATCTTATCGAGAAAGTTGGACTGATGTGTTTTTAAATGAATCCTGTGTATATTTAAACTGAATTTCCTCTCTCACTTTATTCCCCAAGCTTTTTTAGAGTTTCTGCTTCATTTGGTTTTCTTGTGAGACTCTAAATAAGCCCTCCAGTCCTCAGCTACAGGTCGTGATCCATTACTGGCCAGCTGGAATCTTCACGCGGACAGCAGAGCAGGAACAATACTAAATGCAAATCATAAAATACACTGCATAATCTTTGCATAGCTCAAATAAATGGGCAAATTAATAGGCTTATCAATGAAGAAGATATTTGAAATTATAATCAGCGAGAAACATGTATCTACCGAGATCAAATCCATCATCCATAACCGCACAAGCAATCTGCAAAAGAGCTAATAAGACAAAATAAAGATTCCCTTCTCAGACGTGACTCACTCAGGTGCAGAAAACAAAATTAAGCTATAAAACAGTTTTAATAAACATCATCCTCCACAGTCAAGTGTTTCACAGAATTACGGGCAAAATTTATAACAGCTGCCAAGCGCACGTTATAACTGCTTGACTCGACCGTCAGCGGAGGCAGTTTATGCTGCATTCTTCTGTTCTTGATTCCTGAAACAAATTATTTAATTCTGTGCCTGATGAAGCCCCTGTATCATTAACAATAAAACAGGCCATTAAAACCGTGTGTTTCCCAGGAGAATCAGACCTGAGAGACGAAACAATCACTTCTGTTCTCATGAAGCTTTCTTCTCTTCAACCATTTGTCCCCATAACCAGAATAACATCACATACCCACAGGGTTTGAGAAAGCTGATGAATCGCCCTTCATCTCAGGAGATCAAGAGTGTGTGTGTGTGTGTGTGTATACAGATGTTTTAATGGTTACTATTATACTTGTTTTTTTTTGCATTTGTACATAAGTGTGCGCTGCTCCAACCTACACTGTAAAAAAAAATATACGGCTAATGTTATAGGTTTCACTGTTACATCACAAAAAATTAGAATATCGTGAAAAACTTACAAAAAACATCCCTTCCTACAAGACATGCTCCCTACACAGTGTTCATTGCTCCCTACTCCCTGAGCAGGGAACATCAGCTTAAGTTTATTTCACTTCGGAACAATCATTCACGGATTTGTGAACGTCTTCACACACAGACGAAACTTACTAGAGAAGTGTAACGTGTGACATAATATACCTCTGTAAATAAATACAATTTAAATTCACGTCTCGCACACTTTAATGGCCTTTGTGTGGAACATACGCTTTGAACTGGAATCATGGCAGAATATCTGGTGATGTCCGCTTCGCAGGGCACTTATGACTTACGGACGAACAGAACAACCGTTGGACGTGATAAGATATACATATGAAATGTGCAGAGCGGGGAGGGCGCGAGGACTGTAATTGGGAACCGTTGATGTAGCCTGTTGTAGTAATTTAATGTTGTCTCTGGTATTCTGCTCTTTGAGCGTATGTGCGTTCAGGCGCGTGGCTTTGGACAGCGATTGCAGGGAGGGTGGGACGTTCGCTTTCAGTGCTATCAGGCTAAAGTTAGCATTTTCCCAGATCTCCTATTGCACCTTTAAGAGCTCGTCATTTCACTTTTATTTGTTGATTGTCATCATTCTTTCGCTTTTGTGTCTCTGTACAGGTTGACGTTGAACCTTTTAAAATAAGATTGTAAATAGGTAGATTTTTTGCATTTAGTGAAAGAACAAATTAAAATTGACAAAACTATGTGTTAGTTGAGTTTTATTAAGTTTGCACAATTCCTTTTTTATTTGCAATGTAATGTTTTATCTGTCCAGACTCTAAAAAAGTAAATACAAAATAAATAAAATTGTGTGTGATGACCTAAAAGTACAAAAAAATTGCTCTGTGGTACAGTAAAAAAAAAAAAAAAAAAAGAATGCTGTTCAATTCTCAGCTAGAGTTATTACTGCATTATTTTCTATAATTCATCACTCTGTTCTGAATTCCTCCTCATAAATGTAATTCAGTAAATAATGCATTAAAATGATAATCTTAACAGCTTCCACGAGTCTGAGAACTTATCAGAACAGACAGTTAGATGTGAATCTCTCTAGACTTTTTACTTTTCTCAAACCACTTTAGCCCGAGTCAAAGGTCAAAGATTGTCAATGTTTTTAGCAGAAATCCTAAAGAAAGGGCAAAGAGTTTCCGGTGTGCATCTGATTGCTGCTACGCCTCTTACATGACGTTAACGTTATCCCAGCCTCCCCGTCCCGCTGTTCTTTTCTCTCTGCTGTGCGCTTCCTCTGTAGCTATATCGATCCATTAGTGTAGGGCCAGTAAAGGTTAATGATGTGAATATTGATCTAAATGAAGAGTTTTACTCTCTGCAGGTGTTAGTTTGGCCCCTGCAGCTGCTCCTAATGCACTGAGACTCTCTCTGCTCCGCCGCCGGCTGCGTTCATTATCCGATAAGACCAAACGCCGCTCTTGTGTCAAGGCCTCAGATTTCTTTATGCTGACCACTGAGTCGTCTGCACTTTGAAAGTAAGAGAGCTTTTGTCAGTGCTGATTAGACTGAATGTAGACTTAAAAAAAAAAAAAAAAAAACTTTACAAGCTTTACAATGTCTAATGCATTCTTCAAGCAGAAAAAGTGAATTCAGCCTTTGAGAATGAAATGTAGTTTCCTGCACAGATAGTAAAATTACATTCTCAGAAATTGCTGCTAATGTTTCCATTAAGTTATGAAAATAAGTGATTTCTGAATACACAAAATGTCCATTTTTATCTGGATGTTAAAAAAAGTTACGTGTTATTTTGAACACATTATAGGAACATTACTTTTGAATGTTCTCTGAAAAACATTAGACAAACGTTCAAACAACATTTCAGGAAAAACATTCTATGAAGAATGTATAAATAATGTTTTTGTGCTAACATGTTGAGACGATTATTAAAGACCATCTCTGCTAACAAAAATATGCTCTAACAATGATCTGCAAACAGTCTCATTACGTTATATGTGAACGTTCAAAACATTTAAATGTTCTCTGAACATTCAGAAACAATTAGTAACAAAAAAAAAAAAGAAAAATGTCCATCCAGTAAGCCATTTCAGGAAATAAATAAATAAATCCATGCTGATGAATGCTGTTGTCACAGGTTGCCGGGCGAAGAAGCTCAAAAGGAGCACAAAGGAGGCAGGTCGTAAAAACAAACAGAGTCTTTAATGAAGAACAGGAAAACACAATCACTTAACACAACGTAGACAGGACAAAGAAACTGAGGAAAGGCAGGGCTATAAGTACTAAACCAAACAAGAGCCTAATGAGTAAATTAACAAGACACAGGTGAACAAAATGACAATCAGGGAACTAGGCCACAGGGGAACATGGAGACTGAAAACACAACGAAAACTAGGATACAAACCAAACATAACCCTAACAGATGTATTAATAATTTTTTTTTTTTTCTGCCAACATTATGAGAACAATGAAGGCCTAATAACATTCTATTAACATTAAAGGAAGAACGATTGTTCAACTTTGAGAGAAGTTTCTGAAAACAGTAGCTGCATACTTGTTCAAAACAGAAATAATTTATTAGCATAGAATATTTATGGGTGAAGTATATTTTTATTGTTAAAGTAGGCCTATCTTATTTTCGCTTAGCATGTTAACATGTTAATTTTATTATATTGCATTGTTAGCTTAGCAACATGCTAATGGCACAACCTACTATATGACGAGTGTCCTGTGGGCAGGGCCGCATTAATGCACGGGTTTACCTGGGCTTAAGCCCAGGGCCCCGGACTGAGGGGGGCCCCGGTGATGTCGGAATATATTGTAACTGCATTTTATAATGACTTGTCTGTTCCCTTAAGCTTACGCTTTATCGGTTTGCTTTGAATGTACGTGTGGGTGTTGCAAGTGCTTCGTGAGAAGTTTCAGCCAGTCAGAAAAGAGAAAAAATTGGCAAAAATTCCGTCGCTCACAGCATATTAACGCGGGGCTAGGAGAAGATGCCGATGCAGATCATGGCATGTAGGTCATATGCTATCAGTAGTAAGATACAGTAGTCTATTAGTCTAATAATTAAGTACTTTTCCATCTTAAAAGTTGAGCTCACAGTAGTTAGTTAGTGACTACACACTACAGCCATGGAAGTAAACATAAACAGTTGTGGAAAAAAATCGGTTGTGTAACATTAGATTAGATTCGTGATTTAGATCTTAATATACACCTCAAACAAAGAAAGAAAAGAGCTAATTACTCACTGCTCTTGACTGAATAACTTTTGTAGCTTTATTAATTGTAATTAATACACTAAATAATATGCAATGATTACACTTACATTTGATTATTCAATTTCTGTATTATTCTTACTTAAATTCTTCTGTAAATTATATGTAAAATGGAAAAAAGTAAAGGACTGTTAATTCAATTTTTTCATTGGTCTATTTTGTATTTGCTCTACTGTTTTTTTAATCTGCATCTTAGTTTTTAGTTTTTTTAATAACAAAGGTAAAATAACAAAAAGAGCTTTATTTTGATGATTCATTAACTATGATAATTAAATAATTGGAGGAACATATGCATTGCGATGCATCATAATCATAATCAAATCCTGAGGAAACTGAAAATTCATATAGGCTATATGACCTGTTCTGGCAAAATAAGTCACAATGAGCAAATTTTCAAAAATAAGTTATTTTTGATTTTCACATTCTCTATTAAAATACCTTCAAAATTATATATGATTTGTTGGAATCGGACGAAAAATCGATGAATTCGATGAAATCAGCAAAGTAAATTCTGACAAAAAAAGAAATTCAAAGTTTTCTGAAGGTTCCAAAGCAAAATCACCTAGCAACGCTGCATATACTCCTCCAATTATTTTCTTAATAATATCTATATATGCCTGACAAGGCAAGCCATGATGCTAATGCATTAGCTTGATATACTAATCACAATAAAGCTAGTTTTTTATTTTATCTTTGTTATTATAAAATAAAAAAAAATATATAAAAAAGTAGAACCAATATAAGACAGAAACAAATGCATTACTTTTTTTCATTTTGCACCTAAACAAAGCAACAAGCATTCAAGTAAGAAAAACAAATAATCAAATGTAAAAATCACTTTTACAAATACATTGATTATTGAAACTACAAAAGCAGTTCAATCAAGAGCAGCGATCTTTCATTTTATTGTTAAATTAACATTGAGACAGACGGGCTATATATTAAGACCTACCGTGCACTATCTAATATAATGTTCTAATATAATGTTACACCTCAGATGTTTTCCCCAACAGTTCCCCAAACGTTCACTTAAGACATAACTGATTATGACTGTGTGAAAAGCCTACTTAAATACTAAATTCTGTGTAGGCCTATACAGTAGGCTATGTGTGTGTTTATCAGGACCGCGCGCTGGCAGAAGCGACATTATGTGCGCGATTCATAAATCAATCAGTGACAGCATGAGAAGCGAGCAGAGAAAAAGCTAGGCTACTCCATAGAAAACGTACAAATAAAGATAATTTTAGATGTTTAATTGCTATTTGGAGCATTGGGATTGCTAGACGAGGGCTTAATTAACTCATTTTTGTGAAAACCTGAAATTTGACCAAAATCAAAATTTTTCACTTTTTTTGTCTGTAGTTCAAAATTAGCCCGTGCACATTCCAACTCATTTTGCCAGCACGGGTCACATATGTGATTTGGCCATAAGGGCTCAACAGTGGTTGAAATTTTTACTAGCCCTGCCACCAAAAATAAAATAGTGTTTTTGATACCAAATTCATAGATACCAGTTCAATTTTACAATTCTCGATTCCAAGTGAAGACAAGTGAACAGTCAGTAAGAACAAATGAACAAATTATAAGCAATAGCATAAACAAACAGAACAAAGAGAAAAAAAAAACAATGTTTTGGAGTTTGTAGATGTTCATGTACAGAAACTGAATAATCAAATGTAAAATAACATTGCGTAGCCTACTCATGTATTTTTTTTCTGTTCAAGCGCAAGTTGCGGAAAAAAAAGGCAATTTGGGGCTCATGTGCGTGGCTTTCATGTCTTCTTCTCCTACCTTTCATGTCTTCTTGCCCTTTAATGCTTTAAACTCTCTTGAATGTCTAAGTCGGCAAGGCTTAAAACTGGCACCAGGCCATCTGATCGAGCAGTCCTTATTGTCCAGCCGTTGGCCTTAATTGTAGGTCTAATTTAAAAGCCTAAAATACAACTTTGATTGTAAACACTTAAAAACTTTGCTAATGCAGCCCGTTACAAAGGTTTCACTCATTACTGCATTAAAAATTTAAATTAGTGATTTACAAAAAATGTGAAGATCCACAAGCAGAAAGACATATTTGTTAAGATAAATCAGAAGTGCACAGACTGCTTTAGTCAATACTTACACAGAACATGTTTCTGTGCTGCTTTTGGTAATTGTATTTCTATGTAAACATGCAAGTTTTGAGTCTAAATATCTCACACGTGAGCATCACATTTAAGATGCCGTGTCAAGTCAAGATAAGTTCAACTTTTAAAAAAATCGCCTCTTGATAACCTGTGCTTATTTTCATTCATCAGCGCTGAGGTTCTTCTGTTGCATAATATTTTGTTGAGTCGCATTAGTTAAAAGGTTTTGCATTTTCCAGAGCAGACGTAACAGGTAAATCTGTTCTGACATCATTCGCAGCTGATATGCTAGCAGAAAACTGATTTCTGATTTAAAGTGGACCTACTATGCAAAAACAACTATTATTGTCACAATGAAGTACAGACAGGATTCAATAGCAGGTGCTAAACAAACAGTTTATTAGAGAATCTCTGAAGAAACAACAAATGCACGTCCACATCAGTCTAGCCGAGGGCTGAAGAGTCACTGTAGCGCAGGGATGCAATGGGCAGCTCACGGAGGAAGAATCCCAGGAAGCCGACCAAGGAGCCAGAAACAGGAAACAACAGAGAGACCAGGAACGCGAGGACAAACATCAAGGATCTGACAAAACAATGCGAGATTAGCACAGCTAATATAGTGCCGCAAACGAGCCACACCTGGAAATGATTAGCTCGTTGCGGTAATCAGACACACACACACAACAGTACCAAGCCCAGATGAGACCGTGATCCCATGAACCGTGACAATTATTAGGTGTTTGAACACAGTTGTGTGGCTGCAGTGTCTAAAAACAACCAGCCTATAATGTTAAAAATCCAACAACTTTTTTTTATGAAACCAATAGATCATGAACAGTCTCTGCAAAAGAGCTTTTTCAGATTCTCCCTCTGTGCACGTCACCTAGGGGGAAAAGTCCCGCCTATTGGTGATGCTCTCTGCCCTATTAGCATAAACACAGCCCTGAGTGAGAAGCTGCGGTCCACCATTACTGGAGATCAGTCAGCGCCAAAGAGGCTTTACAAGTGTTGTGTTTTGGGATGCACTAATGAACATAGGAGTCTCCATAATGTCCCCTCATCTGAGCCGAGGACACTGTGGTTATTTTTAGAAAGAAATATCTCTGAAAAAATAGCGTTAATGTCCCCTAAATGGAGATTAATCTCTTCAAGATTAATCGCTTTTTGTATTCCCCAATTGTAAGTCGCTTTGGATAAAAGCGTCTGCCAAATGACTAAATGTAAATGTAAATGTTTAGAAATCAATACCAACGCTTTGTGCGCAAACGTCAGCTCCAGACAAAGTAAGTATCACGCGCTTATTTTCCAAATTGCCCTTCTGAAAGAGCTTCTTGTCACTCTGTAAGGCTTATTGCTAAAGCTATCACTGTCTCTGTGTGTTTTCACTGATGCTGCCTTCAAGTGCTATCAGAATGATCTTAAATAGGAATGTGGTTGTTAAAAGTTGCATATGAAAGCAATGTGAGTCGATCTCTTGAAGTTGTCGAGCTCATGATCAGAAGTGAGACTTATAAAGTTTGTGATAGCATGAGATCATGTTATTATTTTTATCCCGCCGTGCTCCCCGTCTGTGTAATTCATAAACTTGAATTTATTATGAACAGTATAATCAGATGACTGACTTTGAAAGTTTTTGACTTTGAGTTTTCTGTAAAGATAACAGGCTTGTACTAATAGTGGAATGTTTATTTGCAAAGGCTAGCACGGCTAATGGAGCTTGAGCTCTTGAAACTCTGCCTTCTTCTCCGGGAGCAACAGCTCATTTGCATTTAAAGCAACATGATCAAAATCAGTGCGTTTTGGCTCATACCCAAAAAGTGGCAATTTTAACAAACTATAAAAAATTATCTGTTGGGTATTTTGAGCTAAAACTTCACATACGGTCTGGGGACATCAGAGACTTATTTTACATCTTGTAAAAAGGGGCATAATAGGTCCCCTTTAAGAGCAGAAGGAGGACGAGGATGTTGTATATTGTTTATCATGTCAATAAACCACACTAAACCAAACTGAACCAGAGAGAGAGACAGTAGGACGGATCACTGGATTCTTGGCAGCATTGCCTCCTGCCGTTTTCTAAGTCTGTCATCACATGCGACAGATCGGAGCTACCCGTTCTTCTCTCATCTCCTTCTTTACGACACTGCCAGTGGCACCAGAGAGGAGACCAGCGGGAGATAATTATTCAGACCCTCCAGCACACACTCACAGATGGACAGACGGATCCCTCTTTTGTGTGTTTCATCGGGGGGAATGTCATAACATTTTCTTTTGTCAGCTTCTGAGTGTAAAACTTGGGTAATCCTGCAAATTGGTTCAAATGCCAGTAGCTGCTCTGATAGTTTGTGTGACAGTGATGAGAGAACAAGACTTAATTCTCAGGATTTTTCTCCAGATCAATCCCTTCAAGGCAGCGGTTCTCAAACTGGGGTCACAAGCTAGGCTTATATGATTTTAGGTCAAATATGGAGGCAAAAACAACTTTTCGTTGATAGTGGCTACTGATCTGATCTGAATACTGATCTGGCTAGAGAATCGCAATGACTGATTTGCAACTTTCTCTTAAATACTCCCAGAACAAAAGGACCATAAATGGTCACACCTGTAGAACAAAGTTTATCAGATTTTGAAAGGAGTACAGAATTAACTTAAATTTTAAATATTTCTCATAATATATGTGACTACTGTGGAATTGAGACCATTTAACCAATCACACAGAGACCTTTAAAATTATACCAAACATGAAAAGTTTACACTCATGAATTCTGAAGATATAGTAAATATGTTATGTAAGAGTAGCAACTTGAGTTCTTAGCATTTCTTTGTCAACTTTCAGTGACCAGGACCATGAGCCCAGGGGGGGAAGGATGGGTGAATGGACCGATGATCAAATGTTCTTTCTCTCAGATCTTCTTGTCTGATTAGAGAGTTTATTGTTTTGTGGCATGACATTTGCATTGTAAGAGTTCCTAAGTGATTGGCTTCACGAGGAGATCAAAGCCCCCCCTACATTCTCTTTGGAGATTTCTTCTCCAGATTAGTTTTATGGTTTTATTGCATGGCATCTGTGAGTTCCTGAGTTTTGGCTTCATGAGCAATTAATTTCATAAAGGAAATAATTTAACGCCCTACAACTGCCAAAGGCAAAGCTTAAACTTAACAAAACTTGATGTACAATGACAACCGGACACTCTGAGGATGCGCACCAAATTGCGTCCAATTCTGCCCATAGCTGGTGCTACAACTGAAAAACAGTTGTAACTCTAATCAATCAAGTTGATAATTGGTGTGCATATTCTTTGGGGCAAATACTTACATATTCTTTCAATTTCACTCGGATAAACAAGCAAACAAGGATGCCAGCAGCCAATAAAATTTCAGCAGCATATAATGTAAAATCTGAGTGGTCCACCAATATGACTTGAGCAGGTTTTTAGCAGACGAAGGCTCTAATACAAATGCCGTCCACCAGAAGGTAAGAAATCCTTTGCAAAGAAATGCGTGATCTCCAAAATTATTATACAGTAGTTTATATGTCATAATGTTATTGAAAATATATTAGTCAAATAAATAAAGCAGGCAAGCTTGGTAAATTACTATTTCAGTCTTGCTTTTTTTTTTTGTAAAATTTACCATCAATTTCGGAGTTAAAACCTTGTCACCACTAATTATTTTTCAGTGTCAATTATTTTTCAGTGCATTATAATATCAAGAACACATGGCCATTGTGTGACTGTATCGCATATAACTATATATATATATATATATATATATATACGAACCCAATACAATTGCGCCGCAGATTGCAGCTACTGTGCGTTGCTCTTCAGTGTTTGTACTGTTTTTGTTTGTTTTTCCTGTTTTTTGTTTCTAAAATACGATCAGTTGTACCAGGGAAGACCTGCTGAACATTCGGCAGAACACACCACAAAATCTTTTACCGGATTTTGACATTTTGCTGGACATTGTAGTTGGCGGAGCCGTAGCTCTGGTCAAACGCTTCAGGAGGCGCAGACAGGGGAAGCGAGCCGGAGCGCTCATGAAGCTTTGACAGCGCGGATTTCGACCGGCGTTGCCTAGCATCCATCTGGCGAATCTCCGCTCTCTACCCAACAAAACGGATGAACTCCTTTTGCTCTCCCGGACAAACAAGGATTTTTTCTAACTCTGCTGGTCTGTGTTTCACAGAAACCTGGCTGAATGACGACATACTGGACAGCGTACTACATCTGCCTAATTACCAGCTGATCAGAGCAGATCGCGACATGGAATCAACGGGGAAATCGCGCAGCGTCGGGACGTGCTTTTACATCAATGAGAAGTGGTGTACAGATGTAACCGTGTTAAAGAAGATGTGCTGTTCAGATCTAGAAACGCTCTTCATTAACTGCAAGCCGTTCTATTCGCTGTGGGAGTTCTGCTCGTTCATTCTCATGAGTGTCTACATTCCACTGCAAGCGCATATGAGCATAGCTTTACAGAAACTTGCTGATATGATCACAGAGAGTGAGCAACAACTCCCGTACTGTTTAAATCATTCTCAGGGACTTTAATAAAGCAAATCTCTCCAGCGAACTGCCAAAATACAGACAGCACATCACATGTCCCACCAGAGACAGTAATATACTGGATCACTGTTACACAGCGATAAAGGACGCATATCACTCTGTTCCACGAGCAGCTTTAGGACTCTCTGATCACTGTTTGGTTCATCTTATTCCGTAAAACCTGTATTAAGAACTGTTAAAAGATGGACTAATGAAACAGAGCGGTATTTACAAGCCTGTTTCTCTCTCACTGATTGGACTGTTTTTGAAAATGCTGCCAATGATCTGGACGAGCTCACAGAGACTGTAACATCTTATATCAGTTTCTGTGAGGATATGTGCATTCCTACCAGGACTCATTTAAACTACAACAACAACAAACCATGGTTCACTGCAAAACTCAGACAGCTCCGTCAGGCCAAATAAGATGCTTACAGAAAGGGGGATAAAGTATTGTATAAACAGGCCAAATACACACTGGAAAAGGAGATCAGAGTGGTAAAGAGGAACAAATTCTCTTCCAGTGATCCTGCTTCAGTTTGGAAAAGTAAGAAACATATCACCAGGTACGAGTCACCATCCCCCAGCGCTCTGGAGA
Organism: Barbus barbus; assembly: GCF_936440315.1. Taxonomy (NCBI): domain Eukaryota; kingdom Metazoa; phylum Chordata; class Actinopteri; order Cypriniformes; family Cyprinidae; genus Barbus; species Barbus barbus. Next base: position 47,124,439 of record NC_136729.1, read on the forward strand.
ATCAACAACTGGCAGACGATTTGAATGACTTTTACTGTAGGTTTGAAAAAACAACCCACACCCACCCTGAACACCTCTCCACACAAACATTAACACCTCCAGCAAACCCCCTCTCACCCACACCTATAATTCAAATCAGTGAAGATGACGTGTGCCAGGTCTTCAGAAAGAACAAAAGAAAGAAAGCACCAGGCCCAGACGGTGTGTCACCAGCTTGCCTACAAGTCTGTGCTGATCAGCTGGCCCCTTTCTTCACAGAGGTTGCAGAGGTTGTACTTTCTTCGCCAGCTGAGGAAGTTCAACCTGCCACAGGATCTGCTGAAACAGTTCTACTCTGCCATCATTGAATCCATCCTCTGCACTTCAATAACTGTCTGGTTCAGCTCAGCTACCAAATCTGACCTCAGAAGACTACGGAGGGTAGTCTGGACTGCTGAGCGAATCATTGGTACAACCCTCCCCACTCTCCAAGAACTGTACTTATCCAGAGTGAGCAAAAGGACTGGTAAAATCACTCTGGACCCCTCACATCCAGCACACAACCTCTTTGAACTGTTACCGTCTGGTCGACGCTACAGAGCTCTGAGCACCAGAACGACCAGACACAGGAACAGTTTCTTCCCTCAGGCAATCCATCTCACGAACACTTGACAATAAAACGCAGAACAAACAACTCTATTATTTATTCACCACACTTGCTTACTGTTTTATCTATTTTTTTAATTTCAAATTTGCACATATCAGACCTTTACACACATAATTGTTTATATTATATATTGTGTTTTTGCTGTTTTGTACATTGCCTATTTGGATATTATTCTTTATTATCCCATTGTTGTCTCTCTGGTGCACTGTGGAGCTTCTGTCACTAAAAAAAAATTCCTCGTATGTGTAAACATACTTGGCCAATAAAGCTCATTCTAATTCTGATTATAGTCAGTCATTTGTTTGTCTTTTGAAACATATATTCCATTCATTTAGCCAATATTTTGTTGTCACATTTATTACTTTTATTACTAAAATGGCTTCTGAATTTGGCCATTAATGAAAATATTTCAGTTGACAAGAACATGTTTTTTGTTTTTGTTAAATGCAACATCTAACAACAACAACATTTTTGTGAAAACCAGGTAACCTGAAATTACACTGTAATGCAATGCTGTGATTTCTTACTTATTAATAGTCTGTGTGTTTTATGTGTGTTATATATCCACAACACTACTCGAGACCAGACAAACATGACCTCGGTCTGGATCTGGACTTCACCACTTCAAATGTAGCATGTTTTCTACTTCATTTCATTGCTTGTTGGACTGACGGTCCTGGTCTGAATCTGGGCCTTGACTGGTAATCCGGTTCTTAGCGGTTCCGTCTTGATTCTGAACTCCTGACACCAAAGAGAAAGATAGTTCCATTCTTTTTAAAAGTACACGACAAATTGAGACGAGGCCATCATTGACAAAACAATTAGTCGAGAGATCTAATGTCTCACAGAGCTCTGACAGATCGCGCTCATATCTCGTAACACGGGGTCAGAAACATCGCCCTGGATGCACACACAATCAAACGCTCGATTATAGTGCAATATGTGTCTGTCTAGACGCAGTGATGGCGGATGAACCGTACAGAGCTCCAGAGAAATTAGATGAACGTTAACAATGACACATTGATACAACGACGTTTAGCGTCATCTGTAAATACCGCTGGCTGATCAATGAGAATATGAGAGGAATATTAAAGACTGTCCACATGAGCCATTGAATCTTTATGTTGAGCTTTAAAAACAAATGGGTTTCACTGGACAGAACCGAGAGAGACGAAGGACGCATTGACTGAAGATTGAAAATTAATGCACAGCCGAGGAGGTAATGGGACATCAACATCATTTTCAATAATTCAGTGGTCTGGACTCAATTATTAATCTTATTAAAAAATTTGTTTATGAAGTCAAGTTAATTTTATTGTATAGCACTTTTCATAATGCATGTCATCGGTTCAGAATATTAACAGAAAATCATGATGTTACTGATGATCTTCCTGCATATATACAGTACATCTGCATTTAGCAGATTAGAGCTGAGCAATACTGTAATTTAGGCTACATTTTGAAACATTAAACAGTTATTTCCAACTTCATGTTAAAAGCTGAAAATAAAGTTATGTTTGAGTGTACTGTACATTATTTTAATAAATCAGGATCTACTATATATCTAACTTCGGTAACACTTTACAATAAGGTTCATTAGTTAACATTAGTTGACATGAACTAAGAATGCACAATAATTATACAGCATGTATTAATCTAGTTCATGTTAATTTCAGATTTAACTAATGCATTATTAAAATCACAAGTTGTGTTTCTTAACATTAGTTAATGCATTGTGAACTAACATGAACAAACAATGAATGACTGTATTTTTATTCATTTATATTATCAAAGATTAATAAAAAGTGTAGTACATGCATTGTTCATTGTTTGTTCATGTTATTTAATACTTTAATGTTAACAAATGACTTCTAATACAGTGCTTTGATATAGTTGGATTCACACTCTGAATTATTTATTTTTCTTCCTGATGATGAACAATAGAAATAAGTGTCAACTAAAACTACATCTATTGGGAATATTTATGTTAATAGAAATTAAGCTGACATGACGCAAAATTAAATAAAATACAAATATTAGATTAAGATCTTTGCTTAAAAATATACAATTCAAATGTTAAAAATATACAATAAAAAATAAATAAATACCTTTAAATGTTGATACAACTATAATGGTCTGTAAATAAATCTAAAATATCTTTGCAAAATCTATCTTGCCTTAAATAACTGGTGTGGATATTAATAATCATCATATTTTATGATACAGTGTGCATATATTTACACAGGTTTATTGTTGTTATATTTATAGTCATGATCGAGCCTATTTACCTTTCTTGTGGCAATGTCCCTTCCAGCTGTGCTAGTCTCCTCCATCTCTCAAAATGAAATCATTTAGGCCTAAATCAGCGTCCCGTGTCCGTGTGTAATCAGCCGATCCTGATCGCCGGTAACGGAATCACTTGATTCTGTTCTGTTTTGCGTTATATTTCAGTCGTATGAGTAACGAGATTATGATCAGGGAATAAAATGAACTATTAGAAACATAATTCAGAAGCTCGAATGAAAGACGCAGTGGGACGGTGCCATCAATAAAAGCTCTTTAATGTCTCTGTTTTTGAGGAATAATGGCATCGCTCACATTCGGAATAAAAACTCCCTGTTTATGCTCTCAAACATCAAAGTGTACGGCACATATTAGCGCAGTCTGTCACCTCGCCGTTAAAAATTCATGGCTTGTTTTTGTGCTGCTGTTCCCGCCGTGAGGAAACATTTGTTTAGTGAGGCGTTGGGATCCGTCCCTCAGGGTAAAACCGTGAATTGACACGCTGCCGTCGGAACGGGCTGCTGTTTAAAACAAACGGCCTTTAAAACACATCCCAGTTCCAGCCATTCACAAGTTAAGAGGTGCTTAGCCATCTGTAGACACATTAGGCACTCCACGTTTCTGAGGCCGTGTATTTATACGCCGAGTGTGTTTATACTGTGTACTGGGTGAAGTATATACTAGTGTGACGCTAAAAATAATAACCCCTACATAATGATAATAGTGCGAGGATTGATTGTAAGAGTTATTAACGTCCATTCAAGTGCTATTAAGGTTATTTAAATGCTAATAGCATGCGTGGAATATTGTTTATTAATCGTGCAATATTCACATAAACACCATCAAAATTCATTATAGAAGTATACAATATAGGCTAAATGCTAAACCTTCAAGCTTTGTTCGCTATACATGCTGTTAACATTGATTTAATAGCATCATGTTCGTTTAGGTGCTATAACCTTCTGTAAACTGCTAATGTATTTCAGAAAACAGTGAATATTAATGACATTTAAATGAACTTTGTGTGTGTGCTCTAATCTGCTAAACACACTGTATAAAGATATTATAAACATTGAATTTTCTGTAAACCCACTTTGAAATAATTCTGAAAGTGCTATGAAAATCAAACTGACTGTACTTAAATATGCTTTCTGTGTAATAATGCATATATTCTACTTTATTATTATTATTAATAAGAACAAGTTACATGTATATAACAAACATTATACATGATAAACAATTATACACTACAGGGGCTGTATACTAATACAGATTTATATTAAAATATTAAAGCGTTTACAAACATTCACCGTTTTAAGATTTTCATAGAAAACCATATAGTATCAATATAATGTTCCATTTCCTTCCTTAAGAAAAAAAGCAGAAGAACTTCCATTTGTGAATTAATTCTGCATGTAAAGAAATCAGATTTATCGTGCATTGCTCTGCTATTCTCCAACATACCAAATAATACATATTTACAAAACAAAACTGTCAATGTTTGTACAATAAAATCACAGACATTTTACCTTTTGTTTTTTGTTTTGTTTTATTTTGCTTTTTTGACACAAAATGAACAACTAATATCAGATTTAAATTTGACCAAATCATATTTGGCTGGTAAATCCTGTATATAATGTTGAATGGTACTTGATTTACCTTGTTTTGTAATTAAATATTGATTAGGTATTAACCCAACAACATTGTCTGTCGGGTAATTCCGATATGAATAAGCATAAGGAAAAAACACATTCTACTTGATATGTTGTAATAAAGACAGCCGCGCGTTCCTCTGAGGGAGGGGTTTTGTGGCGACTTTTATTGTGCAATGCACCGGAAGCATGGTGTGTGTTACTCGCACGAAGCCGGAAGTGAGCGTGATCATGGAGGACTCGCGTCACGTGGCGTTGTGCCGGCTGGTTTGACTTCTGCATGTTTCTGCTGATTGATGTCATCCTTTTCCCTTATCTTTTACTTCGCCATTCCCTGAGCGGTGAGTGACGAGATCCACGGAGAGACGGTCACGTGACCACAACACTCGACTAACTACACACAGTTGTTCCTCATCATTGTGTGTAATGTTGTTGTTGTTGATGTGTGTGTGGTTTCGGTCAGGACAGGACTGCAGCGGCCGCTGGACTCAGATCAGGACCAGCTCTCGTTCTGAACTCGAAACACTTCCTGCTTCTCTGCAAACACACTGAAATGTACAGTACAGACTCTTTATTGGGAATTATGGGAATCTCAAAAGCCAAATGTCTGGATGTTTTAAAGTCTGCGTGAACCGGAAGTTGCTGCCGACTTTATTTCAGTATGAACATTGTAAATTTTAGTTTTATGCAGACTTTAAATTAGTGAACATTTGTGGGAGGGATGTTTTTAATGGTCATGGAAACCATGATGCAAAAGCTGTGGAATGAAGCGGCGTGAGTTGAGATGAAAGCAGGAGCGGTGTGAGTTTGGGATGAAAGCGTTTCCCCGCCGGTACAGGACGTGTTTCACCGGCTGCCGATCTGGACTCAAACGCTTCCGGAGGCCAAATTATATTTCTGCAGTTTTTCTTGGGCTGCTCGATCTAACGCCGCCTGTTGTTTTGACCTATTGTCTTGTCTGGAGTCTCGGGGCATCGATTATTCCTTCCGCGTTTCTATTGGCTCCAAGAACAAAACCAGGCCTGCAGCTAAACGTGGGCCGGAGACGCAGGGCGGGAAATTAATGAAGGGCCGTGAAGCTCCATCATGAGTTGCACTGGGCTTTGTGTTTCTGTCACACAGAGAAATAAATCAAAGAGACGCACACAGAAACATTTCACCTTTGCTTATAAACTGGACTGAGATCAGCGGCGAGTCTGCCAACCTTTTCTGGCCTTAATGCATCACTTATACATGGATTGATTGATTGATTTAATGTAGCATAATTTAGTTACATGATAACTGAATAATTAATCAGATTACAGATTACAAAAATATTTGCTGAGAAAAGACCCTATTTCTTTTTTTTCAGATTACATTTGTTCAATAATTTGCACATTATTTTAAGTAATTTCAAACTATCAAATTAAATTCAGAAAATGTTTTTTTTTTTTTATTTATTCCATTCTGAATTCAATTGTCCATATGATAATGAAGGGGCGTGGCTTTCACGTTCAGGTTTAGCTCAGTGAGTTCTGGAGGTAAAAACTCCATGCATTTCTCATTCTGTTGAAGGCATCAGTTCATCAATATATTCATACAGCCAAATTGGAAAAACTGCATTACCCATGCTGCTGTGAAGAATATTCCACCAATCAGAAAGTTGCAGTGAACAAATGGTGCTAAATGAGTTCTATACCCCAGCCCACTCTCATTTAGCACCATTAATGATGTAGGGCTACCTAATAGGTAGTTTGCACATGACTTCATTGCTGTGGCGCAAAATGCAACTGGAGGGCAGGAACGGATTTCTCTATATCGCTAGCAGAAACTCAAAATGCCTATGTTTTGTGTCGTTTATGGATGCTCAAGCCGAGAAACCACAAGGAGCTTTTATCGTACAAATATTTGTTGTTCATAAGGGTGAAAAAGTCAAGAAACTGACTGAAAAACCCAGGAAAAAGTGGCTTGTAATCCAATCGAGAGGAGGCGAGTCAGATTAGCTTGTGTGCTAATATATACTAATAATATATATATATATAATAATAAGATATACTAATAATATATCAAGATATTAACAAAGAAATATATAAATAGATACAGTGGCGATCCTACACTTCTGTTAGCATGAAACTGGTTCCTTGACAAAAAGCACATGGCATTTTTCCATAGGCTTTTGGATTATAGCAACAAATAAGGTCTGTGTTCAATCATAGTTCATGAAACTTACATGTTTTGTCCATCAAGATAAACTTCACAAAATAATATAACTTTGACGAATTTCGAAGCCTAAATAAAAGTGCCAGAACTGAAAGGCTAAACTTTGGCTATAAACGAACTTCTGCACCACAGTCGCTCGACTTCAGCATCACCACCACCACGATACCGAAAACATTTCAAACTTTTTTAACATGTTCAGTGAAACGTATTTACTCTGTATATGAATTTTAATCCACACAACATGAACCTTTTCATATAAACTGGAATAAATACAAAACTAGAGCCAAACTGAAATGAGACATTAGTAATAAATAGTATAGTGAATAAATTAAATGATCTTAACTAAAGGACATTTAAAGCATGTATTTCTGTGCATTTCGAAGTAAGGTGCATTAAAAGTCAATAAATCCTTGATTAATATGAATATTTTAATTAAAAACGTCTGCCAGCGTATTTAATCTTTTAAATAATAGCAGGGTGAGCGAGTTTTTGGAAATGGTAAGATTAAACTTATTTTAGTGAACAAAGTACCACATTTCAGCTCTCATTTTGTAGGGTGGGTACACAAAATGTTATTTTATCCTGGCTTCTAGAAAATCTTCAATCTATATGCTTTCTAACAGCTTCATGTGGCCATAAACATTTAATTTTAACGTCTTTTTTAAGAAACGTAACAGCTTAAAAAAACACAAGTAGGATTGAACTGGTGTGTTTTATGTCGTAGAATAAAACGCAAAAGTATCTTGAGCCTGTGTGAACCACAGACCTTATTTAAGGGATTTAAGTCAAGTCAAGTCACCTTTATTTATATATCGCTTTTAACAATGCAAATTGTGTCAAAGCAACTGCACAATATTAAAATAGGAAAATAGTGTGTAAATATTGTAAAATGACCAGATTAAACACTCAATTTTCAGTTAAAGGCATTTCATTATTGAATTCAGTGATGTCATCGTCCAGCTCAGTTCAGTTTAAATAGTGTCTTTGCAATCAGGTCGATGATATCGCTGGAAATGAAGTGTCCCCAACTAAGCAAGCCAGAGGCGACAGCAGCAAGGAACCAAAACTCCATCGGTGACAGAATGGAGAAAAAAACCTTGGGAGAAACCAGGCTCAGTCAGGGCCAGTTCTCCTCTGGCCAAACGAACCAGCAGTTCAATTCCAACTGCAGCAAAGTCAGATTGTAAGGGCTCAACTGGTTCCAGTGGTCTTTCCCGATGGCTGTCTAAGTGGCGGGGTCCTCACTGGGGATCTGTCTCTGGCGCTCATCTCGGTGTCCTGGTCTCCGCTGACATTCAGGGCTGTAGAAGTCATCTCTAGGTGCTGATCCACCATCTGATCTGGATACGGACTGGATCTGGTGACTGCAGTGACCATCTGGGCTGGATACTGACCGGATTGGGTGGCTACAGTGACCTCGGAATGAGAGAGAAACAGACTAATATTAGCGTAGATGTCAATCTTTTTACGATGTAACAAGTACATTGTGTGTTATGGGAAGTGTTCCCGGTTCCGGTTGACCTAGTTAATGCAGCCTAACAATCCTTTAATGGATTTGAATAATAGAAGTGTATTAGTGTGTTATGTGTAAGCCAGGTTAAATAAATGGGTCTTTAATCTAGATTTAAACTGACAGAGTGTGTCTGCCTCCCGAACAGTATTAGGTAGATTGTTCCAGAGTTTGGGTGCTAAATAGAAAAAGGATCTGCCGCCCGCAGTTGATATTCAAGGCAATATTTTGATATTCTAGGTATTATCAAATGGCCAGAGTTTTGAGAACGTAATGGACGTGGAGGACTATAATGCGATAAGAGCTCACTCAAATACTGAGGAGCTAAACAATTCAGGGCTTTATAAGTAGTTAACAAGATTTTAAAATCTATACAATGTTTGATAGGGAGCCAGTGCAGTGTTGACAGAACCGGGCTAATATGGTCATACTTCCTGGTTCTAGTAAGAACTCTAGCTGCTGGATTTTTAACCAGCTGGAGTTTGTTTATTAAACGTGCAGAGCAACCACCCAATAAAGTATCACAACAATCTAACCTTGAGGTCATAAACGCATGAATTAGCATTTATGCATTTGATATTGAGAGCATATCAGTTTAGATATATTTTTAAGATGAAAAAATGCAGGTTTACAAATGCTAGAAACGTGGATGTCAAATGAGAGATTTCTATCAAACAGCACACCTTGGTTCCCAGCTGATGACGAAGAATTTCCAGAGCAGCCATCAAGTGTAAGACAGTGTTCTAGGTTATTACATTTGGGGATTTTTGGTCCGATAATTAACACCTCTGTTTTTTTTTCAGAATTTTGCAGTAAGAAATTACTCGTCATCCAGTTTTTTATATCGACTATGCATTCCATAAGTTTCTCAATTTGGTGTGTTTCACCGGGGCGCAAAGAAATATAGAGCTGAGCATCATCAGCATAACAGTATAACAGTGAAAGCTAACACCACGTCTCCTGATAATATCTCCCAAGGGTAACATGTAAAGCGTGAAAAGTAACGGTCCTAGTACTGAGCCTTGAGGTACTCCGTACTGCACTTGTGATCGATATGATACCTCTTCATTCACTGCTACGAACTGATGGCGCTCAGATAAGTACGATTTGAACCATGCTAATGCACGTCCACTAATGCCAACAAAGTGTTCTAGTCTATTTAAAAGAATGTTGTGGTCGATAGTGTTGAACGCAGCGCTAAGAACCAGTAGCACTAATAGAGAGATTCAACCACGATCAGATGATAGAATAGGTCATTTGTAACTCTAATGAGAGCAGTATCAGTACTATGATACGGTCTAAATCCTGACTGGAAATCCTGACATGTATCATTTTTCTCTAAGAAGGAATATAATTGTGAGGATACTACCTTTTCTAGTCTCTTTGACAGAATAGGGAGATTTGTGATCCGTCTGTAATTAACTAGATTTTTGGGGTCAAGTTGTGTTTTTTTAGGCTTAATAACAGCCAATTTAAAGGTTTTGGGGACATATCCTAAAGACAATAGCCAATAATAGCCAAAAGAGGATCTATGACTTTTGGAAGCACCTCTTTTAGTAGTTTAGATGGAATACGGTCTAACATACGTGTAACAAAAATCCAATTAAAAAAAAAACATTGACTCTAGGAAGATGGAACCGGAAGTGCTAAAATGCTAACTCGCTTCCGGGTTTTGGCCTACAAAGTCAGATCATAGTTCCACCACTCTATACTTAATCTAATAACAAAACATACTTACAGTCGCTGATTCAGAAGTGCCAGATTGTCATAGCAAAGTCAGAATTGACCCTTTTTTTTCTTTTTTCTTTTTTAAATGCGTTGCACAAATTTGAACATTTGGGTTGTGCTGTTGTGTTGTAAACAAATCTTAACCAATGATTCCTAATTGCATCTTAAAGGAGTGAATGGCAGATCTAATGGCCTTCATAATAATATTAATTATAATATTTCTTGAATAATTACTAATCAAAGTTACATTTATGCATGTTAGAGAATAAGTTGAATATGGCTTTAGTCTGCCTTTCTACTCTCTAAGAAGCTGCTCTCATTGTGTGTGTGTGACCATGCTCGATAAAGTTTAGGGCTGAGGCAACCTTGAAGTAAGATAAGTGTTTCTCTGCGTATGTGTGTTAGTATCTGTCTGGACAGGGAGAAGCTCAGACAGTCCCAGGACAAAAGTTCCGCTGCCGATGTCCAGCGTATCAGATATACGTCTTTGGAGAGATGTATTGCGTCGGATCTCTGATCACTCGTCACTAAAATAATCATCAGAATATATGCTTCAAGCTTGCATCCATATGTTGAAATTGTCTAAGTTTATCTAGGTTTTAGAACTAATCAGAATTTTGATTACTTATGCATTGACGCAATTAGCAACCTCTGTTATGGTATAATTGCTGGTGTTTTTTAATTGTAAAGCAGGTCGGCCTACGAACTCCATCGTGAGTGTTAAAGCTGACTTCTGCGGATGAAACTGCAAACTATTTCTTCAGTAAATTTCTTTAAATAATCACAATCTGACTCCTGGTTTTTGTTCATCATACCTGGTCCGTGGCCAAATAAAGGCCAAATAAAGTCCTTGTGCTTTGACCTAGAAACAATCAGCATCTCCCTGTCATGGCTGCATCAACACTACTGCGGTTACTGAAACCACGCCACCTTTCTTTGCGTGAACATTTGGGCGGCATTAAGCAAATATTTCCACATCGTGATGTAGACATGTGGGGCGTATTTGAATGAGCCATTTTAGGAGGGTGTGGTCGAGTCTTAACTTTGATAAAGAATATCTCTTTGGTTTTGAGACTTTAGTCTTTGCAACTTCAGGGATTTCATCTATGCACAATCAGCTTGTAACACTCCATAGAGAAAGAAAAACTTGAAATTGCATCATATTACCCTTGAAAAGAAATGATCATTCATGTTTTCATATCCACTGGCCAATTAAAAAACTAATCTAAAATTAAAATATCTTTGAGAGCAAGGGGGCCCCTGGTGTTTCTGGATACAGAGCTGCCAACTCTTCAGTGTGAGACAGTCAGAATTCGCTCAATGCTAATCGTAGACACGATGTAAATAAGATATTATATTTGCAATTTAGAGAGCTTCATTGATTATTAGGGAACATTGTGAGATTGCAACAAATTGAAGTGAGTGACAGCTTTTTAGTGATTATATGGAAACACTATTTGCTCACTTTCTAGGCTACAATCAATTCGATTTTTTTTCCCCAATTTGAATAAAAGTTGTTTTACATGCTGCTAACAGCACCAAAAGCCACAAACCCTGTCCACGCAGCAGCCCCGAGTTTCAGGAGTGACATATATCCCACATCTCTCATATAAATACAGGATTCACTTTGGAAATAGCTTGTTTGCAATCAGGGTTAGTTAGTCTATATCCACTGCTTCAATGGTAGCAAGTATTTCAGTTTAGTTGAAAAATCGCTCCTCTTCACATCCAATATATGTTATGATTTTCGAGTTACCAGTACAGTACAGACTCTCCTCCGTCTCATCCTTCTGCTTTTCACTCAATGGCCTCATCTGCATTTCACACGTCACGTGATGGCAAACAAGCTTTCACAGTGCCGACTCAAAATATAATAAACTGTGCAATATATAGTGAGAAATTTAACCTGTTCTAATGATTCTTCCTCAGACACGAGATTGTTGAAGAGTCCATAACATGTTGAGCACATATACTACAAAAAAAAAATAAATGGTGAAATAAATCCACAGGTCTCATTCCACAAAGATGGTTTAAGCAGCTTATGTTGTATGCTGGAAAAGTAATATCACAGTTCTCTTGTGTTTTAAGGGATTAATTTAGAGAGCCATTTTATTATTATTTACAGATTTATATTTCAGCAGGCTGCCTTTATGAAATTATGTGATAAATAAACTTGAAGTTTATAGTAAGCATTATTTGGATTTAGTATGGTTATATTTGGGAAGTAGCTTCTTTCACGCAGCTAAAGCATTGGAGTCTGGCTTTTATTCACTAATATTATTGTTTGCAGGTATTTAATGCACACATCACACTGTTGTGAATGTTTAGTGTTCACTATACCGTTTTACTGCATATGTTCACAATCTTTGTATTAGCTCTGATTAGCAGAGAGCGGTTAGCATGAATGTGCGTTGAGAGAAGTGTATTATGTATTAATGCTGTGTTTTGAGGTTATCTTGTGTCTATTGTAGTTGTTTTAGGCAATTAATGAATAGTGTCAAACAACATGATTAAACAATATAAGTTTTAATATACTACAATTATAAGTTTATAACCTTTAATTTATAGACGTTATGATTCAAAACAAGTTTAAAATGTATATATCAAATTTATTAGCATATACACTAAAAATAAAGGTGCTTCACGATGCCATAGAAGAACCTTTTTGTCTAAATGGTTCCATAAAGAACTTTTAACATCTGAAGAACCTTTCTGTTTTACAAAAGCAAAAAGGAGCGTGGGATGAAGTGAATATTGACCTACAATCAAATAAAACCACATTGTTTTCAGTTAGTGACTGGTGTTATGACACTTTGACATTCCTTTGTACTTGGAAAAGAGCAGCATTAATATTCTTCTGAACATCTCGTTTTGTGTTCAATATAAGAGCATGTGGTTTGGAACGAGAAAGAACAGAGTTTTCATTCTCGGGTGAACCATTAACAGTTCCTCAGAGGAGTAGTTTCATTGGAAATATGTGGTTAAAACAGCCTCGTGACGTTAAAACTGCTATTACAGTGTTTCAGATTTAATCGTCATTCATTAAACAAACCTACAGAGACCCTTCACAAGCCTGTTGAGCGTTTAACACTTATTCATTCGGCGTCGAGTTCCTCGTAGATGTGAAAATCAAACAGCGGTGTAAGAAAGAGCTGGAAAAGTCGAGCCATTATGCCGTGCATTTCTGTTTGTCAGATTAAAGCGTGCATGATCTCAGTTTTTATTCCGTGCCAAAATCCACCGTGTGTTTAAAAGGCCACAGCAGCGGCGGGAAAATCCTGCCTGACCCAGAAAGTCTCTCTCTTTCACTGATGAGTTTGACAGAAATGAGAATTTCTTGCGTTTTTAATGGCTTCCAGCTAAAGCATGACAACTTGAATGGAAATATTAAAATTTGTTTAATTAGTACATTTTCTCCTGTTTCTGAACTCGGACAGATAGCATCGGCCGTGTTGTCAGACCATTCGCGTCTTTATCTAACGTCTTCTTGCGAGAACGTCTCTGTGTTTTTTGTGCTGGAGATAAGGCGTTTAATTTCAGAGATTACTTTTTTTGATGTGAGAAATGAGAAGGAAGCGCAAGATAATTTTTGTCAGCTGTGATCTTATTTTGTCTGCGATTTATTCCTGATGTTGGTTTTCATGAGGCTGGAGATGATGAAGGTTTGATCGTCTTATCGGCCGCTGCTGGTCTCTTTCATGCGGCTTATTTTATTATTTTGGATCAGAATTATCCTCAGTAATCAACATCTAGTGGGCTGATATCCTAGACAGCGTTTCTGTCCTTCAGAGGTGCGAGCGACGCGGTATTACGATCACACAATCATGGGAAACATGTCTTCCTCTCTGTTGGTATTGAAAGCAATGTTTTACCCAAATATTGGATCATTATTAACTCGTGTCAATCCAGAACGCAAAAATGGTATGCCACATTCAGTTACTGCAACTAAAAGAAACAAAGCCGTCCTTTCATTGAGCTGTGACAAATATAATAGATTTGTAGAGAATAATTACCCACACAGCAAAATATGTTTTTTAAATAAATGTTAAAATTAAAAATAAAAAAGTATATTTGCTAAAATATGATTCAAAATGTATTTAATTTAATTATTTTATTGTATTTTATTTCTATATTTTTGGAAATGGGTGTATATGTTTTAATCATATGTGAAGGAAAATGTTATCTTTTGTAACCATATAACACATTTTTATAAAAATCTGCAAGGAAAGTACTTTACCAAAAAAATTAAATAATATATATATATATATTCAATTTCAAGTATTGCTGTAAAAAAAATATTGTTAAATTGTGCAAGTTCATTATTTCATTTAATTATACAAAGTATTTTGATTAGTGAAATTTAATTTAACATTTAAAAACAGAATCCAGAAAATAAAAACATGGGGTGGGGGAATAGTCAAATTAAAACAAAAGTAGAATTTGTAAAATAAATAAATAAATAAAACAGATTTAATAGGGTCATTATAATGTGATTTTTAATACCCTAACTGTTTAATAAAGTGATGTTAAATTGTATATTTAATGATTTCAGTGAATTAATGATTTCCGCCATGCTTTTTCACTACTGTCAGAAATTAAATATGACTCGACCCTGATTAAGGTTTAAAGTGCCCCTATCATGGATTTTTGTATTTACCTTTCATGCAGTGAGTAACACAGCTCTAAGTGAATGAAAACATCCTGCAAGGTTTTAAATCTGAAAGTGCACCGTTTATATTGTCTCTCAAAAGAAAGAGTTGACTCTGAATCATTGAAACGAGTCAGTTTCAAAACGAATCCCAAGCCGTTTCATGTTGACGTCAACCTGAAACATTAGCATATTGTTACGAACCCCAGTTATAGAATGCTCCTTCAGGAAGGGGTTTTGTAACACAAAAAGATGTCAATTTAACCATTTATTAACGGCCAAACATCTCATGAGTCACATTCAATCAACCGGCAACAGATATAATAAATAATTCAATCAACTAAATAAAACAAACAAAACACAGATCAAACACGCTTTTCAACTGTAGACTTGACCACAAGACGCGCACAAAGCTTGCTGGTTGCACCCATCATCAGCGGTGGCTGGACGGAAGGAGCTTCTCAACAAGTGCGGGTCATGCTCATCGAAGAGCGTAGTAGTACTGTGGCGGACACGAGCCACCAACACAACCTCAACTTCCACCTTATATTCGGCCCAGAACGCCGTTACCGAACAAGCCGCAGGTGTGTAGGGGTGGAGCTCAAGAATAAACCAAATCAGTACAACAGGGGAAAAGAAATACCAGTACCCACAAAATAATCACAACAAAACCTTTGACCGTAACAATATTGCCGCACACTTGTTGGTCTTTTCGCGTTGGTCTGTATGAAAATGCAAATTAATTATTTGCCAATAGATGCCGCTTTTGGAGCTGTTTCCCCGGTAACGCTGTACACAAAGCAGCACTGCGCTCACAAACACTGCTTTAAATGAAATTCACCAATATTAGCGTCATGCAGAGGAGGTAAAATGAATCGTTGAGCGAATCGTTGGGAGTCATTGAGCAAGTAAGGTCAAAATAAATGCATATTTTAAAACAATGGAAGTGTTTTTTGATGTTGCATGCATGTCAACCTGTTGTTGGGGACTCCCAAAACCAAAATATGAACCTTTCGTAATCCATAATAGGGGCACTTTAAAGCAGGGCCGGCGCTAGCTATAGGCAGAGCAGGCGATTGCCTAGGGCCTCGGGCTTTGAGGAGGGGCCTCCATAACATCCCCTATATCTATAGTACACCAGTCAAGACGGGCAGAAATACAAGCCTCATTGTTCATTTGATTTTGTTGAATTGTCACTCAACTGCAGTTAAACCAATTAATGTTGCCATTTCAAAGCGGGTGCCGGCTTCTGAAAGTTAGCGTAACGAACGCATCCTTCAGGTGCTGCGAAGCAAAAGGCTAATAGGCACCCAAAGAAGCACAGCTCGTAATGCAGGTGTGTGAGTTGTCGTCATCTATTTTGGAGCGATTGCAATGTATTCTAAATATAAAATTGTACTGTAGATGAGCGTCGTTTCTGGAAAGATCATTCACCGCTTTATTGCGAGTTTAAAAGAGCGCGAGCGTCATTATCGTGTCCAGACGCGAAGCTTTGACTTTGCACGTAATGAATAACATCGCGTCGGGAGCTGACTAGATAAAAAAGATACTAAAGTAGTTCGTAGTTAAAAAGCCAACACACTACAACAGTTTTAATGTTTCAAATTAAGGATCTCATGGGTCTATGGGTGATGATTAGATCATACCCTGATTACGCAGCTAATATCAGTTTAGAAGTTCTGATTGTTTTCTGCTCAGTAGCGATCGTGTCTTTCTCTTCCACTTGATTTGTGTATAGCATATTTAAGGTAACAATGCAATGCATAATAATACCATATTACTGATATTAATAATATGACAATATCTGCAGTCACTATTGATTAAATGTGAGGGGGAAATCCTGCCCATACCGCAGCTATGAGAAACATGATAAAAGCACGTATCTACTGAAGTGGTATTCTGGAACAACAACAATAACATCTTCATAAAACAAAAAAGAGATTACCTCAGACAAAGTTTGATTAATATGTACATGCTGTACCGGTCAAAAGTCTGGACACATCACTATTTTTAATGTTTTTTAAACAAGTTTCTTATTATGCTCTTCAAGCCTGCATTTATTTGATCAAAAATACAGAAAAAACAAGAATATTCAGCAAGGATGTGTTAAATATATAAAAAGTAATAACAACTTTGTAATAATCAAAAAATCCTGAAAACAGTATCACAGGTTATAAAATAAATCACTGTTTCTAACATTTGATAATTCAGTGTTTTCTGAAGGATTATGTGACACTAATTTCAGCTTTGCATCACAAAAATATATTTTAAAGTATAGTAAAATAGACAACTATTATTTTAAATTGTAATAATATTGCATTATATTATTTTTCAGTATTTTTGATAAAATAAATCCAGGTTGATGAGCACAAGAGACTTCTTTCAAAAACATTAAAAATAGTAATGTGTCCAAACTTATGAACCGTGTAAGTAAAAAATATACTAAATTTAAAATTAAATGTTGTATAAATAAAAAGGTTAGGAATCATATTTCTTTCAAGTGCTTTTTATTGGGTGTGGGGGTCCTCCTAATGTCTAGAACCGGCCCTACTTTAAAGTGATGTGAACTGCAGTCCTGATGCTGATTGCACTGTGTGGAAAAGAGCGGCGTGAACATTCTGCTAAACGTCTGTTCCTCTGTTCCTCAGTGGTGAGGTTTGGGCTCTGCTGGAAGGATTACACGAACCGCTTTGCTCTCGGGAACCTGACCTCATCGACTCGCTGAGTGTTTTCAAGCGTAACTAAAGCGGTTCGGTTTAACTGAAGCTCTGCACACGTGAGGTTTTCCAGCCGTCTCCATAGAAACCAAACAGTTTCCTCCGCTGGCTCAATGAGTCACGGTTATTTGTGGTCTCGTGTGTGTGTGTGTGTGTGTGTGTGTGTGTGAGAGAGAGTGTGTGTGTGAGAGAGTGTGTGTGTGAGAGAGACTGTGTGTGTGAGAAAGAGTGTGTGTGTGAGAGAGACTGTGTATGTGTGTGTGTGTGTGTGTGTGTGTGTGTGTGTGTGTGTGTGTGTGTGTGAAAGTGAGTGTGTGTGTGTGTGTGTGTGTGAGAGAGAGAGAGTGTGTATGTGTGTGTGTGTGTGTGTGTGTGTGAGAGAGAGAGCGTGTGTGTGTGTGAGAGAGACTGTGTATGTGTGTGTGTGTGTGTGTGTGTGTGTGTGAAAGTGAGTGTGTGTGTGTGTGTGTGTGTGTGTGTGTGAGAGAGAGAGAGTGTGTATGTGTGTGTGTGTGTGTGTGTGTGTGTGTGTGAGAGAGAGAGCGTGTGTGTGTGTGTGTGTGTGTGTGTGTGTGAGAGAGAGAGAGAGAGTGTGTGTGTGTGTGTGTATGTGAGAGAGAGTGTGTGTGTGTGTGTGTGTGTGAGAGAGAGAGAGTGTGTGTGTGTGTGTGTGTGTGTATGCCTGTGAGAGAGAGAGAGAGAGAGTGTGTGTGTGTGTGTGTGTGTGTGAGAGAGAGAGAGTGTGTGTGTGTGTGTGTGTGTGTGTGTGTGTGTGTGTGTGTGTGTGTGTGTGTGTGTGAGAGAGAGTGTGTGTGTGTGTGTGTGTGTGTGTGTGTGTGTGTGTTGACTTGACCAGTGACTTTGACCAGCTCTTGTCAGTCTCTGTTTGTCTGGCATTTTACAACACTTTGATTTACAAAAAAATAAAAGGAATTGTCAGTTGATTACATTTGAAAATATTGTTATGGTTTAATTTGATTTGTCTTCATTTGTAAGTCGCTTTTGATAAAAGCATCTGCTAAATGACTTAATGTAAATTATTTGAAATTGTATTAAATCACAAATCCAGAAAAAAATAAAACAGACAACATCTTCTAACACTTTAACAATAGAAATTTTTTTTAATATTTAACAATAATAGCGCCCTATAAAATGTTTGAGTTCAGTTGAATAGACGTGTTTTTGATGATTAAATTAATAAATAAAATATTAAAATGAAATTCAAACAAACTGTTAAACTTTTAATGTTTTTTTATTTATGTTATTTATTTAGGCTATTGTATGTTTTTTTCATGATTTAAATTATTTAGACATGCTTTTTAATTACTAAAATTGAATTAAGCTGTTAAAACAGTAAAAGTGGGGGAAAATATAAATATAAAAATATAGGGAAAATATATTTAAAAAATAATAATTTTTGTTAAGCTTCTTATAAATTTGTGGTGTTAAATTAAGTTTAATTAAAGGCGAAATAACACAGTAAGTAGTACGACATCCTTCATATCTCCAAGGAGTCTGTAGTTTTATCAGATTTATAAAAGAAAGGACAGCTTTACAATTCTCTCCAAAAACAGCCAAGCTTCTTTTTAACTATGATTTGTATTACTAAAATAGTATTTCTAAAATCTAAAAAAAAAAGAAAAAAGATTCCATTATGTAACTTTGTAAAATAATAATTTTAAAATGTAATGTAACATTTTTATTTTTGATAAACTTTCATAAGGTGTTGTTAAATTGTATACTTTTAATGATTTCAAATTATTAGACATGATTTTTGCATATTAACATTCAATTTAACCATTAAAAAAATTAATTAAATAAAAAATAAATAAATAAAAATATAAACAAAATCTGGAGAAAATCAATATAATAAAAAATGAAACATATTTCAGAGGGCTGTAGTGTTGCTTCAGTGTACAGAACTAGTGAAGCTAATGTCCCGTGATCCACGACTAGTCGACTGGACAGGTCACCTAGTGGCAGAAGTAATGGACCAGTGAGTGCAGCGTTCAGAAATAAGCTCAGACAGACACACAGCTGGGGTGTTCTTCATTCGCACTGACACGTCTCCATTGCGTCTTTCACTCTCGCACCTAAGGAGCGATGGGAACATCTGCGCTGAATGCTGGGTAATTGCAGACTGATTTGGAGTTCAGTAGCTGCTATACAGCGGTGCATCTGCCTGCATTCTCCGGCGCTGATTAGCTGTTATTCAGTGTGTTTATCTGTGTAAACGATGGGGTGAATATCAGGTTAAGTGTTTGAAGAGGCGCTGAGCCAAGCGCTGCTCTCCTTCCACATTATAATGGAGAATTAGACGCAGAGACAGATGTTAGTCAGCCGTTCACCTCCTTCATTTTATACTTCATCTTTCACCACACTCATGAATTTAACATGAAGTTGGGCTGGAGACGCATCGATTCGCGCTACTGTGGTGTTTCAGCAGAAAACTGGGACTTATTTGCAAATACAGTCCGTCTCCAATATATGTTTCTGATTTTTTAAAGATATGTTAGATTATGTAACATAAAGTCATCCTAGCATGAAACACTGGATTAAAGCAGGTGAAAGGGTGATGTTGGAGGATTTGACCTTCTCCACTTTATCTGACGCGTCACACACACATCATTTGCAGAATCACTGTATCAAAAATAAAATTATTTCCCAGTTGTTCTGTCGTGTCCCTTAAATAACAGGCAACCTTCTTACCTGCGTGATTTACAAAAATAAAATAATATACTAGTAATATAAAAAGTAATATAATTACTAAGTAAGAAGTAAATAACCTCATCACACTTTTTTTTATTAAATAAATTGTATTTTTTTTTGGTTCATCAGACTCATCCTTTCAACCCCGTTATCAGTTATTGTTACAAAAAAAGGAAATGTGTTTATTAATAACTACTGTAGCTAATGGAAGAAAATTAATATTAATATTTAATTTGGATGTTTATGTAATGTTTATTCTTGTAATATGTAATATTAACAAAATATAATTAATATTTTAATATTTATTTTGATGTTTATTTAATGTTTTCTGCTAGAAAATAAAATGTAAATAAAAGATAATTCATAGTTTAATAATATTAATTGTAGTGTTTATTTAATGTTTATTTTTTAGAAAATAGAATCTTAAAACCAAAGTTAAGATTGAATAATATTTCATTATGAAGTTAATTCAATGTGTATTGTTGGAAAATAAAATCTTAATAAAAGAGAGTTCATATTTTAATAATATGTAATTTTGATGTTTATTAAATATTTATGGTTAGAAAATAAAATCACACAACTGATTCATGTTCTAAACTTTAGGGCTTGTACAAACAAATTAATGTAAAACATTAATCTAATATTCATTTTCTTTTCTTTTCTTTTCTTTTCTTTTCTTTTCTTTTCTTTTCTTTTCTTTTTCTTTTTTTTATTTTTTGTTTCCTTCTCACAGAAAGTGTTTAGTACTGCACCAGTTGAGTTTAATAAATGCATTTCAGCACAAACACATTCTTTCTTGAGGCTTACTGCATTCTTCAGAGAAGTCAGCAATATTTGCCTGCTGTGACTTGCACAGTTTTTGTTCATGAAAGGCAGGCGATAAATATTTTAATTAAGGAATGATGATGTTTAGTGATCATAGTAGCCATTCATCAAATGAGGAGAGGAGTGTTGCAATATATAATTAATGTAATGTAAATTAATGTATGGATTGCATATATCCAGACGCACTAAACAAGCGCAGTTCATTCTGTGTTTAAAGAGGTTTTCAGGCATCTGAAGGGCTGTGCCAGTCTCTCGCATTCACCATAAAACCGACCCACACCGTTCTTTCGTTTTCACTCACATTTGCATGTCTGATTTGCGTAATCGTGTGCTAAAACCATGTGCAAATCAACGGGTGCAATTCACCCTCAGCGTATTAACAGCATATTGCTACGGGGACGAGAGCGACGTCTGCTCTTTATAACAGATGAGAGAAGCTCATCTGGAGCAGGAGAAGCTGCTGGCGCTTTTTTGTGTATCAGGACAATCCACAGCTCCTCCATTGTCAAACAGCCGAGCGCTTTTCTCTGTGCAGCTGGAGAGATGCCGTAATCTCTGCCACGTCGGCCCTTCATGATATTAATGAGGCATCTGAGCGAGTGCTGATGCATTCTGGGACGCGAGGAAAGGATGTATATTTCTACACTGATATTTCTACAGCTGGTGTTAGAGGAACTGTTCTGAACTGCTCATTCTCATGATGTCCAGTGAGAAAAATCACATTTAAGTGAGCATTTTAGACCTGATAAACCCCAGCAAAACACCAGCTAGACCAGATAAACAGCAGCTAAAGACCAGCTAGATCAGCAAAATTAGCTAGACCAAGGCCAGTAGACAAGCAAAACCAGTTAACACCAGGTAGACCAGATAAACACTAGCTAAACACCAGCAAAACCAGCTAGACCAAGGCCAGTAGACAAGCAAAACCAGTTAACACCAGGTAGACCAGATAAACAGCAGCTAAAGACCAGCTAGATCAGCAAAATTAGCTAGACCAAGGCCAGTAGACAAGCAAAACCAGTTAACACCAGGTAGACCAGATAAACACTAGCTAAACACCAGCAAAACTAGCTAGACCAAGGCCAGTAGACCAGCTAGACCAAGTCAAGTCAAGTCAATATTATTTGTATAGCGCTTTTAACGATGCAAATTGTGTCAAAGCAGCTTTACATCAGCTTGATATAAAGCTTTACAATATTTAGACGGGGAAATAGTGTGTCAAAATAGTGTCATTCTCCTCTGGCCAGACAAAATCAGCAGTTTAAATCTAGGCTAAAGCAGGATCAGATTGTGCAAAGGACTCATCTGGTTCCTGTGGTCTTGTTCCGATGGCGGTCTTGGAGACAGGGTCTTCACTGGGGGTCTGTCTCTGGGGCTCATCTAGGTGTCCTGGCTGTAGAGGTCATCTCTAGGTGCTGATCCACCATCTGATCTGGATACAGTCTGGATCTGGGTGACCTCGGAATAAGAAAGAAACAGACTAATATTAGCGTAGATGCCATTCTTCTAACAATGTAACAAGTACATCAGGTGTTTTGTGAAGTGTTCCCGGTTCCGGTTGACCTAATTAATGCGGCCAAACAATCCTTTAACGGATTTGAATTATAGAAATGCGATAGTTTATTATGTGTAAGCCAGGTTAAAGAGATGGGTCTTTAATCCAGATTTAAACTGACAGAGTGTGTCTGCTTCCCGAACAGTGTTAGATAGATTGTTCCAGAGTTTGGGTGCTAAATAGAAAAACGATCTCCCGCCTGCAGTTGATTTTGATATTCTAGGTATTATCAAATGGTCAGAGTCTTGAGATCACAGCGGACGTGAAGGACTATAAAGTGATAAGAGCTCACTCAAATACTGAGGTTCCAAACCATTCAGGGCTTTATAGGTAATTAGCAAGATCTTAAAATGTATACGATGTTTAATAGGGAGCCAGTGCAGTGTTGACAGAACTGGGCTAATGTGATCATACTTCCTGGTTCTAGTAAGAACTCTAGATGCTGCATTTTGAACCAGCTGGAGTTTGTTTATTAAATGTGCAGAGCAACCACCCAATAAAGCATTACAATAATCTAGCCTCGAGGTCATGAATGCATGAATTAATGTTTCTGCATTTGCCATTGAGAGCATAGGTCGTGATTTAGATATATTTTTAAGATGGAAAATGCAGTTTTACAAATGCTAGAAACATGTTTTTTGAAGGAAAGATTGCTATCAAAAAGTACACCTAGGTTCCTAGCTGATGACGAAGAATTTACAGAGCAGCTGTCAAGTATTAGACAGTGATCTAGGTTATTACATGCAAAAGTTTTTGGTCCAATAATTAACACCTCTGTTTTTCAGAATTTAGCATTAAGAAATTGCTAGTCATCCAGTTTTTGATATAAACTATACATTCCGTTAGTTTTGCAAATTGGTAAGTTTTTATCAGGTCACGAAGTAATATAGAGCTGGGTATCATCAGCATTACAGTGAAAGCTAACACCATGTTTCCTAATGATATCTCCCAAGGGTAACATGTAAACCGTGAAAAGTAAGGGGCCAAGTACTGAGCCTTGAGGTACTCCATACTGCACTTGTGATTGGTATGATACCTCTTCATTTACTGCCACAAAATGATGGCGGTCAGATAAGTATGATTTGAATCATGCCAGTGCACGTCCTCTAATGCCAGACAAAAGCTGAAACAAATCCAGCATTAAGACGTTTTTAACTCAAATATGAGTCCATAATCCATAATAACGCTTCCTCCAGTGAAAAAGTGCATCTCCTGTCGTCACTCACATCAAAATCCAGCCACATATTTGTTTAGAGCTGTTTTGGCTTGTAAACAGTGCTTGATCTGTGCAGATTTCTCTCCTGATTCAGACCAGAACAATTTTTGGGGAAGCGTTGTTATGGATTATGGACTCGTATTTTAGTTAAAAGCGTCTTAATTCTGGATTAGTTTCAGCTTTTGTCTTCTCCAGATGTTAACTGATGGACGGGAGTGGTGTGGATTATTGTGATGTTTTCATCAGCTGTTTGGATTCTTATTCTGACGGCACCCATGCACTCATAAATTCGATTCCCAGGGGAAAGCAAGCAATTTTCCAAAATCAAACTTGTAAGAATGATTAACCTCCTCCTTTTGTAACCTCGAACATCTCGAGAGAAAATTCCTTCAAACGGTCGGTTAGAGATGTGACTCGCTCCATTTTCACGCTCTGGAGTCCTGAAATACATCAAATTGAAAATCCGTCAAGCTGTCATGGCGTTTAATGGACAGCGTGTGCCTGAACAGATGATTATACTCCTGTAATGTGGAACTTTGTTGTATAAAGTCAGTTTTATTAAGGACTGGTGCTCTCTGTGGTAACGGCCCGCGGCGACTCTGCCACAAACCTCCTGATGAGATGATTGTCTTCTGCCGGCGGGAGGTCGCTCGTCTCCACACACGCCTGAAATTGAAACCATTATACCTCCATTTTGTTATTCATGTTTGTTAACAGGATGAGCAGGGCTCATTTTCAGGCCGTCTGTTCTCAGGGTTTCTCTCGTTTACGCTCTTTGTCATTTGCTTGCTTTATTATCATGGATGTAATGGGCTCCTGCACTGTGACACTTTCCTCAAGACGACGCAGATGCTCGGCACAACATAAAGCACAAAACGAGATGTGAGACTGACGTTCTGCTCTTTTGTTTTGCCAAAGAGAAATTACTCTTTCCACAAACTCGTTCTTATTCAGCAGCCGGTCAGTGAACAGAGCTGCTTAACCTTCAGAAAATACATCAACCTCAGGACATCAAACTAAATATTACTCTGTGTGTGCTGCATTATACATTCATTTTAATATGAGGAGTCCAAAGTTCACAAGATTGTGGTATTTTCTAACAAAAAAACATTCAAAAGTACACATAATTATTCATTTTAAATATATAATACTAATATTTATAAAGTATGATGTGCATGTATTACTATTATATGTAAATTGTATTCTATATATTATATTGAATATTAATAATTAGTTCAGTTACATTAATCGATAAATGCATGAATGTTATATAATATATAAATTAATAAAATAAAATCCTATATTTCATATGTATATATATCATATTAATATATATATATATATTAGTGCTGTCAAATGATTAATCGAGATTAACTGCATCCAAAATAAAAGCTTGTGTTTTCATAATATATGAGTGTGTACTAGTGATTTGTCGTTCTTGAAAGATTTGTTCATTTTGAACGAATCTTTAATGAGACTCGGGAAGAACGAGTCATGTCGGGGAGTGATTCGTTCAGTCGTGCCCCTCTTTCTGGAATCTCAGCTTCTCATGTTTCGATGTTCTGATAGAATCTTAACTTTGTCTGATTCAGTCTCTGATATCTTACATTGGAGTAAATGTGAAGAATTGAGCATGTTGTGATGGATTATGTAATGTGATGTACGCGTCTGACAAGCTGTCATTCGTTCACACCAACCAGTCAATTACACGTAATTATCAGAGCCGACGCAAGCAAATGACAAAAACTATCCCTGAACTCTGTGTGCGATATTACGCTTTCACAGTAACACAATGGAAACTGACTCACTGAACATTAGTTTCCTTCAGTATGCATGACATACGCAGAAAGGTCAAAACAATCCCCGTTCGCATGTAT
Source organism: Barbus barbus (assembly GCF_936440315.1). NCBI lineage: Eukaryota > Metazoa > Chordata > Actinopteri > Cypriniformes > Cyprinidae > Barbus > Barbus barbus. The sequence continues at coordinate 47,150,004 of NC_136729.1, forward strand.
CTGAGAAAATGACGAGACCCGCTGTATTATTCATGCCAGGCCAGTAGGTGGCGATGTCAATTTGTACATAAACACATGAGTCTGCGTACACACACATTCCTATAAACAAAACATGGAATAACACATGCACATGAAGTCACTGTTTCCACAAAGTCACATTTTTATAGTTTACACAGAGACGAGAACAGTACTCTTTTCAAAAACTTGCACTTTTTTTTCAAAAACAAGTTTGCATTTTCAGGCCCCCAAAATGCTGTTGTGTGTAAATGAATGGCCAAAACATATAACGCGGTTTTCCATTTTTAGTGAAAAATGGTGTTGTATAAACTTCCTCCTAAGTTTGAATATTTTTTTTTCACCAGAACATAAATGATTCTGAAAGAAACAAAACAAACAAACAAACAACAAAACACATAAAATCTTGTCTGGAACTAAGTGTGTGAGTGGACAACGCTATCTAACGACCAAGTCGTATGTATTTAATGAGGTGGCTAATTCGTACGAAATCGCACAACTTCCCTCATACGATTTTATACAATTTGTTGAGACCCCAGTGACGGGTATGTTTAGGGGCAGGGTTAGGTGTAGGTCATATGTACAAATTCATATGAATTGGGCAACTTGTAAAATGCGTACTATTTATCAAAAATCGTATGTATTTGTACGAGTGAGGTCGTACGAATTCATACGAATTAGCCACCTCATAAAATATGTACGAATTGCTGTGAGATCGGGCTGGAGTGGAACAGAGTGTTAAAATCGTTAAATTACAATACGATCTACACTGTAAACTTGCAAATATTACCTATTCATTATTATAAATAACAAAAATACTACTACTACTGTCTGACCTGTGTCCCCATGTCTTGTGTTTCCCTCCCTCTTGTGCCCATATTTGGTTGTTCCTGTTCATTATTAGTTTATTTGTCCCCAGCCGTGTTTCTTTAATTATCTAGTTTTCCCCAGTGTTTATAAGTCCTGTGCTTCCCTGCCTCTGTGTCTGTTCTTAATCGTCATTCAGGGTTTGTCTGATACCTGTGCTCCACGTTTCCTGGTATCTTCATTAAAAGTAATGTTAACTGTTCTCCTGCTTTCTCCTTGCTCCCAGCAAAACGTGACAACTACTGGTGATGATAATAATAATAACATTATTAATAATTATAACATTGTAATCTTTAATCAAATTATTATTATTAGTTTTATCATTAATAATAATAATAATAATTTATTTTATTAAAGATTATAATGCGTATTATTATTATTATTATTATTATTAGCACATAATAGGTGTGGTGTAGGACCTGGATGGTGGATGGGGGGCGCTGTCCAAAATTTAAATGTTGATTTGTTTTGTGGCAGACACTGAGAGCTCAGATTCACACAAAATGTGTGAAAATCATATCAGGTCAATCAAAAAGATCCAGTGCTGGGAGCAGCTCAGTGTCTTTCAGTGATGTGACAGTGTAGTGAACACGTCTAATAAAATCCATGCTAAATATAATAAAGTGTTGACATGATTATTGTCAGGGAACTGTGTGTGTGTGTCATGTGTTCCTGCCTCTTGTGCCCTTATTTGGTTTGTTTCCTGTCCTTGTTAAATGTAATCATTAGTTAATTCTTGTCTAGCCGTGTTCGTCTCGTTATCTATGATTTACCTGTGTATATTAGTCCTGTCTGTTCAGTTAAACTTGGTCTGGTCTACTCGTTACTCCCCGGTGTTTGATGTCTGTGTCTTGCCCTGCCTTGTCTTGCCCTGCCTTGATGTCAGTAAAGTATGTTATTTGAGTTTATATCCTCGTCTGCGTGTTCCTGGTTCCACCCTCGTGTGTGCACCGTGACAGAAGACCAGACCCAAACAGTAAGCGGCGCCTCTTCACCTCGTTTTGTTTTCCGTTTTTTAAAAGTCTTTTTGTTTGTTCCTGTTTCGTCTGTCCCTCGCGGCATGGAAGTCGCCGCTTGTCATCCTGCCTTAGCCCGCGTCAAGTGGGCGTGGGAGTTTGGTGGGATCACCGCGAGTGCCGCGAGTCCGCTGGCCGCGAGCCCTCAAGTCAAGCCCGCGGGATCGCCGCTGAGTCAAGCCCGCCGATCGCGGGAGATATCCGCCGCTGCCCGCGGCTATCCCAACCTCGCCGCTCACACCGAGCCCGCCGTTCGCGGGAGTTCACGCCGCCGTCCGCGGCACACCGAGCCCGCCGTTCGCGGGAGTTCACGCCGCCACCTGCGGTTCACCCAAGTCCGCCGTCCGTGGGGAAAGCCAACCCACCGTCGGCGGCTTCACCGTGCTCGCCGTTCGCGGGAGATCAACGCTGCCGTCCGCGGGGAAAGCCAACCCGCCGTCGGCGGCTCCCCCTGTTCACGTCGCCGTCCGCGGCTCCCCTGTGCACGCCGCCGGTCCGCCTCTGACTCAATGCCCGCCGGTCCGCCGCTGACTCAAGCCCACCGGATTGCCGCTGACTCAAGCCTGCCGGTCGCCGATACCCTCTCCGTGGATCAAGTCCACATGTCACGGCCAGGAGAGCCGTGTTTGTGTTCGTTGTGCCCACAGGAACATTTTAAACTTACCTTGTCGTGTCATGTCTTGTCCATGGAGACTCGTCTGGGGCAGGCGGCTCCTTGAGTTGTGGCCATGGAGGCCAGTCGCAGCCGCTTGCTCCCCCTGTCGCAGAAGTGGAGGAGGTTGCTGAGGGACCCTGTGAGGGCCCCTGACTCCTCGTCATGCCCAGAGGAAGCCTCAGCTTCCTAGCCAGCCCAGGAGGGCTTCTGGTTCCTGTGGGATGTCTTATTGTGTTTGTCTGACCCTGGAGGGTTTCATGTCGTGTCTTGTACTGTTTTGTTTGTCTAGCCCCGGAGGGCTCCTGATACCCCCTGGATTCCCCATGGAAATTTTGGGGGGGGGTAGTAGAGCTCTGGGTGGAGTGGGTGGGCCGAAGAAGGATGCCATGGCCACAGTTACCACCTGCCATGGCCTCCTGAGCTCCCTGCTCCGCCATGGGTCCTGTCTGTCTGTTCCGCTCTGGAGGTCCCCGTCCTGTGGTCCGTGTCTGTCCCGAGAGGCCTCCAGAGCGCCCACCCCCCCTCCCTGATGGAACTGTTAAGGCTCGGGACGAGCCTTTCGGGAGGGGGGAGTTATGTCAGGGAACTGTCGTGTGTGTGTCATGTGTTCCTGCCTCTTGTGCCCTTATTTGGTTTGTTTCCTGTCCTTGTTAAATGTAATCATTAGTTAATTCTTGTCTAGCCGTGTTCGTCTCGTTATCTATGATTTACCTGTGTATATTAGTCCTGTCTGTTCAGTTAAACTTGGTCTGGTCTACTCGTTACTCCCCGGTGTTTGATGTCTGTGTCTTGCCCTGCCTTGTCTTGCCCTGCCTTGATGTCAGTAAAGTATGTTATTTGAGTTTATATCCTCGTCTGCGTGTTCCTGGTTCCACCCTCGTGTGTGCACCGTGACAATTATAAAATAGTAATATTAATAATTAATGCATGAACATATTAAGAGACTTTAACAGAGGTGTTTGGTGACTGAATGGATGAGGGACAGGAGCTGGAAAATATCAGAATTATGAAGCAACAGTGCTTATAGCAGAACCATAAAAATGCACATGCATTGACAGTCCTCAGAGAGCTTAAATCTCATTTTATAATCTGCTAACAAACCTGTCGCTCAAACGTTTCGTTTTCCTGGAAACCGTGGCAGTCAGATAGAGTTAAAGCTTCAAGGCTTTGATTTCACGCGCTGACCTTGAGCGTATCATATTCTGCTATAGCTACTGTCTGCAGCAGATACTTAAGTCTAAAACGCTGTTTTTCTGTTGATTCGTCCACATTATGTTACCTGCAGAATATGATTCTGTGAAATATGATGCAGCACATTAGTGATGATGAGAGATGTGTGTGTCTGTCAAACACAAACCCGCTGGACCCGCATCACTTCCAGCCACATGACGCTACATCTGCAGCTTGGACTATTAATCGGAAATCACTCAAATCAATAATTCTAGATCTAACTGCACTTTCAGACTGGCGATTTGTGTTGATGAATGAAAAACAAAGTTCACTTAAGCACACTTTTATTTTTTATTTATTTTTTATATAGATTTGTGTGATCTTACTGAAATGTTTTCATACACTTACTTCCATGTTAATTGTTATTAAATTAAAGTGTATTATAGTTTAAATTGATAAATGCAATTAAAGCTGAAGTTTAGAGTGCTTTTGACCCACTTAAGTAGGACTTAAGTACATCTTTATATGAATAATTCAGATGCAAAAGCCTCTAAGTGTCGTCTGAAATTTGTGAATGAGTACTTTACATGTGCTTTAGTATTTTAGTCAACACATCAAAATAAGTGTACTTCTTTACAACACCACAAAGATAAAATGTGCTTTAAAGTAAAGCTTATCTTGTACAGTGTTTACCTTTTAAAGTAATTAAAAAAAGTAATTAAAAATTTTAAAGTAATTTTGTAGCATTTTACTCCAAAGTTCATCTTTAATTCTGTGTAATATAAATTAAAATTATTATACACTTTCTTTTATTGCAATTGAGTGTTCAGTTCTTGACTTAAGTACATTCATTTAAAGTATTTTACTATTTGCATAATAAGTACTCTTAAAGAGTGCCAAATTATTCTTCTGTTTCACAGAGAAACATTCTGTAATGTCAGGACTGGTCATGATGACACTTAATGAAGTCACTTAATTATATTTTAATACAGATTTGTGCATTTGTGGACTCTAAAGCAGGAAAGCAGCAGAGAAGAAAGTCGATTGTCCGTGAAATATCCTGCGCTGGCGTCCCAAACCTCATAAGCCGTGTGCTGGAATAACACTGAACACTATGACAGAAACACACGCGAACATGACAGACTGACCGCTCTCAGCCACAGTTTCCACACGGGGAAAATATGAAGTCATGTTCACCCGAATTAGGTTATTCCACGTCTAAATTGCCTCCAATTTCTCACCATTATTTGACATGCTGTGTTTCCTGTGCAAACAAATGTAGTCACAGCATAAACTCTGCTCAGAGTGAGATCATTTCAAGAGAACCTGCTTAAAATACATTCATCTCCTAAAACCACAAAACCAACATCCATAAACAACAATCCAGCGCTAACACGAAACAACAGAGCCAAGCACTCAACATCTGAACTTCTGAACGCCACTGGCACGTAATGTTTCTGTGTTTTAACCATAAAGTAAGAAATCTTGATATATAAGTGGTATTTGTGTGGTACTCCAAAGAATACCATGGTAACATATCCAAGTAATTGGATGGTAAGTAATTCCAAAAATGGTGGTAAATATCATTGTGATATAGAAGTGTGTTTAACTGTATTGAACGTGTACTAGTAGTGTAATTCAAATCTGAAATGTAATTATATATGTAACTAGGATGAGAGTTGCTGAAATCGCGTTTGGTCTAGTACTGTATCGTGTATCTTGTCAGTGTGTGCACTTGCTTGGCCATTTGTAGTTGATAAACAGGAAAGTGGGTCCAGCTGAATTGAAATGATCATTTGTTAGATTGGTATAATAAAGGTTATTATACCGCGGCAGCGGTCGCGGCAGTCGTCGTGTGAAGCCCTCTTAGTGTGAAGACCAAAGAGTGTAAAGACCATCGACTCTACCGTGCGACTCCACCGGGCAGGGACACCGGCAAGGGATAGTAGTAGCTTTTTATTTAATTTTTTCATTGATATGTTTATTATTGAAATGTTGTTGTTATATGCATGTGTTAATTTTATTTAATTTCTTTATTTTCTTAAATATGTGGGTAGATAGTATTTATAGAGTTGTAACTTTTTAGTTTTAGTTACTTTTTCTTATTTGTAAGTCGCTTTGGACAAAAGCGTCTGCTAAATGACAAAAGTAAGTAAAGTAAGTAAAGTATATATGTGTGTGTGTGTGTGTGTGTGTGTGTGTGTGTGTGTGTGTGTGTGTGTGTGTGTGTGTGTGTGTGTGTGTGTGTGTGTATGTGTATATATCACAATTCGTACTTTTTAATGCAATTCTGAGAAAACATTTCAATGCAATTTCAAGTTTATACTTCATAGTTTATCCTTTTTTTTTTTTTTTGCCAAATCTGAGTTTATATCTCACAATCCTGAAATGTTCCTAGCAGTTTTGACTTTATATCTCACAATTCTGATATCTTTTCTTAGAATTGTTAAAAATATCAGAATTGCGTGAAAAAGACAATTACAAGTTTTGAAGTCCAATTCTGAGGGGAAAAAACACCAGTTCTCTCACAATTCTGACATCTTACAATTGTAAGTTTATACCACGCAAATCTCTCTTTTTTTTTCTTTTTTTTTTCAATTGTGAAAATAAAAGAGAATTGTGATGCAAGTAAACCGCCTTCTCCCATGAGGCAGGTTAGCTGCTTCATATGCGTATGATCTGTATGATCTGGTTGAAGGGCCTTGTGGTAATAAAACGCTTGCATCTGGAGTCCGATCGCAGCAGGAAGACCGAACCACTTCCATTTCTTCATCTACAGAAGCACAATAATTACTGTGTTAATTTTGGAACCTGCACAAAAGGATGTTCCCGCCAATCTATCAGAATATCAATCTACCTATCAGTTATTATGCCAGAGCCATAATTGAGTGTAATTAAAAACTGCACTAAGTGCTGTAATTAATGTCAGTTGTCAAGCGCTAAAAGCTTTTGGGGGGCGTAATGGCTGTGAGCGTCTGAGGGCCGGAGACCCCGAGCGCTCGAGACGCTGGAGAGCAATTAGAGGGCGAGCATGCAGACAGGCGACTGGACGCAATCTCAGACACTTCAGATCCCTGCGTGAGTCCCTGACACGGGTTCGGGATCATTATGGTCAGCGGCGCTCACTTCTGCAGCCTTTACAGTAACAGAAATCATTTGTGATAAACAACAAATATGTGACCTTCACCATGTCAATGTGTAAAAAAGCAGCTTTTGATATTTTATATTCACGCTACTAATGCATCATTGAAGTCCTTTTGGAAGACTGAAACAGAATTACATACACAGAGAGAAAAAACAGAAAGGTAACACTTTAGTTTAAGGTGTCCTTGTTACACGTTACATGTACTTACAATTATAATAACAATTAACTATGCATAATTGCATGCAAGTAACACTAAGCCAAACTCTATTCCTAACCCTAACCATATAGGTAATTAAATGTATTCAGTACTTAAATGTATAATTACACTGCAAAAAGGACACCTTAAAATAAGGTGTAACCAAAAAAAATGTTGTGATCAAGAAATTGACAGTTTTATGTGAGCAACAGGCTAAATGTACTTTTTAAATGCTGCATTGTGCCCACATTAAAAATAAACATTAATTTGCAATACACAAGTTTCTAAAAAATGATGTTCTCTTCTCTAAAAGTCTCTTCTAGGGCTGCTTTTACTTTCAGCATCATTACTCCAGTCTTCAGTGTCACATGATCTTCAGAAAGCAGCACAGCTGTGTTCAACATTGATAATAATCAGAAATGTTTCTTGAGCAGCAAATCAGCGTATTAGAATGATTTCTGAAGATCATGTGACACTGAAGACTAATGTATGTAGAGTAATGATGCTGAAAATTCAGCTGCAGAAGAGACGTCTTTCAAAAACATTTAAAAATATGAAATGTTCCAGACTTTTTTGGAATTTTTTGTGGAAGTGATTCCAGATATAAGTGCCGTCAGACTTCACCACATGGGTTTCCATGATTTTCGTGGTTTCCCACACCTGTCCAACTTTAGAGGTGACTCTCTCTCTCTCTCTCTCTCTCTCTCTCTCTCTCTCTCTCTCTCTCTCTCTCTCTCTCTCTCTCTCTCTCTCTCTCTCTCTCGCTTTGCATGCTGGGGGTTTGGGTTATGGGAGCACCAAACGGGTGAAGAGAGCGATTTTGGTTTTTCTTCTATTTTTTCAGTTTTTTTCTATCTATTTATTTATTGTTGGCTTTCTTTTGCTTTGTATATAAATTTGATTAATTTAAACTTGAGTATTTTTACGCTTCGTTTTTTCGGGAGTTTTTTTGACTTCGTGGCGGAGGCCTGAGATGGAGGCTCACCTGAGTGGGGGTGTAGCCTCGCTCTCACTCCGCCATGGAGTCAGGTGTGTACCCGACGCGGATTCAAATGTAGAAGAAGTGCTTGTCGCTGTGGGTGAACAAATTGGATACGGGAATATAATTTCAGCGTCAAGGATGAACAAAGCAGTGGTGATTTTCCTTAAAGATGAAAGTTTGGTGAGTAAGCTAATTGAAACTGGCGTTTGGGTAAATGGAGCGTTTACTGTTGTGTCACCGCTTGTATCGCAATCTGTTAGAGTTACGATCTCTAATGTGCCCCCCTTTATATTAAACAGTGACATTGAAAAAGAATTGTTGAGGTTTGGAAAAATGGCCAGTGAAGTGAAAATGATTCCGTTGAGGTGCAGGAATGAAGCACTGAAACACGTGCTGTCGTTTCGGCGTCAGGTGTTTATGTTTCTTGATCAACAAACACTTGATATTTCTTTCCGAATCAAACATGAGGGTAAATCGTATATGATTTACGCGAGTACCGGAAATTTGAAATGTTACGAATGCGGGGACATTGGCCACAAAAAGGTCGCTTGCCCACATAACAAAACGCAGCCAGAAAATAATGTAAATGATAATGAAGTTATTTCTAGCGTACAGATTGGTGAAATGGTAGAGTCCAGTGAAGAACCAAATAAAACAACAGTTGATGGGAAAAACAAAGATGAAAATGCAGGTGAAGGGAGGAACAATCAAAACAGAAATTCAACTGGAAGTTTGGTTCGTGCTGAAAAGAGAGAAAATCCATGTGTAGATGGTAATGATGGTGATAATGAAGACGAAGAGAGTCTTCGGTCTAAGTTATCAAAGGTTGTCACAAATGATTCACAAACTACTGGACAGATTGGTTTGTCACAGTTAATTGATGCAGAGGAGCAAGATGACACGGAAGATGATGATAGGTTTTCAGTGACATCGGATATTCTTTCTCAGATTAGTGAAGACCAATTGTATACTGTAAATGAGGTTAATGATTTCCTGGATGCGACATTTGGGAAAACAATAGAGATAAGTGAATTTTTTCCTGATACAAAAATTTTTTTGCAATCAGTTTTGAAAATTCAACAGACAGCCACTTATGAGGAGTTGAGTAGAAGGAAACGATTTAGATTAAAAAAAATTGTAACTAAATTGAGAAGAAAAATGGTCCTTGAAAAAGGCATAACAACTCCTTAATGATTAAATCACTTGTGGTGGTTTCTCTGTTTTTTTCTTTGCTAACCCTTCTTTTTTTCTTTCTTGATCTTTCTTTTTTTCTGATGGGAAGTATTAAGATAGGAACAATTAATATTAATGGAGGAAGGGATGGTAGAAGAAGAGCAGTGTTGAAAGAATATATTGAAAATAAGGATATGGATATAATTTTCTTACAAGAGACACATAGTGACATAGCTAATGAGATAGAATGGAAAAAGTGGTGGGGAGGCCATCTTTTCCTAAGTCATGGCACTAATACGACGGGTGGTGTTGCTATCTTGTTCTCGAAGAGAATTGACATAACTTTTGAATCAAGTGATGAGATAGAGAAGGGTAGAATTCTGGCTGTTCATGCTAAGTTGTTGGGATTTTCTTTTGTCTTTGTTAATGTCTATGCACCCAATAATGGTGCAGAAAGGATAAGGGTTTTTAAGAATTGTCAAAGTATAATGGGGAGTTATGATAAAAAGGCTTGTCTAGTTTTGGGTGGTGACTGGAATTGTACACCAGATTTTAAATTAGATAGAAATGGAGAAGAACCATGCCCTCTTTCTGCTACGTGTTTAAATGATATAATAAGAAATTTAGATTTATGTGATGTTTGGAGATTACAACATCCGGTAGAAAAGCAATATACTTGGTCCAAGTCTTCAAGTGACCACATTAGTTTTGCCAGGTTAGATCGCTTTTATATTAATAAAGAATGGTGTAATAGAATTTTGAAGGCTTGTATTTACCCCAGTGGTTTTTCAGATCATCATTTATGTATGATTGTTTTTAATTTACAAAAGACAAGAGGTCATAGCTATTATTGGCATTTTAATGTAAAATTGTTGCAGGATGCCTTTTTTTGTGAAAAATTTAATCTATTTTGGGCAAAATGGAGAGAGCGAAAGACTGATTTTGATGATGTTGTGCATTGGTGGGATGTAGGAAAAGCGCACATCAGGATCTTTTGTCAAAATTATACAGCAAATGCAGGCTATTGTTTCAAAAAAACTGTTATGGAACTGGAAGATGAAATCAAATCAATTGAAAGAAGTCTATTTAACCAGAATGGTGAATCAACTGAAAGACTGAATGAAAAAAAGAAAGCCTTGTCCTCACTTTTTCATGAACGGGCTAAGGGAGCTTTGGTAAGAGCTCGTTTCCTCTCTCTGAGAGAGATGGATGCACCAAGTTCTTTCTTTTTTAGTTTTGAGAAACGGGAAGGAGCGCGGAAGTCAATGCTACATCTAAAGAAACCAGATGGAACTGTGACAACTGATCCTAAAGAAATGAGAACAATGGCTATTGATTTCTATACAGAACTTTTTTCGGATGGCCCATGTGACATTGGCTGTATGGAGGACCTTTTTAAAGATTTACCAAAGTTGACTGATACACAGAGGAATCAACTGGAGGCTGAAATGGACATTGATGAAGTAACAAAGGCTGTTAATCAGCTATCTAGTGGTCGCGCACCGGGAATTGATGGACTTCCAGCCGAATTTTATAAACAGTTTTGGGACTTATTAAAAGATGATTTGTTTGATGTTTTTAAATCATCTTATAAGAAAAAAGAGTTACCAACAAGCTGTAAAAGAGCCGTTTTGTCTTTGTTACCAAAGAAAGGCGATCTTGGTCTTTTAAAGAACTGGAGACCAGTGGCAATTTTGTGTACTGACTATAAAATCTTAGCGAAATGTCTTTCAAATAGATTGAAATTGTATTTAGAACATATAGTAAATGAGTATCAAACTTATTGTATTCCTAACAGAACCATAATGGATAACATTTTTCTTGTTCGTGATATCATTGATATTGCAAAAAGGAATGGTGATAATATTGGAATATTTGCAATTGATCAAGAGAAGGCATTTGACCGAGTCAGTCACTTTTATTTGTTTAATTCCCTTAAGGCTTTTGGTTTTGGTGATCTTTTTATTTCATGGATTAAACTGTTGTATTCTGATGTTTCCACAATGTTGAAGGTTGGAGGAGGGCTAAGTCAACCAGTGTCAGTACGTAGAGGGATTCGACAAGGTTGCCCTTTGTCAGGGATGTTATATTCTTTAGCCATCGAACCTTTGCTTCGTCAATTGGGGATACATTTAGATGGCCTGCTAATTAAGGAACAAAAAGTTAAGCCTAAGTTTTCTGCCTATGCTGATGACATTACCGTGTTTATCAAAAGTAAAAGAGATGTGTTTGCTTTAGAAGAAGTGTTAAAGAAGTATGAAAATGCCTCCTTAGCAAAGGTAAACTGGGAAAAAAGTGAAGGTTTTATTTTAGGGAATTGGTCTGAAGAAGAGCCACCAGTCTTACCAGGAAGTGTGAAATGGGGTAAAGAAGGTTTGAAAATATTGGGTATTTATTTAGGAACTGATAACTATATTCAGAAGAACTGGGAAGGAATGTATGAAAAGATGTGTGACCGTTTGTCACGGTGGACATGGATCCTGCCTCAGTTATCTTTCAGAGGGAGAGTCTTGGTGGCAAATAATTTGGCTGCTTCAGCACTTTGGCACAAACTAAATGTGTTGAATCCACCTGATGAAGTAGTTAATTTACTACAAAAGAAAATAAATGATTTCTTTTGGTCGGGTCAGCACTGGGTAAAATCTGCTATTTTATATTTACCAGTCAGTGAAGGTGGACAAGGCCTAATAGATATAAAAAGCAGAATCAAGGCTTTTAGGCTTCAGACTGTACAGAAGTTGCTGTACTCTGAAAAAATCTGTTGGGCTGATACAGCTTGTTCCTTATTATGTAGTATGAATTGTTTTAAATATGATTTTAATCTGTTTTTAATCAGTCTGAGAGATATGGAATGGACTGATTTTTCTCCGTTTTATAAATCAGTTTTGAAAGTGTGGAATTCTGTTTTTCAAGTGAGGAGAGATCCAAACCTTGAAGGTTGGATAAAAAATGAACCACTCTTTAACAATCCCCTAATACAAGCAAATGTGTTGAAAATGAGAAGTTTGCAAACATCAATGGTGAGAGCAGAATGCACATGTTTGTCTGATCTAAAGAATGGGAACGAGTGGAAGAGTCCCCAAGAACTGTGTAGGTTGACGGGCATTAAGTCTGTGAGATTTATGGATAAAGTAATGAAGGAAATTTTTTCAGTTCTTCCTTCTATCTACAGACAAAGTATACTAGAAAATCGTTGTGGTGAACAAGAGGATGAAATGAGAGAAAGTTTTCCAAAACTTCAGATTTCAATGATAATAGATGAAAAGCCTGAGAAGGAATCACTTCTTTCTTTCTGTATACCTGAACTGAATTTGTTTGAAGATGTTTCAAAGAAATCCTTGTATATATCATGTGTGAAAGTCTCACATCAATCTGAGCTGAAGGAATGTAAAGAATCAAAGTGGTTGGAGGTGATTGGCCAGGGCTCTTCTCCTAGGAGATGTTGGAGGTCTTTATATAAATCACCTATAGAAAAACGCACTGCAGATCTTCAGTGGAGGATTGTGCATTCGGCAATTGCAACTAACAGATACCTGACACGTGTTGATCCCAGTGTGGGGAAGGAATGTATCTTTTGTGGTCATGAAGAAACTTTGAAGCATCTATTTTTAGATTGTTCTAGGCTAAATGGTGTGTTTCAGATTTTAAAAAGTTGGCTTAGAGCACTTGGGGAAGATATGGATGAAAATATATTTATATTTGGCCCAAAATATGTTGCAACAGATAAAGCAAGAATTTCTTTAATCAATTTTTTAATTGGTGAAACAAAGCTGGCAATATGGATTACAAGGAAAAATAAGCGGAAAGTCAGCGGGACAACTGAACCTGAACTTATTTTAAAGGCTTTTGTATCTGCAAGGATTAAAGCAGAATTTGCTTTTTTTAAATTAACAAAAAATGTGGTTGCTTTCAATGAGTTTTGGGGACAGGCAGAAGTGTTGTGTGTGGTTGACCAAGAGGAGATTTTATTCCTAAATTTGTAATTTGTTTTATTATTTCTTTTTTTTTTGTTTGTTTCTGAATGTACATGTGTTTGGGGGTTTAATATACATATGTTATATGTGATGAGGCCAAAATTGTTTGGCAATATTTAAAAAAAAATTTGTATTAGTTTTTTAATGAATAAAGAGTTGTTCAAGTCTCTCTGTCTCTCTCTCTCTCTCTCTCTCTCTCTGTCAGGCGGTTTGTCAGGAAAGGTTGCTCGGAGGAGGAACGCATGATGAATGGACTGAGTGAATGTCCTGATGGATCCAGAGCTCCGTTTCTCCTCCGGGTTCACAACAAGAACAACATATAACCCACACCCCGTCTCAAAGAGCTTCAGCAATCACAGAAACCCTGAACATAATGGATCATCTGCATAAAACCACCTGACCCACAGACCAGTACTGGTATCCAGACCAAAACACAGCTGGTTTTATGAGTGTTCAAGACCATAAGATTGAAACTCTGAGTTTGATCCAGATACACAGGGCAGATGTAGTTTAGGTGTAATGGCTCTCAGTGCACAAACGTAAACATATATTACAGTTCCATACATTAAATATATTATTGTAAGAAGTAAAAACTAAACCTGGAACAACTTCATTTCATTAATATATTAATTGTATATCTATTTTGTTATGAAATATTAGATATTATTATGAAAATCTGGCCAATTATTACTCCCATTATGACAATTCTTTTTTCAACACACTGTCCCAACAGCAACCCATTAATATGCAAATTAGATACAGTATAGATACACTGTGTTTAATGGGAAAACCAGTTTATGGAAATTTGTACAGACATATTGCATAAAACAAAATGGTATATCAAATAATTTTGTTGTATATTTTATAACATAGTTGAGAATCATCCTTAAAGTTTAGAAGAAAAAAATCCTGAAACCTAAAAATGTATTCGTGATTTATAAAAAATCCCATTGTTTTTGCCTTTTTGATGTGTATTCATGCCATTTTATTTGTAGAAAAACTTAGTCCTAGTGTCCTCTACAGAGAACATAGAAAAACATATTAATAAAATAAAATTTTTCAAAAATGTTAATTTTCCATTTTTTTCTAATACTCTAAACAATGTAATGACATGAAAAAATACTAAATTCACAAAGCTTTTTTGGGGGAGGTCTCAGGACGATACATATATATATATATATATATATATATATATATATATATATATATATATATATATATATATATATATATATATATATATATATATATATATATATATATATTTAGTAAGGATAAAACAAATACAATATTCCAATAATCTGTCAACATTTCTTGTTTTACTCTGCAAAAGTACAAAGTTAGATATAGTAAAACTGCATACAGCATAGTAGTATTAATAACAGTTATTATTAATAATCAGTATTCTATAGGTTGTATTAGCGAGTATAAAAGCAACTTACAATGTCACTCAAATGCAGAGACTTCAGTCTGTAAATATAAATGTTTGTCCTGCCAAAACAGCAAACACTGTATGAATTAATAATGACTAATTATTTCTGTTCCAGGACATTTAAAGCTAAAAGTCCTGGACTCCAGCAGCGTTCCCACAGGTGTGACGCTCATGATTGTTAAACATCCGTCTCGGGCCGGTCACGCAGCACATAATCCCCGCTCCGGCGTCTGATGGTTAGTTTGACCTCTCTGCGGTCTGGAGCGATCCGCTGGGAAATGAGATCCGGCTGTGGAGGCGCACCGATGAATGAGCCTGCGCTAACCAGGCATGTGTGTTTGTGATGTCATCGGCCCCTGATGACATCATCAACCATCTCTGCACCTCTTTATGATGTCAACATCCCTTCCAGACAGCTTTATAAGCAAACACGTTGATTATGAAGCATGGAGCTCCGTCGCGAGTGATCGAATGACTTCCACGTCAGAAACAGCGCATTACGAGCATCTGCTTTCCCAAAAGTGTTCGGTTTCTCCGTGCAGATGTGGAATGTTATTCCCACCTGAATACACCACAATATAAATAAAAAAACTGTTTCCTCCGTTGGGAACTTGTGTTTCAAAGGCCAGATCATTAATCACTGCATTCTCTAACGAGGAATATGCATCAAAATCACTGGCTTCGCTCTGGAGTCCATTAGAAAGTGTTAATTTGTCTGGAATGAGGGACGTCGTTCCAAAACCAAGTGAGATTCCTACCTAGACTACATTTTAAGGCGTCATGTGTGCTCCTGACCAAAGCTAAGCTAACTTCTTTGGCTAGATTCTATAAACAATCTCAATCTGATGAGTTCAGTGCAAAACATGGTCCAGACTGTAGACAAGGAATATAACTGCTTACAGTAAATACCTACAGGACTATAGACTGACTGTGTAATTACAAACACATCCCACATTTGCTGCTATTAAGGTTTGGTTTAGGAGTGAGTGCTGGTTTAGGGTTGTTATCATAAGAGTTAGTGGTTAGGTTTTGGGGTAAAGGTTGGCTTACGGTTGAGGTGTAATTTAATTAAATATCAGTACCTTAAATGTAATTACAAGACAATACACACATGTATAAGTAAATCGTATCTAATGGTTTAGTAGTGAAGGCCACCGAATACAAAGTGGGACCATAAACAAAAAAACATACTATATAGGCCATCTAATGTGTCCAGATCATACGTATTCCAGTCTTGGTGATCGCTAGATAGTTAGTTATCATTTAGTCCATTAAACTAACGTTTGGTTGCGATGTCGATGTGGCACCAAATCAATAAAACGACATCAGACGCATTCAGATACTCAGATGTGTGAAGAATGGATAACTTTTTCTTTATTAAAACATAAAATGCTCTCTTTCTCCTACAAACACATAGTATTGCATTCCCAAACGTCACTATACATTTAAGATATTTAGACATTTAACTAAAAAAACTACATAAATATACTAAGAAAAGCTTATTACTGTTTGAGTTTCCAAACACATCATCCAGACAAATCTCTGGCTTCCCACAAACTCTCTCCAGTGCAAGAAGAAAATGCAGTAAAATGTACTTTAAACATTAAATGAGTGATGTTCCAGTTTGGCCAGAAATGAAGTATTTCTCTAACTTGATTTTGTTGTAATTTGGCAAGGACAGTTTTGGAGTGTGGAGCCAGCGCTTTGCTCTCTCTTTCTCTCGATGCTGGCTCTCATTCGTGAGACGTGAGCTCGTTTTTGGTGGCTGAACTTCAGTTTAGACTTTCTTGAACCCCGAGTAGAGTTCATTCCTCAACAGTGCAGTCAAAGTGTTTTAAAAGAGCCCGTCTGAGCCAATCAGGCTGAGCCTGACAGATGCGCTGCGGCCTCCTCGAACCCTGAGCGCGCTCACTGGAGCAGGCAGAGAAAACATGAGCTCATGGCTCTCGGCTCGCTTTCCCACAGAAACACAGCGTCAGACCTCTGCTACGCTCACCTTTCTGCTGTCAGGACGCGGCAGCACATCTGGTTTTTCCCTTGGAAGAGTTATTGCGGTGGGGTTTCTGTTTTTGCTGCAAGTTTGTACTTTCCAGATGTTTAGTAATCGTGAGTTCACCGAGAGGCTGTCAGTAACACATTGTCGCTTTATGAGGGAAACATTCAAGGGAAATATCACTTGGGAACAGAATAATTTTATAGCGAATCAGTTTTGTCAAGTTATGCAAAATGGCCTAATGGATAGAGAGTTGGGCTTGTAACCTGAAGGTCGTGGGTTTGAGTCTCAGGTCCGGCAGGGATTGTAGGTGGGGGAGTGAATAACCAACACTCTGTCCACCCTCAGTACCACGACTGAGGTGAGACCCTTGAGCAAGGCACCGAACCCCCAACTGCTCCCCAGGCGCCGCAGCATTAGCTGCCCACTGCTCCGGGTGTGTGTTCACTACTGAGTGTACACTTGGATGGGTTAAATGCAGAGCACAAATTCAGAGAATGGGTCACCCTACTTGGCCACACACCACTTCCCTTTCCTTATATCTAAATTAATTTTTATAATTTAAATGCTTAATATTTCCTTAATATTAACACATTAAACAAGTGAAGTTGCAAAGTAGTTCATGTAAAATATATCAACTTCAAATGTAATACTGAATTACTCACTCCAGTTAAAATGATAAAGTTATTTATATGTGTTCAGTATATATAGCAGGGGTCGGCAAGTAAGTTTGGCATCGGGCCAAAAAACAACTTCTCCACTAGATGGCGGGCCAGAACATAGTAAAAGGATAATTTAAGAAATTAATTGATAAAAAATGCAACTAGAATTGCCTGACAGACTGTTACAGGGTCTTTTTTTCTAACTGGTAGTGAGCTATTACTCTGTGTTAAATCTTGTAGTAGGACAGTCATTAACAAATGCACATTTGTGTGGCGGTGTCCGGCAGCCTGTGACAATTTCCCCTCCGCGTCTCAAGCATTTAATAATCACAGATCCGCTCCTCGTTCAACATTTACTGCTCTCGCTCCACTCCTCGCTCACTAAAACCAGAAACACCGCTCCGCCTTTGCTCTGCATCTAAAGAATTTCAGTATGTTTGAAATATCACAGTTCTGTTCATAACGTATATTAAAAGATAAAATAAATAAAATAACAGGAGAGTTTCAAAGTGGCTTATGGAACACTAGTGTGCAAACTTTTTTTCCTACCACATGACAAGCTAATAACATGGTTGTCAGCATTAAAAGGTATTTTACTTTTTACAGTGCAAATTTTGTTTGTGATGAAAATAACAGTACATTTTCGTCAGTTATTTTACCTACGGATCGATGTATTTCTTACAGATCTCTGCTCATTCGAAAATCAGATAGAGATGAAGTAGCACTGTAAGATTACATTTGTTTGAATGCATTATTGAGAGAGCGATTGCGTGTGAATAAGAGCTGTAGTATATACTTGTTTAAATCATGCTTTCAGCTGAAAATATTCAGTAGCCTTTCTAGAAGAAACAAACTAATTCTTTGAGAACTATCATAGCCTTCACATTCTTTCTGATTTGAGTGATCCTTCTCTATCAAGCTACTTTTGTTTAACGTGAATTCTTGCTAAATATGCAGTTATATTACGGGTCGTTGGCATGAGTTGTAGGCTACTTGTGATGGAGCGCTCTTGGAGCGAGTGAAAACCACGACGCTCCGACTTTTAAAAAATCCGCTCCTTCCTCCATTAAAAAAAACCACTGCTCCACTCACATACTCTGATTGTGAGTAACTATTGCTGTCATGACAGATCTATTTCAGAACCAGCCGCTATCAAAATAACCTGGCTGCGATAAGATATTATTGCTGACGTGCCAGTTTTGGCCCAGGGGCCACCTGTTGCTGACGACTGGTATATATTCAACTCATCAAAATAAGTATACTTCTTTAAAATCACACAAAAGATTATTTAAACATAATGATTTAAAGTGTACTTAAGAGTAAAGCTTTGACATTATTACGAAGGTCAATTCTTAAAAGTGTACTTAAGTGTTTAACAGTCATGAAAATGCCTCTCTTTAAGTCAATTAATGGCCTTTTATTTTATTATTCTCATCTGCAAGTATACAGTACATACTTTAAAGATTAAGTACACTACAAGTGCACATTCAATACATTTAAGCACGCATTTTTTCGCAAGGGTAAGGATACAAAAATGGTGGTGGAATGTTTTAAGGAAGTTTATATATATAGAGAGAGAGATACATTAAAAAATAATGAATTTTTCTAGATGCTTACTGCTCATTTCATCCATTAAAATAGTTTTATTCTTTGACTCCATCTCAATGGCATTGTACAACCAAATCAATCAAACAACATCAATAACCACCAGACAACGAATGATTCACTTGGATACAGACATTCAGCTGTTTAACTTTATCACAGAAACACACAATGCTCTCTTTCAGTCTCACATTCCCAGAGTCGGTGTATGATCCAGCACATGTAGGTGCGCTGCATCACTTTAATGAAATTCACGCACCATTAGACATGATAAGAATATGATGGTTGTGAATCTCTGCCCAGACTCCAGTTCGTTTATCAGTTTTATTATTACGCTCTGAACATCATCCATGAGGAATCAGCTGATATGCACATCAATGAGGCTCAATTCTGAGAAACATCATGACTTTCACCCGATCTCACCCTGACTCTCGAGTGTTTCTGTCCACGATGAATCAGACGATATGTAATGTACAGTTACGTGAAGCTGCATTCTGGACCAAGGAGATTCACAATGGACGGTGGAACATCAGCTACGCTAATTTCTCTCTATTACCTTCTCTGTTTCTGTAACTAGGAA